>NC_092614.1:5059772-5363750 GCF_047663525.1 Anas platyrhynchos
GTGCCGCCCCTGCTAAAGATGCCAGACAGTGCCCCAGACCAGGACCCCAGGAACTCACAACATGCTGCTGGACAAGAATGGATGGAAGAAGAGACCTCATGTTGTTGTTCTAAGAGGACCTGACCATCTCTGGCTTGTCCTGTAAGGACAGATAGGAAGGGGCCAGCCTGGAGTCTATGACAACATGGCCAATGTCTACCTAACCTGTTTTCCACACGCTCTTATTCTTTCTTTGATTTCTTGCCCTCTCCTTTGTGTGAGGCCCCCAGAAACCATCCTGGAGAGACCTGCTAGCCCCTCTCCCCATGTGGGCCAGGTAGATTGATGCCCTGTTGCAAGTCTGCCATTGGAAAAGCTGAACAGATTTTTGTCTGCTCCAGCTGTGCTACGATCTCGGGGCCTCCTCTTGGAGTCACCTCCTTTCCCTCCTGAGCCTTGATAAACATTTGCAGCAACCCTGAGTGTGTCCCTGTGTGGTCTTTTCATTTGGATACTGATGGCCAAGGGAGAAAACCATTCCTTAGTGGGAATAGGCTGGGGGCACTGCCTCATTCCTCTAGGCACTGGAGGGTGGGGCATACTGCAGCAATTCCTCTTTCAGGCAGTGTCTCTTGAAGGTGAGGAAGACATCCCTAGTTCCTCCACAACCAATGGCCACCAGTCCTTGACTTGTGGCATCTCTGCCTAGACAAGCGCTGTTGACATTGTAGGCCCCAGCCCTTGGGGAAGAGTGTTTGTCTTGCTATGGGTGGAGCTATGCTGGGGATGGAGGTTCAGACAAAGATGATCTCAAAGGATTGCAGAAACTGGGAATGGGTAATTTTCTTGGCGATGGCCCTCTGTCTCACTTCCACATTCACCTTTCTTCCACCACGTGATCATGGGTATCATGTCTGGGCATGGAGAGCAGAAACAGTTTCCCTGTGCACCCCCATCACACTACAGCACAGTGTCTGGCATGGCCCAGCTGTTGCCAGGATGCATAGGGCTGAGGGGATCCACAGGTTTGTACTGGTACCAGTCCCATCAGGCCACACACTGGAGTCCCCAGGCCCTGTGAACTCAACTCTTTTTTTATGAAGGCAGGCCCAGGACAGGCACCGGTGCACAAACACTCATGGCTGCTCTATCTTGTTTTCTTTTTCCCAAGCATGGATCATCTTTCATCAGGCCCTGGAACTCAGAGGCCCACAGGCAGTACAACCCCATCATGCTCCAGAAAAGAGATCATGTGGGGGCAGATATCCCACTGTCTCTGTTGAGACATGGCAGTGAGAATGCGACCTGGTTGTGCACTCAGCAAGGTCTGTATATGGGCGCTGAATGTCACAGGGTATGCACCAGCCCAACCACAGGGCACGCGCTGGGGGATCTTCTCCCAGGCACCAAGCTCCTCTGTCATTCCCAGAGCCATGAAGATGAAGTGGCCCTTGTGCTCCATGCAGCACCACTGCTCTCCACACCCAGGCAAGGGCCTTCCCACATCTGCAAACCTTGGGGCCCTGTGGTGTGGGGGTGATTTAGTTTCACACAGGCTGTACATGCTGCCAGTGCCTTGTGTCCAGGATGGGGGATGGGGCTATTGCTCCATGGTGTGAGGATGGGGGGACCTGTCCCCAGGCCAGGTTCTCTGGGAGGCAGTGCTGGCTCAGGTGGCAGCGCAAGGGCAACAAGCATCAGAACCAAGCCCACCAAAGTCCAGTGCAACAACATCTTACAGCTCTGGCCTGAGCCCTAGCCCAGGGTCTCTGCACAAGCTCAGGCCTAGCATAGCCATGCCCCAGCTTTACTGAGTGTGTGCCTGTGCCTGGCCTACCTAATCTTGCCAGTCTGGCCTGGCCAGCCATCTGAGTGGTGCAGTGCCATCACTGGAAGGAGCCTTTAGCCAGGCCTCTCTGGGGTCTGGCCTTAGTCTGTGCCCCAGACCCAGCTCTCACACTGGGACCAAGACCTTCTATGCATAACACATCTATTGCTTGGGTTAGAGCAATAATCAATAGGTGCTCCTGATCCAGAATTACCTCCTGGCTAACGCTGAAGTCTGAGTTGGAGAAGCACACTCACAATTTGGAGATTCACCTTTGTCTTGGAAATGAAAAATCCATCTAGAGATCAGGTCAAATTGTTGATTCCATCTTTCCCAGCCTGTAGCATAAGTTAACTGAGGAGAACAAGACCAACATTTTAAGAAGACATTGTCCACATAGCATCTCATTGTCTCTGAAAACCATAGAATAACAGAACTCTAGAATATGCTAAGTTAGAACAGACAAACAAGGATCATCAAGTCCATCTCCTCTAGCTTCACGCAGAATTACCTGCAAATGAAACCACTGGTCTGAGAGTGTTGTCTGAATGCTTCTTGAACCCCAGCAGACAGGTGGTCACTCCCCATAGTGACAAAGGGGAGGCCATTCCCCATAGCCTTCAGAGAGATGAGGAGAAGATGATGATAAAGAGGATGATGTGCCAGCCACGATGGTCTGTTAAGCTCGGAAGAATGTATTCAGTTCCAAAGGTCCTGTTCTCCTTTGCCATGGCTCTAAGATTTCAGAAGGGGATGATGTCACACTGAGGTTTCATGCTGCACTAAGAGCAGCAGTAAACATCAACGAAAAGCCCCTTCCTTGCCTCTCATGGCCTCTCTTAATGTCTCATTTTCCTGCCATCTGCCCTCTCTCCCTCACACTCTACTTCCATATAGAGAGCCATACAAACAGCTGTCCATCCTTCTCCAGGCATCCATCCACCCACTCTTCACTACATGACCCTTCTTGAAGTGAGCTACAAACTACAGTCTTTCCAGTCCAGATTCTGTTTTCTATTCTTGTCCCTGACTTTTTCTCTTGTGTCAGTTTCCAAAAACCAAGTAGGTCAGACAAAGCTGGAGTATTTGACAGAAATTATTTATTCAGGTTTCAAAGAAATGTTAATGTTATAATATTATATAAAAATTTATATTGTATTTATATATTTATATTATATATAAATAATATAAATGTTAATAATATTATATATATATATTTTGCATTGCTAGATTTCTTCGTGTCCCACGGTGCTGTAAGATGTACAATAATTTTCTGCATAAAAGAAGCTCCCAACTCATAAGAATTCCAGCCAGCAACAGAAATACTGCTATACAAGATCATCAGCATCAACCCAGTGTTTTGTTTGTTTTTTTTTCAACCAAAGTGAATAGATATTATGCTTCAGAGTGTTGCAAAAGAAACAAAGATATAAATGAAATGTTAGAAGCAAGTCACAGAATCATAGAAACATAGACTATCCCGAGTTGGAAGGGACCCATTAAGGATCATCAAGTCCAACTTCTGGCACCACACAGGTCTGCCCAAAATTTTAGGCCATGTGACTAAGTGCACAGACCAATCATTTCTTAAATTCAGACAGGCTTGGTGCAGTGAGTACTACACTGGGGAGCCTGTTCCAGTGTGCGACCAACCTCTCGGTGAAGAACCTCTTCCTGATGTCCAGAATAAACCTCTCTGGTCTCAGCTTGACACTGTTCCCACAGGTCCTATCACTGGTGATTATGGAGAACAGGTCAGCACCTGCCTCTCCACTCCCCCTCATGAGGAAGTTGTAGACTTCGATGAATCTCCCCTCAGCCTCCTCTTCCAGAGGCTGAACAGGCCAAGTGACCTCAGCCACTCCTCATATGTCATCCCCTCTAGGCCCTTCACCACATTTGTTGCCCCAAGTATTTTTAGTCTCTACTTTTATCAGTTCAGCTTTTTCTGAACAGGGTTGCGGAATGCTCAGGAGATGATGAGTTTTAAATGTTTACCTTGATGGAACTTTTTTTTTTTTTTTTTTTTTTTTTCCCCCAATATCGAGTGCAGCATTCTGACTCTCAAACTAAAATTTTGCAGCTGTTTGGTCAGCTCCAGGCATGTTCCCAGGCAAGAACCGGAGGGAAGGCATTATTCCTACAGAGGTGTTCAATGTCTCCAGAGAATCCTTGGGACAATGATCCCGGGGGTAGATCAGACCCCTGCTGAGACACAACTGAGGCTGGTGCTGCCTTCCCTGAGAGCACAGAGAAAAGAGGGCCCATGGCTGTCCCCTGCTGGGAGCTGCCTGGGCCAAGCTTTTCTTTCTCCAGGTTGCTTTCCTTCTTGCTCTTGCAAGCAGACAGAAGAGCTTCCTCAAGCCTTACGATGTAAAAACCCCATATTCAACATGGTTTGTGAGACAGAGTAGCTTCATCAGCGCAGCTTCATTTCTCCTACCTGGTCTCAGAATTTGCAGCCTACAGGACACCCAGCTTGTCCCAGACATGCAATACTGCACTGCCGCAGCAGCTGGTCATTATGACACTTCTCCCTGTTCAGGGGCTGAGGATGATCACACATGCCTCCAGCTCCCCTGAGGATTTCCCCTTGGTGAATCCACACTGACTATTCCAGTCACTAGTGGCGTTCCCCTGGGTTCGGCACTGGGGCCAGTCCTCTCTAATGTCTTTATCGATGATCTGGATGAGGGGATTGAGTGCACCCTCAGTAAGTTTGCAGATGACACCAAGTTAGGTGCGTGTGTCGATCTGCTCGAGGGTAGGAAGGCTCTGCAGGAGGATCTGGATAGGCTGGACAGATGGGCTGAGGCCAACCGTATGAAGTTCAACAAGGCCAAGTGCCGGGTCCTGCACCTGGGGCACAACAACCCCAAGCAGAGCTACAGGCTGGGAGATGAGTGCTTGGAAAGCTGCCTGGTGGAGAAGGACCTGGGAGTATTGGTTGATAGTTGGCTTAATATGAGCCAGCAGTGTGCTCAGGGGGCCAAGAAGGCCAACAGCATCCTGGCTTGCATAAGAAGCAGTGTGGCCAGCAGGTCTAGGGAAGTGATCGTCCCCCTGTACTCGGCTCTGGTGAGGCTGCACCTCAAGTACTTTGTTCAGTTTTGGGCCCCTTGCTACAAGAAGGACATGGAGGTGCTTGAGCGAGTCCAGAGAAGGGCAACGAAGCTGGTGAGGGGTCTGGAGAAAAAGTCTTACGAGGAGCAGCTGAGGTAGCTGGGCTTGTTCAGCCTGGAGAAGAGGAGGCTCATGGGTGACCTTATCATTCTCTACAGGTACTTTAAAGGAGGCTGTAGCGAGGCGGGGGTTGGTCTATTCTCCCATGTGCCTGGCGACAGATTGAGGGGGAATGGGCTAAAGTTGCACCAGAGGTGTTTTAGGTTGGATATTAGGAAGAACTTCTTTACCGAAAGGGTTGTTAGGCATTGGAATGGGCTGCCCAGGGAAGTGGTGGTGTCACCATTCCTGGAGGTCTTTAAAAGACGTTTAGATGTAGAGCTTAGGGATATGGTTTAGTGGAGGACTGGTTAGTGTTAGGTCAGAGGTTGGACTAGGTGATCTTGAGGTCTCTTCCAACCTAGACAATTCTGTGATTCTGTGATTCCTCATAACCTTCTTCTCTTCCAATTGCTTGGAGATAGCATCCAGAACAAGCTGTTCCAAGACCTTTCCAGGGACAGAGCTGAGACTGACTGGCCTGTAGTTTCCCGGATACTCCTTCTTGCCCTTCTTGAAGACCGGAGTGACAATGGCTATCCTCCAATCTTCAGGCACCTCTCCTGTTCTCCAGGACCTTTCAAAGATGATAGAGAATGGTTTGGTGATCACCTCTGCCAACTCTCTTAGCATACGTGGATGCATCACATCAGGACCCATGGATTTGTGAGCGCTGATCCCATTCAGATGCTACCGAACCACTCCCTTCTCAACAAGGGTGGAGATCTCCACTTCCCAGACTCTTTCTCCTCCTCCAGAGTTCAGGAGTCCCGTGGGGAAGTCCTTGAAGCAAAGAGTGTAGCAAAGAAAACATTCAGTATCTCTGCTTCAGTGAGACCCCACCTGGAGTGCTGTGTTCAGCTTTGGGGCCCCCAGCACGGGAAAGATACAGACCTGTTAGAGTGAGTCCAGAGCAGAGCCATGAAGATGATCAGAGGGGACCCATCCAGCACTTCCAGTGAGTCTTCTGCCCTCACTGATACATTCCTGCCCTAGAAGTCCTTGGACATTTCATCCCAGCACTCTAAAGAAATCATCACTGCGGAATGGCCATGGCCTAGATCTGCAAGTAAAAACGCAGCAGTGCAGGAAACCAGCACACAGCCCATATCATTTGTTGGGATGGTTTGCATTCAAGATGAACCTGTCAGAAAATTGTTACCTCTGCCAAGGGTGCCTCTGGGCCTGTGGCAATGAAGTACCAGTATAAAAGGCAGACCAGCTCCTTGCTCTCTCATCCAATTCTGTAGCTTCATCCTCCTTGGGAACCAGGTGAGTCTGAAGCCCTCTCTCCTCTTCTTCTCAAGTAGAAGGGATCTTGCATTAATAGACATCTCATCTGGTGGTGGTTCAGAGCTATGCTGGGCCTTGGAGTTCCTTGACATGGGAGAATGGTGGAGAGAGAAGTTCTGTGTAGAGAGAGACTGTGACATGGTGCAGAGGCAGCCTTTGGGATTATGCGCTCTGTGATGGTGTCATTGGATCTTCCTCTCTGCCCTCTCTCCCAGGTTCAACTCCAGCCCAAGACATGTCCTGCTACAACCAGTGCCTGCCATGCCGGCCCTGTGGCCCAACTCCACTGGCCAGCAGCTGCAATGAGCCCTGCGTTAGGCAGTGCCAGAACTCCACCGTCGTCATTGAGCCCTCTCCCGTAGTGGTGACCCTGCCCGGCCCCATCCTCAGCTCCTTCCCGCAGAACACCGTTGTAGGATCCTCCACCTCTGCTGCCGTTGGCAGCATCCTCAGCTGTGACGGAGTCCCCATCACCTCCGGGTGCTGTGACCTCTCCTGCATTACCAGCCGCTACTGTGGCAGAAGGTGCCTGCCCTGCTAAAGCCACTGCCCATGGCCCTGGGGTTCCAGCACGACCATGGTGCTGGACAATAGAAGGAGTCTTCAGGCAATTGCTTTCAGAATGACTGACCTTCCTCACCTCCTCTGGCAAACATTGGCAGGAGCCTGACCAGGGGCTAGCCTGAGATCTCTGAAAACATGGCCCAAGTCTCTTCTTCCATTCCTCCACCTACCGCCTTGCCCCCCTTTTCGTACTGTTCTCCTCCCTTGCGCTGTGGGGATCATCAGATCCAGCCCTGCCACTGTGGTAACAGCAGACTAATGCCCTGCATGAACTCCTCCATGGGCAAAGGATGCTGCCTCTTGTTTGGCCCTGCTGATCCCTGCACTGAAGGGCCTCTGCTCAGAATGACCTCCTTTTCCTCTCTACACTAATTAAAGTTTTCTGCATCACCAGCCTTGGTTGTACATGTTTCTTCCCTCTCCATATACCCTCCTCAACTGCCCACCGAGAAAGGTTTTGCCCTTGGTGGGTATAAGATGGGTGTTTAAGGAGCCTCTTCCCCACTCCTAGAACAATGGGAGGTTGCAAGACACTGCAGAGGGTCCTCTCTTGGACACTGCCCCTTGGGGCTGAAGAAGACATCCCTGCCTTTAACAGAGGTAGGGGTATCTACCCTTGCCTTGCAGCGTCTCTGCCCACAGCTCCCCCCTGTCCTGCAAACAGAGAGCACAACCTCTGCTCTCCTCACGGAAGAAGCTACGAGTCTGTGGGAGGCTGTGGAGGCTTGGCACCCTGTAGGCTCTTAGGAATGGGCTTCTTCTTGCTCAGGACAGTGCTGTGCTGGGGAAGCAGGTGGGGACAGAAGATGGATGGCAGATGTGGGGAATGGGTGGAATAAGTGCAGGGATGCCCGACTGCTTCTACTCCACCCTCATCTTCCCTCATTTGCCCTACCTCAGGGCTATGGCCAGCACACATGGGCATGTGCGGCAGGAACATGTGTCCCATGAGGCCCAACCGCCCCCAGCATGGCACTTGGCAGTGCCCAGGTGATGGCACACATGCAGGGCTGATCCCCTTCCACAAGTCAGCATTGGTGTTCGCCGTAATGGACCATACATGGCAATCTCCAGTCCCTGAGGACCCTGAACCAATATGGGGTGGGTCAGTGCAGAGACAGCAAGCAGTTTGCATGCCCCCACACTGCTCTAGGGTGCCCACTTGCCCTCAAGCATGCAGCAGCTTTCCTCAGGTGCAGGATGTGCACTCACAGGGACTTCCTCACTCTCATTTCCACTTTTCCTGACCATTTGCTTTGCTCCTGCTCAGGCAAGCTGTTTCTCTGTTTCTTCTTTTGGTTATGTAGAGGCTATGTTCAGGATGTGTGCAGCTCTCTGGTGCCCAGTTGCACTTCAAGGATGCCCATTGTTTCCAGGCCCTGTTCGACTGCTGGCAGATATTTTTCCTGTCAGTGCTTTTCACCCCCATGATGTTTCTCACCAGTATCTAATTAGAGCCTAGTAACCTCTGTAACAGCTCCCATCAGAAGGGAGCTGTCCTTCCTCCCTGTCTTTCCCTGCTTAATTACAGAGCTCTTTCCTTATGGATACATGTATGTCCCTGCTTCGTACAGCCTTGTCACATCCAGAAGGAATCAACCATGCAAGCAAGAGACGAGCCAAAGGTGTGCTGGGGTAAACCCTTTGTCTTTCCTGGTGTCAGAGGAATGGAATCAGCCACAGCTGCAAGAGAATGCAACCAATTTAGCCCAGGTGAAGGTATGGCACTGCCAGGGCTAAGGTGTGGGGTAGACCACAGGAAAGAGACCCAGGCAGAGCTCTAACAAACATTTCTGCTTTGTTGGGATGGCCCATTGCCCTGGAAGGGCTTGGCCCATGTTGCAACCCAAAATATGACTAGTAGTTCCTGGAGACATTGGTTTCTTAATTGCTCTGCTGTTTATTGCCTACCTTAAATGCCCCAGGACACTGTTAGCAGTATATAATGCTTGGGTGAAGTTCTGGGTGCATGTCATTGGCTAATGGACAAAACTGTGGTTGGGATACGCTTCTACGTTTGCACAAGGCAGCTTAGCTTGGTTGAAAAACATGCTACCATGAGCAAACACCTTTGCTCTAAAATAAGACGTGAGGCTGCCCCTTTGCCTTCAGGAGAAACAGCCAGACATGGGCTGGATGGGAATCTGTCCCCTCTGCGATGCATTTCTGAGACAATGCTGGCCGGCCTTTATAGACAACTGTGAGGAGATAGGCCTGTCTCCAGCACTGACTCCCAGAAGAACCTGGCAGTGTCCAGGGGCGGAAATCCCTGACTGACAGGCACTCTCAGGAGCCTCACAGCAGTCTGCTTCTCCTATACATCCCAAGGTCATCGATGGACAGCCACGCTGAGGCACTCCAAACATTGTTACCCTGAATTAAACCAAGGATGCAAACTGTCCTGATTCGGTCCTTGTTTGGGCATGAATTTGGGAGAAACTGAGGAACATTGTTGCAGAGTGAGGAAAAGGAGGGCTCAGGAGAAAGGGGCTGTGTTTCAGTGCCTCTTCCCTGCACACACCTCTGGCAGGCTGCTGCCATCTCCGTTCAGCTGCACCCAGGCTCCAGACCCTTTCAGCAGAACCGAAGTGCCTTGGAGGGGCCGGGCTGGCGGGGGAACCCCCGCGGCTGCGGGACGAGGTGGTCCTGGCGGGCGGAGCGGCAGCGCCCCCTGGGGGCTGTGCCCCTGCCTCGCCCCCGCCACACACGCCCGGCCCCGCCCGCCACGGTTCCTGCACGGCCGCAGCCCCGGCTCCTCTCCCCGTGGCTCTCAGGGCGCAGTAATACACCGCCGCGTCCCGAAGACGGGGATCGGTGAGCCACAGGGCGCTGGACCGGCGGTCTGCTGCCACCACGAGCCACCCCGGCAGGTCCCTCAGTTCTCTGGAACCACTGAAAGCGCTCATGAGGAATGCGGGTCCTTGGCCCGGGAGATGGCGGTACCAGTAGATGGAGTCACCAGTCTGCATGTTGGGGTGTGAGCAGGTGATGTTGATGCCCGTGCCCTCGGTGGTCTGTGCCCATGGCTCCTGCTGCACCTGGGCTCTGCACACAGCCACTGCCGAGAAAGCAAGCAGGAGAAAACTCAGAAAACGTCTTTCCTGCACCTAAATGTCACGCAGGGGGAGAGGGGAGAAGAAAACAGTTGACAGTTGATGCGAGCTTTTTCTCAGAAGAAAGCATACAAAGCCATTTCACGGGGAATGGTTATTTGGGGACCAAGTCGGAGCAGGGCTGTTTGGGAGGAGAGTCCGAGCCAGGAGGAGAAGGGAAGCAGGCAGGAATGAGTGGGGGTGTGCCGAAAGGAGAGGAGGGAGGCAGGGAGCAAGGCAAGGTGGGAGGCAACGGCCGGCTGAGCTCGCTGGAGGCAGGCGGGATGGCTGCAGAGGGAGGCCAGAGGGGAGCGAGGTCCGTAAGAAGCCGGCGGGCCAGAAGCGAGGGCAGCCCCGTCCCGTCCCGTCCCGTCCCGTCCCGTCCCGTCCCCGGCGCCGGCAGCCCCGCGCACCCAGGAGCACCGCGGCCAGCGCCGCCAGCCCTGCGGCCCGGCCCTGCCGCATCCCGCCGCTCCGCCGCCCGCGCCGCGCTGCCCCCGCCAGCCCCGGCTCTGCTCCGCCCGCGGCGCCTCCTCCCCGCCGCCGCCGCCCGGCGCCGCCAGCTCCGCCCCGGGGCCGCTCGGGGGCTGGCCCGGGCTGCGAGTGCTGGGCGCCTGTGGGCGGGCAGGGCTTCGGCTGCTGCCCGCGGGGCTCTGCCCGTCCTGCAGCCCAGCCCGGGATAGGAGAGGCAGAGCGAGAGGGAGTGGGAGATGGAGCCGGAGCGAAAGGGCGAGGGAGCGGAGACAGCGGCTGCCCGTCTGCTACGGCATCTCCTTTGGGAGTGGGAAGGGGAGAGGAGGGCAGTGAATGGGGTAGGAGATGAGTAGGGAGAGAGGAGAGAAGGGGGAGAGGAGAAAGCAGCTGCCTGCCTGAAGCGTCCCCAGTGGAGGGCAACGGGTCAGGCTGGGCTGGGCCTGGGAGCTTGGTGCTGTGGTGCGCTGGTATCACAGCCTTGGCCGGCACTGCTGCAGATGTGGAAAGCCAGCAGCAGGAACGGGTCCGGGGACACAGTGCCCCGACAGCACCCCAAACCGTACGGGGCCCTGCTGTCTGGCACTGCCCATTGAGCTGTCATCGTCGGTCGAGCGTCTCTGCCCAGATTGAGGGGCACAGTTGCCACTTTCCCATTTACAGGCTTCACGGCAATAGTAGCTGAGCACGTACCCAGGAGACACACAGGCAGGGACAAGCATGCCCATTTGGGGAAGATAGACGCAGGCCAGTACCCCCAGTAGCTGCTTTTGGAGACCCCAAATGGACTTGCCACATTTTCCTGGAGGCTGAGACCCCCTTTCCCTGCTCCAGGAGCTGCACAGGGACCCCTGGCTCCAGCAGCTGACAGCACAGGGCAGGGATGTCCTCGTGCTGAGTCTGACTCCAGCGGCTAGCATCAAATCCACTTCTGCCACTCCATGAGGAATTGCTACGTTCTCCTTGCAGCACATGTGTGCATGGGACAGAGCGAGATTATGGAGACGTAAGGAAATATTCCAGAAGAGGACAGGACAGACAGCGGTGCTCATGTGCAGGGCCCAGCCATGCAAGTACAGGCTGCAGCCCCTTTTACACCCTGCTCTGTCTGCCCTAGTGTGCTCCTCCCGGCTCCCATTTCCCTGCACGTCCCCTCATGGGGTTGTATAGGTCTGTCCTGCACCCACCCCAGCGTGTGTCCTAGCCCACAGCTGTAGGAGGTGCAAGGCCCAAGCTGATCTCCCTGTGGCTTCTTGATAGGCCACCAACTGGTGTTGTGACTGCCCACATTTGATCTCCTCTCTTCCTCCTTCATCATCTATCAGTCAGGTTTGTATCCCTGTGTGTTGTTTCCAGCTTCCTGCAGTTCTTTCTCTCGGCCCCCCTCCCAAGTGCTGAAGGGCTGCTTCTAGGGTAGGAAACAAGAAGGGAGGAGCTGAAAGCTATGAAAGAAAATAAGGGCTGCTGTGGAAGCAGTGATGGCAGCTTCCCCAAGACCTCCATTGCAGAAGAGAGTAGAGAAAACAGCATGGCCCTGAAAGCAGAGACAGCGAACACAGCAGAGGAAACAAAGAAACAACCTCCCTCTGTTTCTCAGGTTTCGCATGGCTTCCTTCACCTTCTCGGTCTTTACGCTGTAGGTTGGTGCATGGAGCAGAGGGAATCACAGCCCTGGAGAAGATGGACACCACTTTGTTGTGGGAGAAGTTTGCAATGGGGTGGGTATAGAGGAGGGAACGTAGCCCCCGGCATGATACAAGTGCAGGGAAGTGAGAGTGAGCAGACAGTGTCTTGTGTCTCCTCACATGTCTACATTCAGAGGGAGACCAGGAGCACCCTGCAGGAGCTCAAGGAGCACAGGAAAACTGGTGGTGCTGTTGTATTTAAGGAGCACAGCAGTCCAGAAGCTCTCTGCAGAAGGCAGCTGCATGACTGACAGCGAGTCCCAGAAGGAGCTGCGATTGTGTAGGGCTAGAGCAGTGCAAAGGAAGGGTGAGCGCCGCTTCCATGTATATTTCATCCATATAACCAAACCTACCAATTTCTGAAATTGCACGCATTAGCCCCAGACTAAGTATGCTTCATCTCCAGAGTTCAGCTCTGTTTCCTTTGAATCCCCCTGTGAGGTGGGCGTAGACAATACACGTCTGTTTGGCTTTCTGTGTGGCACCCACGGGGTCTTTCCCTCCTCCCACAGCACAGCAACACCAGGACCCATGTTCCTCTGGTTCAGTACCACTTCTGCCCAAGGTTTCAGGCCCTGCATGACTCAGCACCAGGCCCATGAGTCACAGATGTATGTGAGGCATTGGTTTCCCCATGGGGAACCACTGTCCCAACCCACACACCACTGACACTGCACCAGCAGCAGATCCACGCAGGGCTGGGCCTGCACAAAGATGGCAGGATTTCTCAGCCTTTCTCCTTGTGCATAAAGCTAATGCCATCCTTTTGAACTCTCTAGCCATGGGGAGTGCAGCTGTGTCCTGGCCTGGAGAGGCAGGGAGGGGTGACTGCCACCATGCTCTTACACTCTGAATCCTGTGGTACAGAATTAAAGAAAGGATCCAAACTGTTGTGGGCCCATCCTTGTTGGGGACTGACATTGGCAATGAACTTCTTAGGGTCAGGAGAAAGAGGGCTTCAGATACAGAAGGACACATTTCAGCATGTGTGCTGTGGGCACTTCTGGGCTGTTTTTGTTCTGTGATTGTTCAGCTGTTCTCAGGTTCCTTCTTGCTCTCTTCTTGCCAAGTAAACATCCACCACACAGCTCTCTCACACCCCCTGCTGAAAGCAAGATGTTGGGAGAGAATGTGATTTAAGCTAAAGGGCTTGCAAGTATAGATAGGGACAATATAATTAAATGAAAAAGGAAGCATAATTATAAAACTAAAGAGTGAAAAGTATTTGGAAACAAACTGAGAGAAAATTATACTCCACTTCCCATCAGCAAGTGATGTTCGTTGAAGTCTTTGGAAGCACTGACTTAGTATGCTCACCCCTGTTTTTCCTTCCCCTTTCACATCTTTACTGCTGAGTGTGACATCATCCAGTACAGAATATCCCTTTGGTTGGTTTAGGTCAGGTGCCCTGGTGATGTCCCCTCCCAACCTCGTGCCCACCCCCCACCTCCCGGCTTTGGGGGGCTTGGAGAGAGTCTTGATGCCGTGTCAACACTGCTCCACTATAGCCCCAATGTTGGTGTGATGGCAATGCTGTTCTAGCTCCAAGTGCTTAGCACAGCACTCTAGGGGCTGCTGTGGGGAATGTTGAGTCTGTCCCACATAGCCCCAATACAGGCCAGTGCCCACAAGGGAGGAACATGTGCATGAACGTGACACAGTGTACAGCAAAGATTCTGGACAGCATTTGAGCAAAGCACATGGTTTGACGTGGTAGAGAGGGGAGGTGGACTGGGAGCCTTGCAGAAGGCGCTGGAGCCAGGGCTCTTGACAAGACAATGTCAGCTTTCTTGGGCCTTGCATTTAAGGCCTGAGAATTCCATTTGTTAGCCTGAGTAGCAGTGGCAAGGAAAGTGCTGGAGTGCCCCGACTGATCACTGGTGGGTGTCATGACAGAAATAAGCTTGCGTCATGTAAGGAGATGGTGTATGATTTTATTCATTTTTTTTTTGAAGCAAAAAATGAAAGGCATCAAGTTATGGGAGTGAAGAAGGAATTCTCTATGTACAGGATCTGCACTGTGTGTCTTGGGAAAATCCACCCGGCTCTGTCCGATGCTGGTAGAAGGCAGGATCACCTGCACATGAAAGCATTCCTTTCTGTGTACATTCATCTTGTTATTCCTTCTAACTAAAACAGCCACTGACCTGTTGGGCCTTTCTTTTGTGATCCAGAAAGGGCCCTGCACAACCTCTCCCCCTTTACAGACACCCCTGGGTCAGAGCAGGAGGAGGCAAAACAGGCCAGCAGGTTTTCCCTGAGGGCAGTGTCAGCAGGGTTAGGGTCACAGGCAGGAGCTGGGTCACCTGTAGCCAAAAGGGCCCCAGAGAGTCCCTAGGGAGTCACCCTGACTGAAAACATTTGCCTTTACTGGACTCTTCCAGCACGTGAACTGAGTCTTCTACCCACACTGACATGCGTTGCCTGGAAATACTTGGGCCTCCCTACCTGCCACTCAGGAGTTGCCTTCTCTGGGGAAAGGACATAAAGCAGGAAATGAAAAGCAGCATCACAGGAAGGCAACACACATCCCGTATCATTAGGTGGGATGTTTTGTATTCAAGAGCAGCTTGTCAGAAAATAGTCCCTGCTTCAAGGGATGCCTCTGGACATGGGGCAGCTAAGGCCCACTATAAAAGCCAGCCCAGCTCCATGCTCTCTCATCCACTTCTCTGGCCTTCTTCTTGTTGGGAACCAGGTGAGTGTGAAGCCCCTTCTTGTCCCCCTCATTCTCCCACAGGAGGACTCAGTTCCTTGGACCTTTCAGCTGCTATCAGCTGTGTGCCCTGCCAAATCTTGGGACTGCTGGTTGTGGGAGAGTCAAGGGGTAGAAGGTTTGTCATGGAGGAAGATTGGGCCTTTGGTGTGATGGCTCCTGTGCTGGAGCCTAGGGTGTATCCTGGCTGTGGTGGCTCTTTTTGGGCCCTGTCAGGATGCAGCCAAGAATGCCTCGCACATCCCTGCACAGCCTCCAGCTCACAGTACTGCCTGTGCCTTGGATCTGTTAGGGTCTGGTAGCAGGCTGCTCCTCATGCATTTCCATGTTAAACTTCCTATCTGCCCTCTCTCCCAGGTGCACCTCCTGCCCCCAGACATGTCCTGCTACGACCAGTGCCGGCCATGCCAGCCCTGTGGCCCGACCCCGCTGGCCAGCAGCTGCAACGAGCCCTGCGTCAGGCAGTGCCAGAACTCCACCATTGTCATCCAGCCCTCTCCCGTGGTGGTGACCCTGCCCGGCCCCATCCTCAGCTCCTTCCCGCAGAACACGGCTGTGGGATCCTCCACCTCTGCTGCCGTTGGCAGCATCCTCAGCTGTGACGGAGTCCCCATCAACTCTGGGTGCTGTGACCTCTCCTGCATTACCAGCCGCTACTGTGGCAGCAGGTGCCGCCCCTGCTAAAGATGCCAGACAGTGCCCCAGACCAGGACCCCAGGAACTCACAACATGCTGCTGGCCAAAATGGATGGAAGAAAAGACCTCATGTTGTTGTTCTAAGAGGACCTGACCATCTCTGGCTTGTCCTGTAAAGACAGATAGGAAGGGGCCAGCCCGGAGTCTATGACAACATGACCAATGTCTTCCTATCCTGTTTTCTACACGCTCTTTTTCTTTCTTTGCTTTCTTGCCCTCTCCTTTGTGTGAGGCCCCCAGAAACCAGCCTGGAGAGACCTGCTAGCCCCTCTCCCCATGTGGACCAGGTAGATTGATGCCCTGTTGCAAGTCTGCCATTGGAAAAGCTGAACAGATTTTTGTCTGCTCCTGCTGTGCTACGATCTCGGGGCCTCCTCTTGGAGTGTCCTCCTTTCCCTCCTGAGCCTTGACAAACATTTGCAGCAACCCTGAGTGTGTCCCTGTGTGGTCTTTTCATCTGGATACTGATGGCCAAGGGAGAAAACCATTCCTTAGTGGGAATAGGCTGGGGGCACTGCCTCATTCCTCTAGGCACTGGAGGGTGGGGCATACTGCAGCAATTCCTCTTTCAGGCAGTGTCTCTTGAAGGTGAGGAAGACATCCCTAGTTCCATCACAGCCAATAGCCACCAGTCCGTGACTTGTGGCATCTCCGCCTAGACAAGCGCTGTTGACATTGTTGGCCCGAGCTCTTAGGGCAGAGTGTTCGTCTTGCTTTGGGTGGAGCTGTGCTGGGGGTGGAGGCTGAGACCAATATGATCCCAAAGGACTGCAGAAACTGGGAATGGGTAATTGTCTTGGTGATGGCCCTCTGTCCCTCATCGACTTTCACATTTCCTCCACCACCTAATCATGGGCATCATGTCTGGGCATGAAGAGCAGGAACAGTTTCCCTGTGCATCCCCATCACACTACAGCACAGCGTCTGGCATGGCCCAGCTGTTACCAAGATGCATAGGGCTGAGGAGATCCACAGGTTCGTACTGGTACCAGTCCCATCAGGCCACACACTGGAGTCCCCAGGCCCTGTGAACTCAATTCCTTTTTCATGAAGGCAGGCCCAGGGCAGGGACCAATGCCCAAACACTCACGGCTGCTCAGTCTTGCTTTCTTTTCCCCAAGCATGGATCAGCTTTCATCAGGCCCTGGAACTCAGAGACCCCATAGGTGGCACAATTGCACCATGCTCCAGAAAAGACATTCTGTGGGGGCAGGGATCCCAGAGTCTCTGCTGAGACATAGCAGTGAGAATGGGACCTGATTGTGCACTCAGCAAGATCTGTGTATGGGCCCTGAATGTCACAAGGCATGCACCAGCCCAACCACAGGGCACACGCTGGGGGATCTTCTCCCAGGCACCAAGCTCCTCTGTCATTCCCAGAGCCATGAGGATGAAGTGGCCCTTGTGCTCCATGTAGCCCCACTGCTCTCCACACCCAGGTGAGGGCCTTCCCACAGTAGCACACCTCGGGGCCCTGTGGTGTGGGGGTACTTTACTTTCACAAAGACTCTTGGCCCCTAGTCCAAAGACTCTGCTCATGCTCAGGCCTAGCATGGCATTGCCCCAGTTCTGCTGCCTGTGTGCCTGTGCCTGGGCTGGCCAAATCTTGTCAGCCTGGCCTAGCCAGCCTCTTAGGTGGTGCAGGGCCATCACTGGATGGAGCCTTCATCCAGGCCTCTCTGGAGTCTGGCCTATCAGGTATTAGCCCCGGCCCAGCTCTCACGCTGGGACCGAGACTTTCTACGCGTAACACATCTATTGCCTGGGTTAGAGCAATAATCAATAGGTGCTTCTGAGCCAGAATTATCTCCTGGCTAACACTGAAGTCTGAGATGGAGGAGCATATTCACAATTTGGAGATTCACAATTGTCTTGGAAATGACAGAATCCTTCTGGAGAACAAGTCCCCTCCACATCCAGAGTTGTTGCACAGCCAGGGCACCTTCCTGCACCAGGGTGTCACTCACAGCACAGAAGTACAAGGCGCTGTCAGAAAGCTCGACTTCCTTCAGCCGCAGAACACTGGATTTCCTCTCAGTGTTCAGCTCCGTGGTGAGACGGTCCTTCTGCTTGGTGCCTGCTCCTGCTTGATAGGAAATCCGTTGAGGGGCTTGTCCCTTCTTCTGCTGGTACCAGAACCAGGCATCAGGTGTGGAGCTCTGGTACGTGCAATTGGTCTGGAAGGTGTTTCCCTGCTCCACGGAGACTTGTCCTTCTTGCTGGATGACGGACACCTGCCCCGTGGTTTCTGGAAGAAAGAGAAGTTCAGCAGTTCTGTGGGGATATCTCCAGACAGCCAAACAGGAGTGAATTCAGACCTGTGGGAGATAAGGCCCCCTGTCCTTTACTGGGCTGAAAGGTCCCCAGGGCTGGGGCACAGCAAGGTGGTTTGGGGGCAGAGCTCAGAGCTCCCTGGCCAGAGCGGACCCTGAGGAGAGCTGTGCTGTGTGCCTGCTCCTCCTGCCTCACACATCAGGCAGAAGACAGACTGGACACCCTGGTAATGTCCATGGGAGGAGAGCTTTCATGTCCCTGTATCCACTTGGACACAATCTGTCTGTTTCTATAGGAAAGGGAGAAATGAGGGACGGCAGAGACTGATGAAATCTTCTCTGGTTACAGTAGGCGGACCAGAAGAGAGACGCAGAAAAGGGATGGACTGAAAGGACAAGAGAAGCAGGAGAGGTCTCTTCTCCATCTCCTCATTCCAAATTTCGAAGAATAACAGCAATGTGAGATAACCAGTCCAAGAACCAGAAACAGGAGACAACATTTACCAACATTTTCCCTGTGATTCATAATCTCTTTTTCACATAAATGTGGTAAGGCTGACGAGGGCTTCCTGGGAAAAGAAGATTTATGTCTTGATTAAAAGCCAGCACTTACCCAGCAGTTGCCCCAGGAAGGCAGTGAGGATGAGATACCCACGGTGCATGCTGAGACCGACCCTCTTGTTTGCTGTGGGAGAGAGAGTCAGAAAAGCACCTCCCAGCCCCAAGAGAACAGAGCTGCCGGAAATGACTCTGCTGGGGGAACAGGAGGAGATTCAGCAAAGATAAATTTTCTGTTCTGACTGTGCCCCAAATGCTCCCTGGGGTTTCTCCCTCCTCCAGCAGGAGCAACCTCTGAGGATTGTCACAGTCAGGGGAACTCTGGGAGCCGCATCATGTGCAGGGGCTGCTCTCGTCTCCTCTCCCAGTGGGGTCCTCACTTCCCCAGCTACATCTGCCTTCTGTTCTGCACAGGCACTGTTTGGCCATGGCTGATGTCAGGACAGTCTTCCCCACTGAGCTTGTTCTTTCTACCTTGGGGTCCCCTGCTCCATAGAAATGTTTCTGTTTCCTGTGTGAGGAGTAGATGCCTTTCACATCCCCAGAAAGAAGGGAGGAACCATGCTACGCAGCAGCCAGGGTTTCTGGCTGTGTCCTGTTCTGGTGGGATAACCTAGCATTTGCAAGAGGAATGGGGCTCCACTGGGGTGTTGGATGGCACGAGCCTAGAGGGGACAAGGACAACCTGTTCCATTGGGCAAGGGGTGAGGAGTCAGCAGGGAAAAGGATGTGGGTTCAGTGGGTCACATGCATTTACAATGATGGGCCACAGGGGGCACCCACCCAGGGCCACGTCCCCAGCAGTTTCTGTTTCCCTGATGCTTGGGCTCCCTCTATCACCACCCCTAACACCTTGCCTGGCTTGGCTGCGCCTGGCTAGTTGCCTTGTCAATGCCTCAGATGTGTACTTCTCAGACATCCAAAGGAATGACACTCCAAGCCCTGCAGCCCCCAACTGCTCCTTTCATACCCCCCAGGCAGTGTGAACGTTCTCCCTCTCTCCAAAAATATTTACCGCATGAAGCAGTGAATCCTCTTCACTGCCTGTGGTGTCCCAAAACAGAAGGAGATTGTTCATGGAGAAGTTTGGGATCTGCATGGCAGCTGGCCTGAATAGGCACAGAGCTCTGCTGTGCTGTACAGAGCTGTGCTGTCCACATCCTTTGGCACGTGGTAGTGTGCATGTGGCAAGTCTGTAGGAGTGAAGCAACGTGTTGTTGTTTGATGAATAGAGCTCTCCATTTCAAAGAAGAATTACACAAAATCCCAGAAAATCTCCAAAGAAAACAATGCCAGTGAATCTCAGCAGGAGCAGGATCTGCAGCATGTGCCTTGCCCTGACAAGTGGTCTGTCTTATGTTCCTTGGTGAGCTCCACCACAACCACTCTCTTACTCCCCCTCATCAGAAGAGGGTGAGAAGAAAAAAAATTAATATAAGGGAAAAGTAAGAGAGAGAAATAAGCAAGGGCTGCACAGAAGCACAGAGAGAAAAGAAAATTATTCTCTACTTCCCCTCAAAAAGTGATGTTTGGCCATCTCCTGGCAAGCAGGGCCTCAATACTCGTAGCGATTGTTTGGGAGGACAGATGTCTTCATAATGAGAGCTCCCCGCTTTCCTTCCCCTTTGCCGCCTTTTATTGCTGAGTGTGACATCACATGGAATGGAATATCCCTTTGGACGATATGGGTCAGCTGCCATGGTGATGTCCCCTCCCTCCTTTTGCCAACCCTCCACTTCCTGGCTTTGGAGGTGTTGGAGAAAGAATCTTGATGTTGTGCCAGCGCTGGTCCATAATTGCCCAAACATTGTTGCGATGGCAGTGGAGTTCTAGCTCTAAGTGCAGAGCACAGCACCCTAGGGGCTACTGTGGGGAATGTTATTTCTGTCCCAGACAGTCCCAGTACAGCTCCATAAATCAGGGACAACTCTTTGGGCCTGACTATTCAGCCAGTTTCTAACCCAATGAAGCATGCGCCAGTCCAAGCCATGAGCAGCCAGTTTCTTGAGGAGAATGCTGTGGGAAACGGTGTCAAAAGCCTTGCTGAAGTCAAGGTAGACCACATCCACAGCCTTTCCCTCATCCACCCAGAGCGTCACTGTGTCATAGAAGGAGATCAGGTTCGTCAAGCAGGACCTGCCTTTCATAAACTCATGCTGACTGGGCCTGATCGCCTTCCAGCCCACTCCTTCTCAATTTTCCACATTGCAGCTAACAGCCAGCTAACTCTCCTTCCTTCCTTTTCGCTTTCCTTACTGTACATGCATCTTTCCATTTATTAAATTCATTCCTTGAGGGATTTGGATTGTGGTGTATTGAGCTTAGCCATTGCTGCTTTGCACCTTGCCTTCCATTTCCAAGAAAACCCTTTCACAGTGGGGCCCATTTCTCAAGGGAACCATTCATTATTCTAACACAAGGCTCCTGCTGACTATACCCAGCTCTGTCTCCCAACACTACAGAGCACTGGCAGGTTCTCTACGGATCCTTGGTGGAATGAGGACTGGCCACAGGTTGTGGTTGTAATTAGGGATGTATTATTACATAATAAATTACTAGAAATACTAAAAATTACTACAAAATCCTAAAGCTTACTACAAATAAATTGCTAGTTTGATTACTAGCTTGATAACACCAATGCCCTTTCTCGCCACAATGGTGGGTATCTCAGCATGCTGGGGCCAGTGAGAGGGAGAGACAAGGAGGCAGGGGTGCACATTAACAGCCCCTTCCACATGATGATTATTTGCCTTTCTGTTGGTTATGCTAACCACACTGCCAGGCATCAGGAGCAGGGGCTGCTGGCTCAGCACAAGCCCCAGGTGTCCTTGGTGGGCAGGCTCAGCTCAGAGCGCTATGCAAACTGTGATGAGACGGAACTGCACCTCACAGCACCCGCACCTTCCTGTATAAAGCTGAAAGCTGAGGGCACCAGTGTGGGCTCAGTGCACACAGGTAGACAGCGCTGTCCTGGAGCTTGGCATCTTGCACGTGGAGAAGCACCTGGGAGTTCTCCATGGAGAGCACGGAGGAGATCCTCTCAGAATGCACATGAGGCTTGAACTTGCTCACCTGCAGCAAGAACTGAGGGGACTGGGTCAGGCGCTGCTGGTACCAGAAGATATAGGGTGTAGAGGTGCTGGTGGAGAAATTGCAGTGCAGAGTAGCGTTGTGTCCCACCTGGATGGCAGTTTCTTGTGCAAACTGCACCACAGAGTCCTTCTGTGCATGACCTGCAAAGCCAGAACAGCATCTCAGCACTGCTTGAAGATGTATCTGTTCTCCCCCTCTCTCTCCTGTGTCTATCAGCTCACCAACTTGTTCACTGTCCCCACTCTCCATCTCCCTTTTCATGGGCTATAGAATGCTGAGCTAAGTACACATGCACTCTTCTTTCTGCAGGTGTTATTCAATTCCCATAACCAAGTCTGTCAGCTTACCTACTTTTTAGGAGTATCTCACCAGGATTTGAGTCCTTATGTACCTGTGAACAATGCATGTATGAATGCTAGGCATCTGCAAAGGAAAAGTGTAGAAGCTTATTCATCCCTGTACACTCGTTGCTCCTGACATCTCCCAGACTGTCTCCCGTACTGGTCTGCAGCCCCTGCTCTCCCTACAGAAAACACTTCTAGTTCTTCCAGGAGGAAGGAGTCCAATTTCCCCCCTCCAGAAATGATGGGATGCCATCTTGACCCTAGCTTGCCCTGCCTCAAAGTCACATCTCACCAAAGTCTGACAGTGCCAACAGGGCTGCCAGGAAAAGCAGGACCATGTCACGCTCTCGCCTTCACAGGGTGCCCACGTAGTGCCTGGAAAGAGGGAGCTCAAGCTTGCAAGTTCACTTCCCCTTCTGCCAGCTCAAAGCAGCCTCTAAACCTCAGCACAGAGGGTGGAGCAAAGCTCTCCCCCTGCTGCTCCTTGGGGCTCACCTCTGCCCTAGCAAGGCTCTCAAGAGAGGGATGGACTAGTGGCTAAAGCAGTCAGAAAGGAATCCAGCCAATCTTTGCCGTGCCCTAGGATCCCCATGGCCAGCCAGAAGTGTTCCAGCACAGGGAGCGTCACACTTGTGCAGTTAGCTCACAGCTGAAAGCCTGTGAAGCCTAGGACATTTCACTTGGTCAGCTGGAAGGCAAAAGGACACCAACATGGCCACTGTGTGCTTCCCTCTTTTTGCCCCTTCCGGCAGGTGGGCAGCCCCAGCAAGGGGCAAGTGTCCCCAGTGGCCTCCCCCTCCCATCCAGAACCCGGCCAGACACAGAGACCTGCACCCACCTCTGCTGTCAATGAAGATGGGATTGCTTCCCCCACCCCTCTTCCACCCAATCCCCTGGGAGAGCCACACACTATCTGGCAGGGAAGGACGCCCCACCACAGCGCTCTGCTCAGCAGTCAGCACCTCTGCACACACAGGAGTGAATCCTGCACCAAGGGCAGACCTTCAACAGCGCTGGCTAGTGCAGCAAACCCCTCAGTGACTCAGTCCTTTGGCAAGATCCAAGGTTCCAACACGTGTCATTAGAGTGAGTGACCAGCACAGATATTTGTTGTATTGCCAGGACGTCATCTCAGCACCAGAGGTCCTGGATTTGGGCTTAGGAAGAAACCTGTACAACAAGCTCTTGGAAAAAAGACCACTAAAGAGAATGGAGGAAACCCAATGTGGCTGTTCTGAGGCTCCCTCGGGCCCGTGCTGTTTAACTCCAGGCCCTGCAAGGGGACTTCCAAGCACCGGCAACAACCCCACGCGGCCCGACTGTGGCTGTGCCCCCGCCTCGCCCACGCCCCACCTGTCCGGCCCCACGCACTGCGGGGCACCCCCTGATGCCTCCAGCTGCACAGGCCGTTGGCTGCCTTTGCTGCAAGGGCACACTACTGGCTCGTGTGTGGCTGGGTGCCTCCTGCACCCAAAAGCCTTTCCTGAGGGTTTGCTTCCTTGGCAGCCAGCCCCCATCCTGAATTACTCTGGGGGTGCTTCCTACCCAAGAGGAAAATCCTTTTCTTTGCTCCTTTGCACCAAAATGAGATTCTGGTCAGCCCCTTTCTCCAGCCAGCCTGTATTCTCCACAACACATTTGTGACCTACACTGTCACCACCTGTGTGCCCTGGTTGGGGACCATGCACAAACTCACCGAGGGTGTCCTCCTTCAAACTGCTTGTGGCCCTAATGAAAGCATTCAGCAGGACTGGGTGTCTGGCACTGCCAGCTGCTACTCAAGCAGAAGGTGACCTCCACGCCAAAGCTGCAGGCTTGGGCCTCCGGGAAGGGCTCTCAGGAGCTATGAACACTGTGCCAGACAGTCAGCCATACTGAAGACTCCAAATGCTGAGAATTCATTTGGCACAAGGGGGAGTGGGATGGGGACACACAAATTACTCTTGCTATTGTGTGATCCCTTTGCTGTGATATTCTACACATGGAGGAGTTCGCCTTAACCCTCAGGCGAACCAGCCAGTCCAGGCAGAACCAGCCATGGGAATCTGTCCCCTCTGCGATGCATTTCTGAGACAATGCTGGCCGGCCTTTATAGACAGGTGTGAGGAGATGGGCCTGGCACTGGCATTGACTCACAGATGAACCTGGCAGTGTCCAGGGGCGGAAATCTCTGACTGACAGGCACTCTCAGGAGCCTTACAGCAGTCTGCTTCTCCTATACATCCCAAGGTCATCGATGGACAGCCACGCTGAGGCACTCCAAACGTTGCTATCCTGAATTAAACCAAGGATCCAAACTGTCCTGATTCGGTCCTTGTTGGGGCCTGAATTCTGCAGGAACAAAGGGTGATTGTTGCAGTGTGAGGAAAAGGAGGGCTCAGGAGAAAGGGGCTGTGTTTCAGTGCCTCTTCCCTGCACACACCTCTGCCAGGCTGGTGCCATCTCCGTTCAGAATATACCAGAATAGTCGCAGAATATACCAGGACATGCTGCGTAATCCCAGAATTACCAAGATATAAAAAGGGACCCTGGTGGGGGTGAGGTGCGCGCCATTGATGGAGCTGAGACTCCCCGGCCACCCAGCGCTGTTTTGCTTGCTGTTGCTTACTCAATAAATTCCTTTCTATTATTAATGCAATGCTATCTGAAAATTAATTAAGGGGGCAACTTATAACAGTATTAGCCCCTGCGCAGCTCTCACGCTGGGACTGAGACATTCTACGCATAACACATCTATTGCCTGGGTTAGAGCAATAATCAATAGGTGCTCCTGAGCCAGAACTATCTCCTGGCTAACACTGAAGTCTGAGATGAAGGAGCATATTCAAAATTTGGAGATTCACCTTTGTCTTGGAAACGACAAAATCCGTCTGGAGAACAAGTGAAATTTTTGATTCATCTTTCCTATTCCTGAGATTTCGTGCTGCAATATGAGCAGCAGAAAACATCAACAAAAAGCGTCTTCCATTTTTTTTCTCATTCGGATTCTCAAACTGGTATTTAACAGCTGTTTGTTCAGCCCCAGGCATGTTCCCAGGCAAGAACCAGAGGGAAAACACTGTTCCTGCAGAGGTGTTCAATGTCTCCAGAGAATCCTTGGGGCAGTGATCCCGGGGGTAGATCAGACCCTTTCTGAGACAAGGCAGAGGCTGGTGCTGCCTTCCCTGAGAGCACAGAGAAAAGAGGGCCCATGGCTGTCCCCTGCTGGGAGCTGCCTGGGCCAAGCTTTTCTTTCTCCAGGTTGCGTTGCTTCTTGCTCTTGCAAACAGACAGAAAAGCTTCCTGAAGCCTGGGGACATCAAAACACCATATTCAACATGGTTTTGAGACGGAGGAAGGTTCATCAGCACAGCCTCGATTCTCCTGTCTGGCCTTGGCATTTGCAGCCTGCAGGATGCCTGGCTTGTCCCAGACACGCACCAGGTTGTCCCAGACACGCAATCCCACACTGCTGCAGGAGCTGGTCACTATGACACTGCTTCCTGTGCAGGGACTGAGGATGATCATACATGCCTCCAGCTCCCCTGAGGAGACATCAACGAACTCAGTGGGTTGTAAGTCTTCATTTATCTCTTGCTCTGATTGCTTACTGTGAAGAACATGGAGAGCATGGCCTTTGGCACTAGGGGCTGCTCTATTTTTCCTGTCCCTCAGGCACAGGCTTTGGACATGGACTGGCTGGAGGTCTGCAGATAACCTGGTGGCTGGGATGCAAATCCATTGCTATTGACTGACTCATTGAAGAGAGGGAAGTACCCTGAAAATCTCTGTCAGAACTACATCTAGGGGTCTCTGGCCTGGGCTAGCCAGGGCTCAAAGCAAGCAGCTTTATCATGGGCTTGAAGGAATTTACTCACCCTGGGGATGAGAGGCTGAGGGCAAGCCCCCAGGGGAGTTCTGTTTCCCAGCAGGCTCTGCCCTAGTCTGGCAGCCCAAAAAGGGAGGAAAGTAGAGCACTGTGGCCCATGTCAACCAGTCAAGGTCAGCCCTCTCTGCACAGCCAAAGACATCAGGCTGTTTGGGAAAGAGGATTGGGCTGGTAGATCCCGGAGTGAACAGGGGAAACAGCACAGCCAGGGGAGAGTTGAGTGCCCCATCCCAGAGCTCTGCCTTGCACAGACACATCCCCTCCACATCCAGAGTTGTTGCTCAGCCAGGGCAGCTCTGTGCACCAGGGTGTCACGCACAGCACAGAGGTACAAGGCGCTGTCAGAGAGCTCGACTTCCTTCAGATGCAGAACACTGGATTTCCCCTTAGTGTTCAGCTCCGTGGTGAAACGGTCCTTCTGCTTGGTGCCTGCTACTGCTTGATGTGTAATCAGCTGAGGGGCTTGTCCCTTCTTTTGCTTGTACCAGAACAAGCCATTAAAGGAGGAGGTTTCATATGTGCAATTTGTCTGGAAGGTGTTTCCCTGCTCCACGGAGACTTGTCCTTCTTCCTGGGTGACGGACACCTGCCCCATGGTTTCTGGAAGAAAGAGAAGGTCAGCAGCTCTGTAGAAAAGTCTCCAGGCAGCCAAACAGGAGTGAATTCAGACATGTGGGAGATAAGTTTCCCAGGAGTGAGCCCAGCCTGTGCACACAAGGAAGAGGACTTTGGAGGAACAAATCAGACAGAAGACAGACTGGACACCCTGGTAATGTCCATGGGAGGAGAGCTTTCATGTCCTGTATTGACTTGGACACAATCTGTTTTTTTCTATAGGAAAGGGAGAAATGAGGGACTGCAGAGACTGATGAAACCTTCTCTGGTTACAGTAGGTGGACCAGAAGAGAGACGCAGAAAAGGGATGGACTGAAAGGACGAGAGAAGCAGGAGAGGTCTCTTCTCCATCTCCTCATTCCAAATTTCGAAGAATAACAGCAATGTGAGATAACCAGTCCAAGAACCAGAAACAGGAGACAACATTTACCAACATTTTCCCTGTGATTCAAAAGCTGTTCCCCACATAAACGTGGTAAGGCTTCCTGGGGAAAGCAGATTTATACCTTGATTAAAAGCCAGCACTTACCCAGCAGTTGCCCCAGGAAGGCAGTGAGGATGAGATACCCACGGTGCATGCTGAGACCGACCCTCTTGTTTGCTGTGGGAGAGAGAGTCAGAAAAGCACCTCCCAGCCCCAAGAGAACAGAGCTCAGGAAATGACCCTGCTGGGGGAACAGGAGGAGATTCAGCAAAGATAAATTTTCTGTTCTGACTGTGCCCCAAATGCTCCCTGGGGTTTCTCCCTCCTCCAGCAGGAGCAACCTCTGAGGATTGTCACAGTCAGGGGAACTCTGGGAGCCGCATCATGTGCAGGGGCTGCTCTCGTCTCCTCTCCCAGTGGGGTCCTCACCTCCCCAGCTACATCTGCCTTCTCTTCTTCACACACACTGCTTGGCCATGGCTGATGTCAGGGCTGTCTTCTCCACTGAGCTTGTGCACCTTCACCTGGGGTCCTCAGCTCCATGGGGATGTTCCTGTTTCCTGTGGGAGGACAAGACACTTTGATTTCTCTTTCACATCCCCAGAAAGAAGGGAGGAACCATGCTACGCAGCAGCCAGGGTTTCTGGCTGTGTCCTGTTCTGGTGGGATAACCTAGCATTTGCAAGAGGAACGGGGCTCCATTGGGGTGTTGGGTGGCACAAGCCCAGAGGGGACAAGTACAACCTGTTCCATAGGGCAAGGCGTGAGGAGTCAGCAGGGAAAAGGATGTGGGTTCAGTGGGTCACATGCATTTACAATGATGGGCCACAGGGGGCACCCACCCAGGGCCACATCCCCAGCAGTTTCTGCTTCCCTGATGCTTGGGCTCCCTCTATCACCACCCCTAACACCTTGTCTGGCTTGGCTGCACCTGGCTAGTTGCGTTGTCTTCCCCCATACCTCCCTCAGTACACCTCAAATGTAGAATTCTCAGACACACAAAGGAATGTCACTCCAAGTCCTGCAGCCCCCAACTGTTCCTTTTATACCCCCCAGGCAGCGTGAACGTTCTCCCCCTCTCCAAAAAAGTTTACTGCAAAAAGCCGTGAATCCTCCTCATTGCTTGTGTTTTCCTGAAACAGATGGAGATTTTTCGTGGAGAAGTTTGGGATCTGCATGGCAGCTCACCTGAGTAGGCACAGAGCTCTGCTGTGCTGTACAGAGCTGTGCTGTCCACATCCTGAGCCCAAGATCTTGTCCCCATATCTGTTCTTCATACCTTGTACCCAGATCTGCTCCCCACACCTGCTCCCTAGAGCTGGATCCCACAGAGCTCTTCCCAGTACAGAGTTCCCAGATCGGGTTCCCATGACCCGGGCATGAACACCTGGTCTGCAGATCTGCTCCCACAGACCTGCTGCCCAGACGTGATCCTTAGATCTGGATCACAGCTCTTGGCCCCATATAGCCCAGTAGATTGCAACAGCTTGCCAGTGAGGGGCACTGTGGTTTCCGGAGGCCAGCCATGGCTGGCTGGTGGGGGTCCACCACCGCACTTGGGAGATTCCAGCAGCTTGCCGGCAAGGGTCCACCGTAGCTCCTGGAGAGCCAGGCATGGCTCTTCGGTGTGAGTCTGCTGTGGCACTTGGGAAACCACTGCTGATCATTAGCGGGGGTCCGCTGCCACGCCCTCAGTCCGACGCAGGTCATTGGCAGGGTTCCGCTGCCACACCCGGGAGACCACAGCAGCTCGCCAGTGAGGTTGCGCTGCAGCTCCTGGAGGCCTGCTGCAGCTGGCAGACCTGGTCCCAAGACGTGCTCCACCAGGACCTGCTCCCTACACCTTCTCCTCACACCTGTTCCACAGATCTGGTCCCTAGACATGCTCGCTAGAGCTGCTCCCCAGAGCTGGCTCCACAGACCTGCTCATATGACCTGCTCTGCACACCTGTTCCACCTATCTGGTCTTGAGAACTGCTCCCCAGACTGGTTTCCCAGAGGTGGTCCCCAGAGTTGTTTCCCAGAAGTGGTCTGCAGACCTGCTCCCCAGATCTGTTCTTCAGTTCTGTTCTCACAAACCTGGTATCCAGACCTGCTCTTCACACCTGGTCTCCAGTTCTACCCCCAAGATCTGGTCTCCAGAGCTAGTTCACAGACACAGTCCCCACTCCTGGTGCCCAGACATGGTTCCCGAATCTGGTCCCCAGACCTGTACTCCTGAGAGCTGGTCTCCTGACCCGGTCATCAGAGTGGGTGCCCAGGGCTGCTCCTCAGAGTTAGTGCCCAGGACTGATTCCTAGACCAGGTTCCCAGATCAGCTCTCCAGACCTTCTCCCCACACCTCTTCCGCAGATCTGGTCCCCAGAAGTGCTCACTGCACATGGCAGTGAGCATGTGGCAAGTCTGTAGGAGTGAAGCAATGTGTTGTTTGATGAATAGTTTTCCATTTCTAAGAAGAATCACAAAAAATCCCAGAAAATCTCCAAAGATAACAATGCCAGTGAATCTCAGCAGGAACGGGATCTGCAGCAAGTGGTCTGTCTTATGTTCCTTTTGTGAGCTCCACCACAACCACTCCCTCACTCACCCTAAGAAGAAGAAGAAGCGAAAAAGAAAGAAATTTGGTATAAAGCAAAAGTAAGAGAAGAAAATAAGCAAAGGCTGCATGGAAGCACAGAGAGAAAAGAAAATTATCCTCTACTTCCCCTCAAAAAGTGAGGTTTGGCCGTCTCCTGGCAACAGGGCCTCAATACTCATAGCGATTGTTTGGGAGGACAGATGTCTTCATAATGAGAGCTCCCCGCTTTCCTTCCCCTTTGCCGCCTTTTATTGCTGAGTGTGACATCACATGGTATGGAATATCCCTTTGGATGGTATGGGTCAGTTGCCCTGGCGATGTCCCCTCCTGCCTCTTTCCCACCCTCCACTTCCTGGCTTTGGAGGTGTTGGAGAAAGAATCTTGATGTTCTGCCAACACTGGAGTTCTAGCTCCAAGTGCAGAGCACAGCACTCTAGAGACTACTGTGGAGAATGTTAATTCTGTCCCAGGCAGTCCCAGTACAGCTCCATAAATCAGGGTTCCCAGCTTCAGGAAAAAAAAAAAAAAAGCCTATGCTATTCCCTTTTTCTTTGAGAGTTTGGCTCCATTTGACTTTTGAATATATCACCTAGCAATGCAATTTGAATAGACAGCTAAATACAAAGATTAGACGTATTCTAATATGAACTCACTGTGTTGTATCCTAAGAGTAAAAATCACTCCCCTGTACAGGGAGACCCTGGCCCAACATGAGACCCTTCCTCTCTGAGGATGTGCAGAAGGAAAAGTGCAGATGCTTATTCATCCCTGTACACTCGTTGATCCTGACATCTCCCAGACTGTCTCCCGTACTGGTCTGCAGCCCCTGCTCTCCCTACAGAAAACACTTCCAGTTCTTCCAGGGAGGCAGGACTCCAATTTCCCCCCTCCAGAAATGATGGGATGCCATCTTGACCCTATCTTGCCCTCCTGAATGTCACATCTCACCAAAGTCTGACAGTGCCAATAAGGCTGCCAGGAAAAGCAGGACCATGTCACGCTCTCGCCTTCATAGGGTGCCACGTAGTGCCTGGAAAGAGGGAGCTCAAGCTTGCAAATTCACTTCCCCCTCTGCCAGCTCAAAGCAGCCTCTAAACCTCAGCACAGAGAGTGGAGCAAAGCTCTCCCCCTAGTCTCAAGACTAGTGGTTAAAGCAGTCAGAAAGGAATCCAGCCAATCTTTGCTTTTGCCTAGGATCCCCATGGCCAGCCAGAAGTGTTCAAGCACCGTGAGCGTCACACTTGTGCAGTTAGCTCAAAACTGCAGGCCTGTGAAGGCTAGGACATTTCACCTGGTCAGCGGTAAGGCAAAAGGGCAACGACATCGCCCCTGTCTGCTTCCCTCTTCTGGCCCCTTCTGGCAGGTGGGCAGCCCCAGCAAGGGGCAAGTGTCCCCAGTGGCCTCCCTCTGCCATCCAACCTGCAAGGGGACTTCCAAGCAACGCCAGGACGCCCACGTGGCTCCGGCTGTGGCTGTGTCTCTGGCAGGCTGCTGCCATCTCCGTTCAGCTGCACCCAGACTCCAGACCCTTTCAGCAGAACCAAAGTGCCTTGGAGGGGCCGGGCTGGCGGGGGAACCCCCGCGGCTCCTCGTAAGACTTGTTCTCCAGACCCATCACCAGCTTCGTTGCTCTTCTCTGCACTTGCTCAGGCTCCTCCATGCCCTTCTTGTAGTGAGGGGCCCAAAACTGAACACAGTACTCGAGGTGCAGCCTCACCAGAGCCGAGTACAGGGGGACGATCACTTCCCATGACCTGCTGGCCACACTGCTTCTGATACAAGCCAGGATGCTGTTGGCCTTCTTGGCCCCCTGAGCACACTGCTGGCTCATATTCAGCCGACTATCAACCAATACTCCCAGGTCCTTCTCTGCCAGGCAGCTTTCCAAGCACTCATCTCCCAGCCTGTAGCTCTGCTTGGAGTTGTTGTGCCCCAGGTGCAGGACCCGGCACTTGGCCTTGTTGAACTTCATACGGTTGGCCTCAGCTCATCCAAATCATTCTGCAGAGCCTTCCTTCCTCGAGCAGATCGACACATGCACCTAACTTGGTGCCATCTGAAAACTTACTGAGGGTGCACTCGATCCTCTCTTCCACATCATCAATAAAGATATTAAAGAGAACTGGCTCTAGTACTGAGCCCTGGGGGACGCCACTAGTGACTAGCCTCCAGCTGGATTTGACTCCATTCAAGGCCAATAGGCCTTGGTCAAAAGGCACGTCCAGGTCAGCAGGGGGCGTAACAGCGAAAGCCTTCGACGGCTGTAGCAGCAGCGGGGCCAGTGGCATAGATTGTGGCCCCACGTGGCTCTTTAAAGCCTCAGAGACTGCTTGCCAGGTGCCGAGCAATCCCACTGCAACCTTGTCGTTTTTAGTAGCAGAGTCACACACCTTGACCTCAATTTGGTCCCATATTTCAGGATCATAAACCGTCTGATTGTTAATAAGGAGAATAAGATGTAAGGTTACCAGGACTGTCTTTGTTCCAAAGGACGTATGATTCCCCATAATGCGCAACTGCTTACCAGCAAGGGGCAGTTGTGTGCACAGGTCCGCTTCTTTCAGCTTTATCTTCTTTCCAGCTCTGGTGCGCCTATTTCCAGCAACTTTCTGTACGAGCTTCTTTGAGCAGTTTGCTGAGTTTGGCCGAACCTATCTTCATGAGGAGATCAGTGTGCCTGTTCCAGTCCTGGTCTCCGTTCTGCTAGCCTGTTCCTTTTCATTCCTTCTTTCTGCTCCTTTACTAATGACATAACTTCATCGTGTTGCCTTCTTTTTTTTCTTTTTTCTTTTTTTTTTTTCAATCTTGAGGGCAGGCTCCCCTCTTACACCCTTCTCTCCACAGCAGTTCTTTTCAAAACAACTTTTAATTGGTCAAACAACTTTGAATATAACAACAACAGCAAACACCCAGAAATTTCCATGCCTTAAGGGCTGGAGAACAAGAAAACCCAGACTGCATGGAGTCTCCTGAATCACCCTTCTTTGTTCCCTCTAAATTCTTTTACATTCCTGATGGACTCATTGTTAGGAGTCTAATGTTATCATTAATCACGGGGCTTGCCAACCCCCATGGCCACACTCCCACATCTCCCCCTTCTTTATTAATATCTACCATTTTCTCGACTTGAATTACCACTCCATATATAACACCAGCAAGGGGTAAGAATCCCCAGTGGCCTCCCCCTCCCATCCAGAACCCAGCCCCAGACACAGAGGTCTGCACCCACCTCTGCTGTCAATGAAGGTGGGATTGCTTCCCCCACCCCTTCCCCACAACCCCCTTGGAAAAGCCACGTTCTCTCAAGTTGGCAGGGAAGGACGCCCCACCACAGCGCTCTGCTCAGCAGTCAGCACCTCTGCACACACACACAGGAGTGAATCCTGCACCAAGGGCAGACCTTCAGCAGCGCTGGCTAGTGCAGCAAACTCCTCTACAACTCAGTCCTTTGGCAAGATCCAAGGTTCCAACACGTGTCATTAGAGTGAGTGACCAGCACAGATATTTGTTGTATTGCCAGGACATCATCTCAGCACCAGAGGTCCTGGATTTGGGCTTAGGAAGAAACCTGTACAACAAGCTCTTAAAAAGAGACCACTAAAGAGAATGGAGGAAACCCAGTGTGGCTGTTCTGAGGCTCCCTCGGGCCCATGCTGTTTAACTCCAGGCCCTGCAAGGGGACTTCCAAGCACCGGCAGCGACCCCACGCGGCCCGACTGTGGCTGTGCCCCCGCCTCGCCCACGCCCCACCTGCCCGGCCCCACGCACTGCGGGGCACCCCCTGATGCCTCCAGCTGCACAGGCCGTTGGCTGCCTTTGCTGCAAGGGCGCGCTGCTGGCTCGTGTGTGGCTGGGTGCCTCCTGCACCCAAAAGCCTTTCCTGAGGGTCTGCTTCCTTGGCAGCCAGCCCCCATCCTGAATTACTCTGGGGGTGCTTCCTACCCAAGAGGAAAATCCTTTTCTTTGCTCCTTTGCACCAAAATGAGGTTCTGGTCAGCCCCTTTCTCCAGCCAGCCTGTGTTCTCCACAGCACATTTGTGACCTACGCTGTCACCACCTGTGTGCCCTGGTTGGGGACCATGCACAAACTGACCGAGGGTGCCCTCCTTCCGACTGCTTGTGACCCTAATGAAAGCATTCAGCAGGACTGGGTGTCTGGCACTGCCAGCTGCTACTCAAGCAGAAGGTGCCCTCCATGCCAAAGCTGCAGGCTCAGGCCTGCGGGAAGGGCTCCCAGGAACTATGAAAACTGTGCTTAATGGGCAGCCATGCTGAAGCACTCCAAACACTGAGCATTCCTCTGGTGCAAGGGGTGGATCAATTTACTCTTGCCACTGTGTGATCCCTTTGCTGTGAAATCCCACATGTGGAGGAGTGACAGTTGTCCCTTTGCCTTCAGGAGAACCAGTCTAACATGGGGTGCATGAGAATCTGCCTGCTTTCCGATGTATTTCTGAGACAATGCTGGCAGGCCTTTCTAGACAAGTGAGAGGAGATAGGCCTGGCTTCAGCACTGACTCCCAGGAGGACCTGGCAGTGTCTACGGGTGGAAATCTCTGACTGACAGACACTATCAGGAGCCTTACAGCAGTCTGCTTCTCCTGTACATCCCAAGGTCAACTATGGACAGCCACTCAGAGGCACTCCAAATGTTGCTATCCTGAATTAAACCAAGGATCCAAACTGTCCTGATATGGTCCTTGTTTGGGCCTGAAGATGGCAGGAACAGAGGGTGATTGTTGCAGCGGGACGAAAAGGAGGGCTCAGGAGAAAGGAGCTGTATTTTTCAGTGCCTCTTCCCTGCACACACCTCTGAGAGGCTGGTGCCATCTGCGTTCAGCTGCTCTCAGGCTCCTTCTGACAATGGGAACCCGCTCCCCTGCAGGACTCATGCACAGAGCACAGGAGAGTGCTACAACTGTGCACATTCCCTCATGATAAAGGGGAAACAAGGACACAGTCACGTGCTCATCTATACCTGCATGGAGTCCTGGACAAATCTCTGCACCCACGTGCCTTCACACAAAGCTAGCTGCACAGTGGTTGTCACAAGACAAGAGCAGATGTGTGAACAAAAGCAACCGGGCACTCAGGTGAGTGCACAAGGTGAGCCTACAAGGACAGGTGCTATATTATGGACCTCGTTCTCATAGTACTTGGGGTTGGTGGGACTGTGAAGCTCAAGGGCAGCCTTGGCTGCAGTTACTGTGAAATGGTGGAATTTAGGTTCATGAGCACAGTGAGGAGGAAGCACAAGAAACTTGCTGCCCTGGACTTCTGGAGAGCAGACTTTGGTCTGCTCAGGCATCTTCTTGGTAGAGTACCATGATACAAAGCCCTGAGGGGACATGGGCCCAAGAAGGCTGGTTAATATTCAAGGATCATCTCCTCCAAGTTCAGGAGTGATGCATCCCACCAAAGAAGGAGTCAGGCAAAATGCCAGGATACCTACATGGATGAACATGGAGCAACTGGCTGAACTCAAACATGACAGAGAAGGCCATAGAGGGTGGGAGCAAGGACAGGTAGACTGGAAAGAATATAGATACATAGTCTGATGAGGAAAGATAGGAATCTAGTTAGGAGAGCTAAATCGAAGCCAGAATTGAATTTGGCCAAGGAAAGAAGCTTTGTTTCCATGCTTGTCTGCCTTGACAGAAGCACGTCCAGAATGTGGAGGGAGGTGATTCACGGCCTGTGCTCCACTTCAGTGAGACCTGACCTGGAGTGCTGTGTTCAGCTTTGGGGCTCCCAGCACGAGAAAGATATAGACCTGTTCAAGTGGGTTCATAGCAGAGCCATGGAGATGATCAGAGGGGACCCATCCAGCACGTCCAGTGAGTCTTCTGCCCTCACTGATGCATTCCTGCCCTAGAAGTCCTTGGACATTTCATCCCAGCACTCTAAAGAAACCATCACTGCAGAATGGCCATGGCCTAGATCTGCAAATGAAAAGGCAGCAGTGCAGGAAACCAGCACACAACCCATATCATTTGTTGGGATGGTTTGCATTCAAGATGAGCTTGTCAGAAAATTGTTACCTCTGCCAAGGGTGCCTCTGGGCCTGTGGCAATGAAGTACCAGTATAAAAGGCAGCCCAGCTCTCTGCTCTCTCATCCAATTCTGTTGCCTCATCCTCCTTGGTAACCAGGTGAGTCTGAAGCCCTCTCTCCTCCTCTTCTCAAGTAGAAGGGATCTTGCATTAATAGACATCTCATCTGGTGGTGGTTCAGAGCTATACTGGGCCTTGGAGTTCCTTCCCATGGGAGAGGGGTGGAGAGAGATGTTCTGTGTAGAGAGAGGCTGGGACATGGTGCAGAGGTAGCCTTTTGGGTTATATGCAACATGATTGTCTCATTAGATCAGCCTGCGCTTAGAAGGCCCCTGTCAGTACAAGGCACTGAAGACCATGAACCTCCTGGCATAGCCTCCACATCCACCCTCACCAGTTGCCTTAGCTCCTTTGTGGTGGGATAATGGGGCTGCTCCTCACCATATGCTCTTCTTCCTCTCTTCCCTCTCTCCCAAGTGCATCTCCAGCCCAAGACATGTCCTGCTACGACCAGTGCCTGCCATGCCGGCCCTGTGGCCCGACCCCGCTGGCCAGCAGCTGCAACGAGCCCTGCGTCAGGCAGTGCCAGAACTCCACCGTCGTCATTGAGCCCTCTCCCGTAGTGGTGACCCTGCCCGGCCCCATCCTCAGCTCCTTCCCGCAGAACACCGTTGTGGGATCGTCCACCTCTGCTGCCGTTGGCAGCATCCTCAGCTGTGACGGAGTCCCCATCACCTCCGGGTGCTGTGATCTCTCAGGCATTTCCAGCCGCTACTGTGGCAGAAGATGCCTGCCCTGCTAAAGCCACTGCCCATGGCCCTGGGGTTCCAGCACGACCATGGTGCTGGACAACAGAAGGAGGAGTCTTCAGGCCATTGCTTTCAGAATGACGGACCTTCCTCACCTCCTCTGGCAAACATTGGCAGGAGCCTGACCAGGGGCTAGTCTGAGATCTCTGAAAACACAGTCCATGTCTCTCCTTCCATTCTAACACCTACCCCCCTGTCTCAATTTTCATAGTGTTCTTCTCCTCCCCTGTGCTGTGGGGATCCTCAGATCCAGCCCTGTCACTGTGGTAACAGCAGACAAATGCCCTGCATGAACTCCTCCATGGGCGAAGGATGCTGCCTCTTGGTTGGCCCTGGTGATCCCTGCACTGAAGGGCCTCTGCTCAGAGTGACCTCCTTTTCCTCTTTACATTCATTAAAGATTTCTGCATCCCGGCCTTGGTTGTACATGTTTCTTCCCTCTGCATATGCCCTCCCGAGCTGCTCAGCGAGAATGGTTTTGCCCTTGGTGGGTATAAGATGGGTGTTTAAAGTCTTCATGCAATTGCTTTCAGAATGACGGACCTTCCTCACCTCCTCTGGCAAACATTGGCAGGAGCCTGACCAGGGGCTACCCTGAGATTTCTGAAAACTCGGCCCATGTCTCTCAGTAAGCCCTGGAGATCCCTGCACTGAAGGGCCTCTGCTCAGAGTGACCTCCTTTTCCTCTGTACACTCATTAAAGTTTCCGGCAACCCAGCCTTGGCTGTAGATGTTTCTTCCCTCTGCGTATGCCCTCCTGAGCCGCCCAGCGAGAATTGTCTTGCCCTTGGTGGGTATAAGATGGGCGTTTAAGGAGCCTTTTCCCCACTCCCAGAACAATGGGAGGTTGCGACATGCTGCAGAGGGTCCTCTCTTGGACAATGCCCCTTGGGGCTGAAGAAGACATTCCTCACTTTCACAGAGCTAGGGGCAATCTACCCTTGCCTTGCAGCATCTCTGCCCACAGCTCCCCCCTGTCCTGCAAACAGAGAGCACAACCTCTGCTCTCCTCATGGAAGAAGCTACGAGTCTGTGGGAGGCTGTGGAGGCTTGGCACCCTGTAGGCTCTTAGGAACGGGCTTCTTCTTGCTCAGGACAGTGCTGTGCTGGGGAAGCAGGTGGGGACAGAAGATGGATGGCAGATGTGGGGAATGGGTGGAATAAGTGCAGGGATGCCCGACTGCTTCTACTCCACCCTCATCTTCCCTCGTTTGCCCTACCTCAGGGCTAAGGCCAGCACACATGGGCATGTGCGGCAGGAACATGTGTCCCATGAGGCCCAACCGCCCCCAGCATGGCACTTGGTAGGGCCCAGGTGATGGCACACATGCAGGGCTGATCCCCTTCTACAAGTCAGCATTGGTATTCCCCGTCATGGAACATACACGTAAATCTCTAGTCCCTGAGGATCCTGAACCCATATGGGGTGAGTCAGTGCAAAGACAGCAGGCAGTTTGCATGCCCCCATGCTGCTCTAGGGTGCCCACTTGCCCCCAAGCATGCAACAGCTTTCCTCAGGTGCAGGATGTGCACTCACAGGGACTTCCTCACTCTCATTTCCACTTTTCCTGACCATTTGCTTTGCTCCTGCTCAGGCAAGTTGTTTCTCTGTTTCTTCTTTTGGTTATGTAGAGGCTATGTTCAGGATGTGTGCAGCTCTCTGTTGCCCAGTTGCACTTCAAGGATGCCCATTGTTTCCAGGCCCTGCTTGACTGCTGGCAGACATTTTTCTTGTCAGTGCTTTGCAGCCCCTTGATGTTTCTCATCAGTATCTCATTAGAGCCTGGTTACATCTATAACAGGTCCCATCAGAAGGGCACCTTGTCCTTCCCTGCTTGATTACAGAGCTGTTTTCTTATGGATCCACTTATGGCCTTGCTTGGTACAGCCTTGTCATGTCCAGAAGGAATCAGCCATGCAGGCAAGAGAGATGAGCCAAAGTTGTGCTGGGGTAAACCCTTTGTCTTTCCTGGTGCCAGAGGAATGGAGTCAGCCACAGCTGCAAGAGAATGCAACCAATTTAGCCCAGGTGAAGGTATGGCACTGCCAGGGCTAAGGTGTGGGGTAGACCACAGGAAAGAGACCCAGGCAGAGCTCTGACAAACATTTCTGCTTTGTTGGGATGGCCCATTGCCCTGGAAGGGCTTGGCCCATGTTGCAACCCAAAATATGACTAGTAGTTCCTGGAGACATTGGTTTCTTAATTGCTCTGCTGTTTATTGCCTACCTTAAATGCCCCAGGACACTGTTAGCAGTATATAATGCTTGGGTGAAGTTCTGGGTGCATGTCATTGGCAAACAGATAAAAGTGTGGTTGGGATCTGCCTCTGAATTTGAACAAGGCAGATTATAGGGATGGTTAATTCTGTCCCAGGCAGTCCCAGTACAGCTCCATAAATCAGGGTTCCCAGCTTCAGGAAAAAAAAAAAAAGCCTATGCTATTCCCTTTTTCTTTGAGAGTTTGGCTCCATTTGACTTTTGAATATATCACCTAGCAATGCAATTTGAATAGACAGCTAAACACAAAGATTAGACATATGCTAATATGAACTCACTGTGTAGTATCCTAATTACAAGAGTAAAAATCACTCCCCTGTACAGGGAGACCCTGGCCCAACATGGGACCCTTCCTCTCTGAGGATGTGCAGAAGGAAAAGTGCAGATGCTTATTCATCCCTGTACACTCGTTGATCCTGACATCTCCCAGACTGTCTCCAGTACCGGTCTGCAGCCCCTGCTCTCCCTACAGAAAACACTTCCAGTTCTTCCAGGGAGGCAGGACTCCAATTTCCCCCCTCCAGAAATGATGGGATGCCATCTTGACCCTATCTTGCCCTCCTGAATGTCACATCTCACCAAAGTCTGACAGTGCCATCAAGGCTGCCAGGAAAAGCAGGACCATGTCACGCTCTCACCTTCACAGGGTGCTCACGTAGTGCCTGGAAAGAGGGAGCTCAAGCTTGCAAGTTCACTTCCCCCTCTGCCAGCTCAAAGCAGCCTCTAAACCTCAGCACAGAGGGTGGAGCAAAGCTCTCCCCCTAGTCTCAAGACTAGTGGTTAAAGCAGTCAGAAAGGAATCCAGCCAATCTTTGCTGTGCCCTAGGATCCCCATGGCCAGCCAGAAGTGTTCAAGCACCGTGAGCGTCACACTTGTGCAGTTAGCTCAAAACTGCAGGCCTGTGAAGGCTAGGACATTTCACCTGGTCAGCGGTAAGGCAAAAGGGCAACGACATCGCCCCTGTCTGCTTCCCTCTTCTGGCCCCTTCTGGCAGGTGGGCAGCCCCAGCAAGGGGTAAGTGTCCCCAGTGGCCTCCCTCTGCCATCCAACCTGCAAGGGGACTTCCAAGCAACGCCAGGACGCCCACGTGGCTCCGGCTGTGGCTGTGTCTCTGGCAGGCTGGTGCCATCTCCGTTCAGCTGCACCCAGGCTCCAGACCCTTTCAGCAGAACCGAAGTGCCTTGGACGGGCCGGGCTGGCGGGGGAACCCCCGCGGCTGCGGGACGAGGTGGTCCTGGCGGGCGGAGCGGCAGCGCCCCCTGGGGGCTGTGCCCCTGCCTCGCCCCCGCCACACACGCCCGGCCCCGCCCGCCACGGTTCCTGCACGGCCGCAGCCCCGGCTCCTCTCCCCGTGGCTCTCAGGGCGCAGTAATACACCGCCGCGTCCCGAAGACGGGGATCGGTGAGCCACAGGGCGCTGGACCGGCGGTCTGCTGCCACCACGAGCCACCCCGGCAGGTCCCTCAGTTCTCTGGAACCACTGAAAGCGCTCATGAGGAATGCGGGTCCTTGGCCCGGGAGATGGCGGTACCAGTAGATGGAGTCACCAGTCTGCATGTTGGGGTGTGAGCAGGTGATGTTGATGCTGGTGCCCTCCCTGGTCTCTGCCCACGGCTCCTGCTGCACCTGGGCTCTGCACACAGCCACTGCCGAGAAAGCAAGCAGGAGAAAACTCAGAAAACGTCTTTCCTGCACCGAAAACGTCACGCAGGGGGAGAGGGGAGAAGAAAACAGTTGATAGCCGATGCGAGCTTTTTCTCAGAAGAAAGCATACAAAGGCATTTCACTGGGACTGGTTATTAGGGGACCAAGTCGGAGCAGGGCTGTTTGGGAGGAGAGTCCGAGCCAGGAGGAGAAGGGAAGCAGGCAGCAATGAGTGGGGGTGTGCCGAAAGGAGAGGAGGAAGGCAGGGAGCAAGGCAAGGTGGGAGGCAACGGCCGGCTGAGCTCGCTGGAGGCAGGCGGGCTGGCTGCAGAGGGAGGCCAGAGGGGAGCGAGGTCCGTAAGAAGCCGGCGGGCCAGAAGCGAGGGCAGCCCCGTCCCGTCCCGTCCCGTCCCGTCCCGTCCCCGGCGCCGGCAGCCCCGCGCACCCAGGAGCACCGCGGCCAGCGCCGCCAGCCCTGCGGCCCGGCCCTGCCGCATCCCGCCGCTCCGCCGCCCGCGCCGCGCTGCCCCCGCCAGCCCCGGCTCTGCTCCGCCCGCGGCGCCTCCTCCCCGCCGCCGCCGCCCGGCGCCGCCAGCTCCGCCCCGGGGCCGCTCGGGGGCTGGCCCGGGCTGCGAGTGCTGGGCGCCTGTGGGCGGGCAGGGCTTCGGCTGCTGCCCGCGGGGCTCTGCCCGTCCTGCAGCCCAGCCCGGGATAGGAGAGGCAGAGGGAGAGAGAGTGGGAGATGGAGCGGGAGCGAAAGGGCGAGGGAGCGGAGACAGCAGCTGCCCTTCTGCTACGGCATCTCCTTTGGGAGTGGGAAGGGGAGAGGAGGGCAGTGAACATGGTAGGAGATGAGGAGGCATAGAGGAGAGCAGAGAAGGAGCCTCAGCCCCGTGTACCCCACGCAAGTGATGTGACTGCCCACATTTGGTCTCCTCACTGCCTCCCTCAGTCAGGTTTGTATCCCTGTGTGTTGTTTCCAGCTTCCTGCTGTTCTTTCTCTCGCCCCCCCCCCAGGTGCTGAACGGCTGCTTCTAGGGTAGGAAACAAGGAGGGAGGAGCTGAAAGGTAAGAAAGAAAATGAGGGCTGCTGTGGAAGCAGTGATGGCAGCTTCCCCAAGACCTCCATTGCAGAAGAGAGTAGAGAAAAGGGCATTGCCCTGAAAGCAGAGACAGAGAACACAGCAGGGGAAACAAAGAAAAAACCTCCCTCGGTTTTGCATGGCTTCCTTCATTTTCTCGGTCCCTAGGCTGCAGATTGGTGCATAGAGCAGGGGCATCATAGCCCTGGAGAAGATGGACACCACTTTGTTGTGGGACAAGTTGGCAATGGGTTGGGTATAGAGGAGGGAACGTAGCCCCCGGCATGATACAAGTGCAGGGAAGTGAGAGTGAGCAGACAGTGTCTTGTGTCTCCTCACATGTCTACATTCAGAGGGAGGAGCACCCTGCAGGAACTCAAGGAGGACAGGAAAACTGGTGGTGCTGTTGTATTCAAGAAGCACAGCAGTCCAGAAGCTCTCTGCAGAAGGCAGCTGCATGACTGACAGCGAGTCCCAGAAGGAGCTGCGATTGTGTAGGGCCAGAGCAGGGCAAACAAAGGGTGAGCACCGCTTGTGCCAAGGAGGGGAGCAGGAGCTCAGCCCACAGGCCTCCCACCAGACTGCAGTTCTGCAGTGGGTGGCAGATGCACGCAGCTTGGTCATAGGCCATGAGTGTGAAGAGGACATCCCAGTTTAGGCCCGCTAGTGGAGGAAGAGGAGCCAGACCACACAGCTGGAAAAGTAAATTGTCCATAAAGAGGCGTCCTGACCAAGACATGGCACATGTCAGTGAATGAGAGGTTTCCAAAGACAAACTACACAGAAGGATGCATGGGCTATTTGGGCACCACACATGAGTGTATTCCCAACCTGGATCAAGAGGTAGATATCTGAGTCCAGAATAAAGAGCAGCAGCTCTCAGCTCTCAGACAAACCCAGCAGCAACAAAAGAAACCTCTCTCTAGACCTTCCCCTCACTCCTGTGGGAAGGAGATAGAGTTGCTGCTCAGGATTCCTTGCCTTCCACCACTCGATATCTTCTGGAGGTAAAACACAGCAGGGCCTCAGCAATCCAGGATGTTCCTTGACAGACAGTTGAAAGTAAAATCTGAACTCTGGAGTTCAGGAGAGCAGTATTTGTTTTCTTCACTGTGTGCACAACTATCTCTGTGCGTTCCCAAATATACTTCAGTATGCATCCAGGAGTGTCTGTGAGTGCACCCATGAAATCATGCATCTTTTGACATGAGCAGCAGTGTGCATGAGTGCTGTTCCCTCCGCCCGCTTTTGATATCATGAATGATATCGGTACGTGATCATGGGTCACCCTGGGAATTAACAGAAACAGTGATCCGTCAACAGCATCCCTCCAAGGCTGATATGTGGTGACTGTGCATGATCCTCCTCCAGAGGATCACAGGCTGCACCTCCAGCACGCACGTAGTCCAACCCTGTTTTCAGAGCGGGTCTCATCAGATCAGGTTGCTTAGGATCAAGTCCAGGCAAAGTCTGAACTTTTCAGAGGGTGGAGCTCCAATAGCATCTCTTTGGCAATCTGCTCTAGGACTTGATCGCCTTCAGGGTAAATATTTCTTCCATGTATATTTCATCCATATAACCAAGCCTACCCATTTCTGAAATTGCACGCATTAGCCCCAGACTAAGTATGCTTCATCTCCAAAGTTCAGCTCTGTTTCCTTTGAATCCCCCTGTGAAGTGGGAGTAGACAATACACGTCTGTTTGGCTTTCTGTGTTGGACCCACAGGGTCTTTCCCTCCTCCCACAGCACAGCAACACCAGGACCCATGTTCCTCTGGTTCAGTACCACTTCTGCCCAAGGTTTCAGGCCCTGCATGACTCAGCATCAGGCCCATGAGTCACAGATGTATGTGTGGCATTGGTTTCCCCATGGGGGACCTCTGTCCCAACCCACACACCACTGACACTGCACCGGCAGCAGATCCACGCAGGGCTGGGCCTGCACAAAGATGGCAGGATTTCTCAGCCTTTCTCCTTGTGCATAAAGCTAATGCCATCCTTTTGAACACTCTAGCCATGGGGAGTGCAGCTGTGTCCTGGCCTGGAGAGGCAGGGAGGGGTGACTGCCACCATGCTCTTTCACTCTGAATCCTGTGGTACAGAATTAAAGAAAGGATCCAAACTGTTGTGGGCCCATCCTTGTTGGGGACTGACATTGGCAATGAACTTCTTAGGGTCAGGAGAAAGAGGGCTTCAGATACAGAAGGCTGCATTTCAGCATGTGTGCAGTGGGCACTTCTGGGCTGTTTTTGTTCTGTGATTGTTCAGCTGTTCTCAGGTTCCTTCTTCCTCTCTTCTTGCCAACTAAACATCCACCACACAGCTCTCTCACACAATCTGCTGAAAGCAAGATGTGGGGAGACAATGTGATTTAAGCTAAAGGGCTTACAAGTATAGACAGGGATAATATAATTAAATGAAAAAGGAAGAATAATTATGAAACTAAAGAGTGAAGGTTGTTTGGAAACAAATTGAGAGAAAATTATACTCCACTTCCCATCAGCAAGTGATGTTCGTTGAAGTCTTTGGAGGCACTGACTCAGTATGCCCACCCCTGGTTTTCCTTCCCCTTTCACATCTTTCCTGCTGAGTGTGACATCATCCAGTACGGAATATCCCTTTGGTTGGTTTAGGTCAGGTGCCCTGGTGATGTCCCCTCCCAACCTCGTGCTCACATGCATACCTGCTGGCTTTGTGGGGCTTGGAGAGAGTCTTGATGCCGTGTCAACACTGCTCCACTATAGCCCCAATGTTGGTGTGATGGCAATGCTGTTCTAGCTCCAAGTGCAGAGCACAGCACTCTAGGGGCTGCTGTGGGGAATGCTGAGTCTGTCCCACATAGCCGCAATACAGGCAAGTGCCCACAAGGGACGAACATGTGCATGAATGTGACAACATGTACAGCACAGACAGAATTTGAGGAAAGCACATGTTTTGAAGAGATAGAGAGGGGAGGTGGACTGTGAGCCTTCCAGAAGGCACGGGAGCCAGGTCTGTTGACAAAACAATGTCAGCTTTCTTGGGCCTTGAACTTAAGGCCTGAGAATTCCATTTGTTAGGCTGAGTAGCAGTGGTAAGGAAAGTGCTGGAGTGCCCCGACTGATCACTGGTGGGTGTCATGACAGAAATAACCTTGCATCATGTAAGGAGATGGTGTATGATTTTATTCATTTTTTAAAGCAAAAAAGCATCAAGTTATGGGAGTGAAGAAGGAATTCCCTATGGACAGGATCTGCACTGTGTGTCTTGGGAAAACCCACCCGGCTCTGTCCGATGCTGGTAGAAGGCAGGATCACCTGCACATGAAAGCATTCCTTTCTGTGTACATTCATCTTGTTATTCCTTCTAACTAAAACAGCCACTGACCTGTTGGGCCTTTCTTTTGTGATCCAGAAAGGGCCCTGCACAACCTCTCCCCCTTTACAGACACCCCTGGGTCAGAGCAGGAGGAGGCAAAACAGGCCAGCAGGTTTTCCCTGAGGGCAGTGTCAGCAGGGGTAGGGTCACAGGCAGGAGCTGGGTCACCTGTAGCCAAAGGGGCCCCAGAGAGTCCCTAGGGAGTCACCCAGACTGACAACATTTGCCTTTACTGGACTCTTCCAGCACGTGAACTGAGTCTTCTGCCCACACTGACATGTGTTGCCTGGAAATACTTGGGCCTCCCTACCTGCCACTCAGGAGTTGCCTTCTTTGGGGAAAGGGCATAAAGCAGGAAATGAAAAGCAGCATCACAGGAAGGCAACACACATCCCGTATCATTAGGTGGGATGTTTTGCATTCAAGAGCAGCTTGTCAGAAAATAGTCCCTGCTTCAAGGGATGCCTCTGGACATGGGGCAGCTAAGGCCCACTATAAAAGCCAGCCCAGCTCCGTGCTCTCTCATCCACTTCTCTGGCCTTCTTCTTGTTGGGAACCAGGTGAGTGTGAAGCCCCTTCTTGTCCCCCTCATTCTTCCACAGGAGGACACAGTTCCTTGGACCTTTCAGCTGCTATCAGCTGTGTGCCCTGCCAAATCTTGGGACTGCTGGTTGTGGGAGAGTCAAGGGGTAGAAGGTTTGTCATGGAGGAAGATTGGGCCTTTGGTGTGATGGTTCTTATGCTGAAGCCTAGGGTGTATCCTGGCTGTGGTGGCTCTTTTTGGGCCCTGTCAGGATGCAGCCAAGAATGCCTCGCACATCCCTGCACAGCCTCCAGCTCACAGTACTGCCTGTGCCTTGGATCTGTTAGGGTCTGGTAGCAGGCTGCTCCTCATGCATGCCCATGTTAAACTTCCTATCTGCCCTCTCTCCCAGGTGAACCTCCTGCCCCCAGACATGTCCTGCTACGACCAGTGCCGGCCATGCCAGCCCTGCGGCCCAACCCCGCTGGCCAGCAGCTGCAACGAGCCCTGCGTCAGGCAGTGCCAGAACTCCACCATCGTCATCCAGCCCTCTCCCGTGGTGGTGACCCTGCCCGGCCCCATCCTCAGCTCCTTCCCGCAGAACACGGCTGTGGGATCCTCCACCTCTGCTGCCGTTGGCAGCATCCTCAGCTGTGACGGAGTCCCCATCAACTCTGGGTGCTGTGACCTCTCCTGCATTACCAGCCGCTACTGTGGCAGCAGGTGCCGTCCCTGCTAAAGATGCCAGACAGTGCCCCAGACCAGGACCCTAGGAACTCGCAACATGCTGCTGGCCAAAATGGATGGAAGAAGAGACCTCATGTTGTTGTTCTAAGAGGACCTGACCATCTCTGGCTTGTCCTGTAAAGACAGATAGGAAGGGGCCAGCCCGGAGTCTATGACAACATGACCAATGTCTTCCTATCCTGTTTTCTACACGCTCTTTTTCTTTCTTTGCTTTCTTGCCCTCTCCTTTGTGTGAGGCCCCCAGAAACCAGCCTGGAGAGACCTGCTAGCCCCTCTCCCCATGTGGACCAGGTAGATTGATGCCCTGTTGCAAGTCTGCCATTGGAAAAGATGAACAGATTTTTGTCTGCTCCTGCTGTGCTACGATCTCGGGGCCTCCTCTTGGAGTCACCTCCTTTCCCTCCTGAGCCTTGATAAACATTTGCAGCAACCCTGAGTGTGTCCCTGTGTGGTCTTTTCATCTGGATACTGATGGCCAAGGGAGAAAACCATTCCTTAGTGGGAATAGGCTGGGGGCACTGCCTCATTCCTCTAGGCACTGGAGGGTGGGGCATACTGCAGCAATTCCTCTTTCAGGCAGTGTCTCTTGAAGGTGAGGAAGACATCTTTAGTTCCTCCACAACCAATGGCCACCAGTCCTTGACTTGTGACGTCTCTGCCTAGACAAGCGCTGTTGACATTGTAGACCCCAGCCCTTGGGGAAGAGTGTTTGTCTTGCTATGGGTGGGGCTGTGCTGGGGATGGAGGTTCAGACAAAGATGATCTCAAAGGATTGCAGAAACTGGGAATGGGTAATTTTCTTGGCGATGGCCCTCTGTCTCACTTCCACATTCACCTTTCTTCCACCACGTGATCATGGGTATCATGTCTGGGCATGGAGAGCAGAAACAGTTTCCCTGTGCACCCCCATCACACTACAGCACAGTGTCTGGCATGGCCCAGCTGTTGCCAGGATGCATAGGGCTGAGGGGATCCACAGGTTTGTACTGGTACCAGTCCCATCAGGTCACACACTGGAGTCCCCAGGCCCTGTGAACTCAACTCCTTTTTTATGAAGGCAGGCCCAGGACAGGCACCGGTGCACAAACACTCATGGCTTCTCTGTCTTGCTTTCTTTTTCCCAAGCATGGATCATCTTTCACCAGGCCCTGGAACTCAGAGGCCCACAGGCAGTACAACCCCATCATGCTCCAGAAAAGAGATCATGTGGGGGCAGATATCCCAGTGTCTCTGATGAGACATGGCAGTGAGAATGCGACCTGGTTCTGCACTCAGCAAGGTCTGTATATGGGCGCTGAATGTCACAGGGTATGCACCAGCCCAACCACAGGGCACACGCTGGGGGATCTTCTCCCAGGCACCAAGCTCCTCTGTCATTCCCAGAGCCATGAGGATGTAGTGGCCCTTTTGCTTCATGCAGCACCACTGCTCTCCACTCCCAGGCAAGGGCCTTCCCACATCTGCAAACCTTGGGGTCCTGTGGTGTGGGGGTGATTTAGTTTCACACAGACTGTACATGCTGCCAGTGCCAAGGGACCAGGATGGGGGATGGGGCTATTGCTCCATGGTGTGAGGATGGGGGGACCTCTCCCCAGGCCAGGTTCTCTGGGAGGCAGTGCTAGCTCAGGTGGCAGTGCAAGGGCAACAAGCATCAGAACCAAGCCCACCAAAGTCCAGGATAACCATGGCTCCCAGCTCTGGCCTGAGCCCTAGCCCAGGGTCTCTGCATAAGCTCAGGCCTAGCATAGCCCTGCCCCAGCTCTGCTGCATGTGTGCCTGTGCCTGGCCTTGCCTAATCTTGTCTTGTCTTGGTAAAAAGGCATCGTCCACATAGCATCTCATTGTCTCTGAAAACCATAGAAAAACAGAATGCTAGGATATACTAAGTTAGAACAGACAAACAAGGGTCATCAAGTCCATCTCCTCTAGCTTCACCTGCAAACTACGGGTATGAGACTGTTGTCCGTGTGGTGCAATTTCCTGAAGTAACTAGGAAAATAAAACTAACATTCACATTTCAAAGAAAATGTACAGCATTGAAGAGGCTTTCAGGGTGGGGTGTAGCTGCATTATAAGCTGCACTTTTTGCTACCCTGATCCAAGGACCTGTCATGTTTTGACAAACGCTGTACCCTAGTGTACTGTTGCTCATTATAATATCATTATAATACCAAAACACACCTCCATCCCAAAAGCTACCTGCCTCCAAGGTGTGACCACCCCACACTGAGCATGCGCTCTGAATTTCTTGGAGCCTATTACTTTAAACAGAGACGGGAGAACTTTTCACCAATCATAATGTATTGGATGTAGGAATAGAAGGTATTTTGAGCAAGTTTGCTGATGACACCAAACTTGGAGGAGTTGTGGACTCGAATGAGGGTGGAAAGGCCTTGCAGAGGGATCTGGATAGGTTGGAGAGCTGGGCGATCGCTAACCGCATGAAGTTCAATAAGAGCAAGTGCCGGGTCCTGCACCTGGGACGGGGAAACCCTGGCTGCACGTACAGACTGGGCGATGAGATGCTGGAGAGCAGCCTAGAAGAGAGGGATCTGGGGGTCGTGGTAGACAGCAAGTTGAATATGAGCCAGCAGTGTGCCCTGGCAGCCAGGAGGGCCAACCGTGTCCTGGGGTGCATCAAGCACGGCATCGCTAGTAGGTCGAGGGAGGTGATTGTCCCGCTCTACTCTGCGCTGGTGCGGCCTCACCTCGAGTACTGTGTGCAGTTCTGGGCACCACAGTATAAAAAGGACATGAAACTGTTGGACAGTGTCCAGAAGAGGGCTACGAAGATGGTGAAAGGCCTGGAGGGGAAGACGTACGAGGAATGGCTGAGGGCACTGGGCCTGTTCAGCCTGGAGAAGAGGAGGCTGAGGGGAGACCTCATCGCAGTCTACAACTTCCTCGTAAGGGGGTGTCGAGAGGCAGGAGACCTTTTCTCCATTAACACCAGCGACAGAACCCGCGGGAACAGGGTTAAGCTGAGGCAGGGGAAGTTTAGGCTTGACATCAGGAGGAAGTTCTTCACAGAGAGAGTGGATGCACACTGGAACAGGCTCCCCAGGGAAGTGGTCACTGCACTGAGCCTGACTGAATTTAAGAAGAGATTGGACTGTGCGCTTAGTCACATGGTCTGAACTTTTGGGTAGACCTGTGCGGTGTCAAGAGTTGGACTTGATGATCCTTAAGGGTCCCTTCCAACTCAGGATATTCTATGATTCTATGATTCTATAACTAAGATATGCGTGACTAGAGTCACTCAAGCTCCACCTAAAAGACAGAAAATAATATAAATTGGCCTAAGAGAGAGGGGATGTTAGGGAAGATACCACCATCAGGGGAGATACCATCCCAAGGGAATACAACATCCTCAGGACCTCCTGACTCCTGGGACCAGTCAATGGGCTGAGCCTCTCTTCCCCCCCATTGGGACACATTTGGGTGAGGTTTGAACACTTGGTTATAAATCTCTCTGGAGTCTTTGATCCTTTTAATGCGTTAATATCTAGGCTGCGCACCTGTAACACCTGTAACATCTGTAACACCTGTAATGCCTGTGTCACCTGTGTATTTCATGCATGCTAGCTTGCTTTTGCAGGCAGTATCGCCAGCAATCCAAAGAACCCGTGTACCTGTTGCTGTAATAAATCGTACTTAATTGCATTGTTATAGCTCTCATTAAGCGCGACTAGTGTAAGGGTGGTTATACGTTATTGGTGAATCTGTGACTGTGATAGTTCAGTGTTCTGAATCCAACCAGACCCCTAACAGTTAATACGCTATTAGTGAATATCCAACTGGACCCCTAATGGTTTATGTGTTATTGGTGAAATTTGTGATTGTGATAGTTCAGTACCCTGAATCTGACTGGGCCCATAATGGTTAATCAGCTACACCCCTTAACATGACAGTCCGAATGCTTCTTGAACCCCAGCAGGCTTGTTGCTGTGACCACTTCCATGGGGAGCCTTTTCCAGTGCCCAAACTCACTTGCCATGCACTTCTTAGTAAACTACATATATAGACAGAAAAGTACTCAGAGAATGGGAACCGTGATGGGGTGGGATAAGGTGGGGTGCATAAGCAGGAAATGCCTTGTGGTGAGTGAAAAACAAGGGAACAGGGAAAGTGTGTGGATACAGTCAAGGATCTTGCTCAGCATTATAGCCTCACAGGCCAGGCTCAGAAGAGGCCCAGCACCAGAGCAGAAACAGGCAATGGTGTTCCTGGTACCCCCTCCGCACCCATGCTCTGAAGGAGAGCAGGAAGCAAAGTTTCTTTCTCATGACTGAGGTATAATGCAATGCCTCATGTGTGGCAATCAGAGAGCAACATTGTGAAAATGAGAAACTCAGTGATACCCTGGAGAAGGTGAAAAAATATATATGCCAGGCAGCTGGAAACACAAATGGTTCACCTGATGACATGGAAAGTCTCCAGTGTTTGGGGAGCAATGGTGGTGGAGTACAAGTTCTCCAAGAAGGTGAGCGTGCTGAGTAAAAAGTGAATTGGGGTATTCAGCGGGTGGTGGTCACTCCCCACAGTGACAAACGGAAGCCATTCCCCATCGCCTTCAGAGATGAGGAGAAGATAATGACAAAGAGGATGATGTGCCAGCCACAATGGTCTGTTAAGCTCAGAAGAAGGTATTCAGTCCCAAAGGTCCTGTTCTTTGGTCCAGGCTTTGGACATGAACTGGCTGAAGGTCTGGAGATAACCTGGTGGCTGGGGTGCAAATGCACTTTACTGACTGACTCATTGAAGAGAGGGAAGAACCCTGCAAATCTCTGTCAGAGTTACTTCTAGGGGTCTCTGGGCTGGGCTGGACAGGGCTTGAAGCAAGCAGCTTTATCATGGGCTGGCAGGAATTTACTCAACCTGGGGCTGAGGGGCTGAGAGCAATCCCCCAGGGGAGTTCTGTTTCCCAGCAGGCTCTGTCCTATTCCGGCAGCCTGCGAAGGGAGGAAAGGACCATGTGGTCCATGTCACCCAGTCAGGATCAGCAATCTCCACACAGCCACATACACCAGCCTGTCTGGGAAAGAGGATCTGGCTGGCAGGTCATGGAGTGAACATGTGAAACAGTGCTGCAAGGGGAGAGCTGAGGGCCCCATCACAGACCTATGCCTTGCACAGGTACATCCTTTCCCTCACCGGTGTTGTTGCACAGCCAGGGCAGCTCTGTGCAGCAGGGTGTCACTCACAGCACAGAGGTACAAGGCGCTGTCAGAAAGCTTGACTTCCTTCAGACGCAGAACACTGGATTTCTCCTCAGTGTTTAGCTCCATGGTGAAACGGTCCCTCTGCTTGGTGCCTGCTCCTGCTTGATAAGAAATCAGTTGAGGGGCTTGTCCCTTCTTCTGCTCGTACCAGAGCAAGCCATAAAATCTGGAGGTTTCATATGTGCAATTGGTCTGGAAGGTGTTTCCCTGCTTCACGGAGACTTGTCCTTCTTCCTGGGTGACGGACACCTGCCCCGTGGTTTCTGGAAGAAAGAGAAGTTCAGCAGCTCTAAAAGGAAGCCTTGAGGCATCCAAACAGGAGTGAATTCAGACCTATGGGAGATAAGTCTCCCTGTCCTTTACTGGGCTGAAATGTCACAAGGCTGGAGCAGTGCAAGGTGGTCTGGGGGCAGAGCTCCCTGGCCAGAGCAGACCCTGAGGAGAGCTGTGCTGTGTGCCTGCTCCTCCTGCCTGCTGTCCTTCTGCCCAGAGGACCAGGGCACGGCCTGTCACGCCTGGCTTTGTGTGCTGGGACCAGTACCCTCCAGCAGGTTGAGGGGCCCACGCAGCTATGGAGAAAAGGTTCAACCTGCTTCCTCGATCCTGTCATCTCAGGGGCCTCCAAGTCCCATCAGTACAAACAAAGCTGAGGTGAGTGGTGGCAGGAGGGAGCCCTGGCTGTGCTGATGAGCAGGGAGGGAATGATTTTGGAGGCCATGGCAGGAACACATCAGGCAGAAGACAGAGTGGACACCCTGGTAATGAGTCCACTTGGACACAGTCTGGCTTATTCTATAGGAAAGGAAAAATGAGGGGCTGCAGAGACATTTCCCTGTGATTCAAGATTTGTTCCCCACATAAATGTGGTAAGGCTGACGAGGGCTTCCTGGGGAAAGAAGATTTATGTCTTGATTAAAAGCCAGCACTTACCCAGCAGTTGCCCCAGAAAGGCAGTGAGGATGAGATACCCACGCTGCATGCTGAGACCGACCCTCCTGTTTGCTGTGGGAGAGAGAGTCAGAAAAGCACCTCCCAGCCCCAAGAGAACAGAGCTGCCGGATGTGACACCTGGGGAGATTCAGTGACAAGATATATTCTGGTCTGACTGTGCCCAGAATGCTCCCTGGGGCTTCTCTCTCCTTCAGCAGGAGCAACCATTGAGGATTGTCACAGTCAGGGGTCCTGGAAGCTGTGGAGGCCACATCATGTGCAGGGGCTGCTCTCATCTCCTCTCCCAGTGGGATCCTCACCTCCTCAGCTCCAACTGCCTTTTCTTCCCCACCAAACTTGTGCACCTTCACCTCAGCTCCGTTGGGATGTTCCTATTTCCTCTGGGAGCAGAAGACACTTTGATTTTTCTCCCACATTCCCAGAAAGAAGGGAATAACCATGCTATGCAGCAGCTAAGGAGCTCTGGCCGTGTGCTGTCTGGTGGGATAACGTAGCATTTGCAAGAGGAACCTGTCTCCAGTGGGGTGTGGGATGCCACAAGCCCAGAGGGGACAAGGACCAGCTGTTCCATAGGGTAAAGGGTGGGGAGTCAGCAGAGAAATAGGTGTGGGTTCAGTGGGTCACGTGCACTCACAATGATGGGCCACATGGGGCACCCACCCAGGGCCACATCCCCAGCAGTTTCTGCTTCCCTGATGCTCGGTCCCCCTCTATCACCACCCCTAACACCTTGTCTGGCTTTTCTGTACCTGGCTAGTTGCGTTGTCTTCCCCCATACCTCCCTCAGCACACCTCAAATGTGGAATTCTCAGACACCCAAAGGAATGACTCTCTAAGCCCTGCAGACCCCTACTGTTCCTTTCATACCCACCAGGCAGTGTTAACTTTCTCCTGAGAGAGGGAGTTAGAAGAATCTTTTCAAGTAGAGATACAGCACTGACAGCATTAAACTAGGATGCTACGTAGTGTCTTTACTAACTATGCTGCATTGTGCAAATTAACTAAAGCAAGAAGCCTTGGGCCCCTTACCAAGGTCAGTCTCTTAATAAGAGTGTAAGCGTATCTTAAGAAACTGGCAAAACTGGTCTTGTGGATGGACAAGAGCCAAGGAGCAACCGAGTCTGTGCAAAGACAAGAGGTCAACTAGTGGTGACGAGGACGAGTAATCAACCTTCATCCCCATGACCTCCAATGACCACCACCAGGACACGCTGTGCAAGTGCAGATGGGAGGATTTAATGGAAATGATTCTTTGGATCTAATTTTAATATGAAGCGGGGACAGGTTATGAATATGTATAGGCGTATTGTGAAACTTCATGTATATGTAACTCTTTACTGCATATAACCAAGGCAAGTTGTCACGTCAGGTGCGCATGACTTTGGTGGGACTATCCCCAATACTGCCCAGCACTGAATAAACATACCTACTTTACAATCTTATTGATTCTGGAGTCCGTTTTCCGCAAGTCACTCCCTCTCTCCAATAAATTTACCGTATGAAGCAGTTAATCCACTTCACTGCCTGTGGTGTCCCGAAACAGAAGGAGATTTTTTGTGGAGAAGTTTGGGATCTGCATGGCAGTTCACCTGAGCAGCCACAGAGCTCTTCTGTGCTGTACAGAGCTGTGCTGTCCATATCTTTTGGCATGTGGCAGTGAGCATGTGGTGAGTCTGTAGGAGTGAATCAACGTGTTGTTTGATGAATAGAGTTGTCCATTTCTAAGAAAAAGCACAACAAATCCCAGAAAATCTCCAGATAACTTGCCAGTGAATCTCAGCACGAGCAGGACCTGCAGCATGTGCCTTGCCCTGACAAGTGGTCTGTCTTATGTTCTTTGGTGAGCTCCACCACAACCACTCTCAGTCCCCCTCATCAGAAGAGGGTGAGAAGAAAGAAATTTGATATAAGGGAGAAGTAAGAGAGAAAAATAAGCAAGGGCCGCACAGAAGCACAGAGAGAAAAGAAAATTATTCTCTACTTCCCCTCAAAGTGATGCTTGGCCATCTCCTGGCAAGCAGGGCCTTAATACTCAGAGCAGTTGTTTGGGAGGACAGATGTCTTCATAATGAGAGCTCCCCCATTTCCTACCCCTTTCCCACCTTTTATTACTGAGTGTGACATCACATGGTATGGTATATCCCTTTGGTTGGTATGGGTCCGCCACCCTGGTGATGTCGTATCCCTACCTCTTGCCCACCTCCTGCTTCCTGGCTTTGGGGGGCTTTGAGGAAGTCCTGATGCTGTGCCCTCTGCTCAGCAGTCAGCACCTCTGCTCACACAGACAATAGTGATTCCTGCACCAAGGACAGACCTTCAAGAGTGCTGGCTAGTGCAGCAAACTCCTCAGTGACTCAGTCCTTTGGCAAGATCCAAGGTTCCACAAGGTGTCACTAGAGTGAGTGTCAAGCACAGATATTTGTTGCATTGCCAGGACTTCATCTCAGCGCCAGAGGTCCTGGATTTGGGCTTGGGACAAAGCTTGTACAACAAGCTCTTGAAACGTTACCGCTGCAGAAAACGGACGAAACCCAATGTGGCTGTTCTGAGGCTCCCTCGGGACCATGCTGTTTAACTCCAGGCCCTGCAAGGGGACTTCCAAGCACCGGCAACAACCCCACGTGGCTCCGGCTGTGGCTGTGCACCCACCTCGCCCTCGTCCCACCTTCCCGGCCCCACGCACTGCGGGGCACCCCCTGATGCCCCCAGCTCCGCAGGCCGTTGGCTGCCTTTGCTGAAAGGGCACACTGCTGGCTCTTGTCTGGCCGGGTGTCTCCTGCACCCAAAACCCTTTCCTGCAGGTCTACTTCCTTGGCAGCCAGCCCCCACCCCGTGTTATTCTGGGGGTGGTTCCAGCCCAAGAGGAAAATCCTTTTCTTTGCTCCTTTGCACCATCATGAGATTCTGGTCAGCCCCTTCCTCCAGCCAGCCTGTGTTCTCCACAGCACATTTGTGACCTACGCTGTCACCACCTGTGTGCCCCGGTTGGGGACCATGCACAAACTGACCAAGGGTGCCTTCCTTCCGACTGCTTGTGGCCTTAATGAAAGCATTCTGCAGGACTGGATGTCTCTGGCATTGCCAGCTGCTACTCAGGCAGAAGGTGCCCTCCATGTCAAAGGTGCTGGGCAGGGCGTGTGGGAAGGGCTCCCAGGAACTATGAACACTGTGCTTGATGGGCAGCCATAGTGAACCACTCCAAATGCTGAGCATTCATCTAGTGCAAGGAGGGGATCAGTTTACTCTTGGCACTGTGTGATCCCTTTGCTGTGATATCCCACACGCATAGGAGCGACAGCTGCCCCTTTGCCTTCAGGAGAACCAGCCTGACATGGGCTGGATGGGAATCTGTCCCCTCTGCTATGCAGTTCTAGAACAATGCTGGAAGGCCTTTATAGATGGGTGTGAGGAGATGGCCCTGGCGCCAGCACTGACTCCCAGGAGGACCTAGCAGTGGCCAGGGGGTGGAAATCCATGACTGATAGGCACCATCAGGAGCCTCACAGCAGTCTGCTTCTCCTATACCAAGGATCCAAACTGATACGGTCCTTGTTGAGGCCTGAATTCTGCAGGAACAGAGGGTGATTGTTGCAGCGTGAGGAAAAGGAGGGCTCTGGAGAAAGGAGCTGTGTTTCAGTGCCTCTTCCCTGCACACATCTCTGCCAGGCTGGTGCCGTCTCCATTCAGCTGCTCTCAGGCTCCTTCTGAGCCCGGGAACCTGCTTCCCTGCAAAACTCATGGACAGAGCAGGGGAGAGTGCTGCCAAGTGCACATACCCTTGTGATAAAGGGGAAACAAGGACACACGCACGTGCTCATCTATACCTGCATGGAGTCCTGCACAAATATGTGCATGCACGTGCATTCACACAATGTCAGCTGCACAGTGGCTGTCACAAGACAAGAGCAGATGTGTGAACACAAGCAACCAGGCACTCAGGTGAGTGCACAAGGTGAGCCTACAAGGAAAGGTTCTGTATTCTGGGCCTTGATCTCACAACAACTGCGGCTGGTGGGACTGTGAAGCTCAAAGGCAGCCTTGGCTGCAGTGACTGTGAAATGGTGGAATTGAGGATCCTGAGAACAGCGGGGAGGAAGCACAACAAACTTGCTGCCTTGAACTTCTGGAGAGGAGACTTTGGTCTGCTGAGGCATCTGCTTGGTAGAGTACCATGATACAAAGCCCTGAAGGGCCCAAGAAAGCTGGTTAGTATTCAAGGATCACCTCCTCCAAAGTCAGGAGCGATGCATCCCACCAAAGAAGGAGTGAGGCAAAATGCCAGGAGACCTGCATGGATGATCATGGAGCAACTGGCTAAACTCAAATATGACAGAAAAGGCCATAGAGGGTAGGAGCAAGGACAGGTCACCTGGAAAGAATACAGGGAAATTGTCTGAAGAGCAAGTTAGGAGAGCTGAATCGAAGAGAATATTTAGCCAAGGAAAGACACTTTGTTTCCATGCTTGTCTGCCTTGACAGAAGCATGACCAGAAGGCGGAGGGAGGTGATTCACAGCCTCTGCTCCGCTTCAGTGAGACCCTGCCTGGAGTGCTGTGCTCAGCCTTGGTCCCTTGGCACAGGAAAGATATAGACCTGTTAGGATGGGTCCAGAAGAGAGCCATGAATAATCAGAGGACTGGAATATGTCAGGGGATAATGGTTTAAAACTAAAAGCAAGACAATTTAGATGAGATATTAAAAGAAATTCTTTACTAAAATAGATGAGGTCAAAACCCAGTAGAACAAATCACACACCTTGAGAGGCAACAAGGGACCATCAGAGTGAGTTGATGAGGAAAGGAAGGGAAGGATATGGCACGTCCTCATTCACAGACACGGTTTGGAATCCAACTGAAGCTCATGGGAGCTTCTTCCTCAGAATGGAACTTCAAACAACCCCAATAGAGTGACCAAGACAGACATCACCTGACTGCCTGGGACCTGTCCAGCACTTCTGGTGAGTCTGCCCTCACTGATGCATTCCTGTCCTAGAAATCATCCTCCATGGGGAGGTTTCTAACGCCTCCATGGGGAGTGCAGCTGTGTCCTGTAGAGGCAGGGAGAGGTGACTGCCACCATGCTCTTACACTCTGAATCCTGTGATACAGAATTAAAGAAAGGATCCAAACTGTTGTGGGCCCATCCTTGTTGGGGACTGAAACTGGACATCTTAGGGTCAGGAGAAAGAGGGCTTCAGATACAGAAGGCCACATTTCAGCATGTGTGCAGTGGGCACTTCTGGGCTGTTTTTGTTCTGTGATTGTCCAGCTGTTCTCAGGTTCCTTCTTGCTCTCTTCTTGCCAAGTAAACATCCACCACACAGATCTCTCACACCCCCTGCTGAAAGCAAGATGTGCGCAGAGAATGTGATTTAAGCTAAAGGACTTACAAGTTGAGATAGGTATAATATCATTAAGTGAAAAAGAAAAAAAATATATATAAAAATAAAGAGCGAAGAGTGTTTGGAAACAAACTGAGAGAAAATTATACTCCACTTCCCATCAGCAAGTAATGTTCGTCGAAGTCTTTGGAAGCACTGACTCAGTATGCCCACCCCTGGTTTTCCTTCCCCTTTCACAACTTTACTACTGAGTGTGACATCATTAAGTACAGAATATCCCTTTGGTTGGTTTAGGTCAGCTGCCCTGGTGATGTCCCCTCCCAACCTCGCGCCCACGTGCATACCTGCTGGCTTTGTGGGGCCTGGAGAGAGTCTTGATGCTGTGTAAGCACTGCTCCACTATAGCCCCAATGTTGGTGTGAAGGCAATGCTGTTCTATCTCCAAGTGCAGAGCACAGCACTCTAGGGGCTGCTGTGGGGAATGTTGAACGTGTGTTGCCTGGAAATACTTTTGCCTCCCTACCTGCCACTCAGAAGTTGTCTTCTTTGGGGAAAGGGCATAAAGCAGGAAATGAAAAGCAGCATCACAGGAAGGCAACACACATCCCGTATCATTAGGTGGGATGTTTTGCATTCAAGAGCAGCTTGTCAGAAAATAGTCCCTACTTCAAGGGATGCTTCTGGACATGGGGCAGTTAAGGCCCACTATAAAAGCCAGCCCAGCTCCGTGCTCAATCATCCACTTCTCTGGCCTTCTTCTTGTTGGGAACCAGGTGAGTGTGAAGCCCCTTCTTGTCCCCCTCATTCTCCCACAGGAGGACTCAGTTCCTTGGACCTTTCAGCTGCTATCAGCTGCGTGTCCTGCCAAATCTTGGGACTGCTGGTTGTGGGAGAGTCAAGGGGTAGAAGGTTTGTCATGGATGAAGATTGGGCCTGTGTATGATGGCTCCTGTGCTGGAGCCTAGGGTGTATCCTGGCTGTGGTGGCTCTTTTTGGGCCCTGTCAGGATGCAGCCAAGAATGCCTCGCACATCCCTGCACTGCCTCCAGCTCACAGTACTGCCTGTGCCTTGGATCTGTTAGGATGTGGTGGCAGGCTGCTCCTCATGCATCCCCATGTTGAGCTTTCTATCTGCCCTCTCTCCCAGGTGAACCTCCTACCCCCAGACATGTCCTGCTACGACCAGTGCCGGCCATGCCAGCCCTGCGGCCCGACTCCACTGGCCAGCAGCTGCAACGAGCCCTGCGTCAGGCAGTGCCAGAACTCCACCATTGTCATCCAGCCCTCTCCCGTGGTGGTGACCCTGCCCGGCCCCATCCTCAGCTCCTTCCCGCAGAACACGGCTGTGGGATCCTCCACCTCTGCTGCCGTTGGCAGCATCCTCAGCTGTGACGGAGTCCCCATCAACTCTGGGTGCTGTGACCTCTCCTGCATTACCAGCCGCTACTGTGGCAGCAGGTGCCGCCCCTGCTAAAGGTGCCAGACAGTGCCCCAGACCAGGACCCCAGGAACTCACAACATGCTGCTGGCCAAAATGAATGGAAGAAGAGACCTCATGTTGTTGTTCTAAGAGGACCTGACCATCTCTGGCTTGTCCTGTAAGGACAGATAGGAAGGGGCCAGCCTGGAGTCTATGACAACATGGCCACTGTCTACCTAACCTGTTTTCCACACGCTCTTTTTCTTTCTTTGCTTTCTTGCCCTCTCCTTTGTGTGAGGCCCCCAGAAACCAGCCTGGAGAGACCTGGTAGACCCTCTCCCCATGTGGGCCTGGTAGATTGATGCCCTGTTGCAAGTCTGCCATTGGAAAAGCTGAACAGATTTTTGTCTGCTCCTGCTGTGCTACGATCTCGGGGCCTCCTCTTGGAGTCACCTTCTTTCCTCCCTGAGACTTGATAAACATTTGCAGCAACTCTGAGTGTGTCCCTGTGTGGTCTTTTCATCTGGATACTGATGGCCAAGGGAGAAAACCATTCCTTAGTGGGAATAGGCTGGGGGCACTGCCTCATTCCTCTAGGCACTGGAGGGTGGGGCATACTGCAGCAATTCCTCTTTCAGGCAGTGTCTCTTGAAGGTGAGGAAGACATCCCTAGTTCCTCCACAGCCAATGGCCACCAGTCCTTGACTTGTGACGTCTCTGCCTAGACAAGCGTTGTTGACATTGGAGTCCCCAGATCTTTGGAAGAGTGTTTGTCTTGCTATGGGTGGAGCTGTGCTGGGGATGGAGGTTCAGAAAAAGATAATCCCAAAGGATTGCATAAACTGGGAATGGGAAATTGTCTAGGGGATATCCCTCTGTCTCTCATCGACTTTCGCCTTTCCAGCACCACGTGATCATGGGCATCATGTCTGGGCATGGAGAGCAGGAACAGCTTCCCTGTGCATCCCAATCACACTTCAGCACAGCGTCTGGCATGGCCCAGTTATTGGCAAGACAGGGACTGATGGCCAAACACTCATGGCTGCTTGGTCTTGCTTTCTTTTTCCCAAGCGTGGGTCAGCTTTCATCAGGCCCTGGAACTCAGAAGCCCCATGGGTGGCACAATCGCACTATGCTTCAGAAAAGCCATTCTGTGGGGCAGATATCCCACAGTCTCTGAGGAGACATGGCAGTGAGAACGGGACCTGGTTGTGCACTCAGCAAGGTCTGGTTATGGGCCATGAATGGCACAGGGCATGCACCAGCCCAACCACAGGGCACACGCTGGGGGATCTTCTCCCAGGCACCAAGCTCCTCTGTCATTCCCAGAGCCATGAGGATGTAGTGGCCCTTTTGCTTCATGCAGCACCACTGCTCTCCACTCCCAGGCAAGGGCCTTCCCACATCTGCAAACCTTGGGGTCCTGTGGTGTGGGGGTGATTTAGTTTCACACAGACTGTACATGCTGCCAGTGCCATGGGACCAGGATGGGGGATGGGGCTATTGCTCCATGGTGTGAGGATGGGGGGACCTGTCCCCAGGCCAGGTTCTCTGGGAGGCAGTGCTGGCTCAGGTGGCAGTGCAAGGGCAACAAGCATCAGAACCAAGCCCACCAAAGTCCAGGACAACAACATCTTACAGCTCTGGCCTGACCCCTAGCCCAGGGTCTCTGCACAAGCTCAGGCCTAGCATAGCCCTGCCCCAGCTTTACTGAGTGTGTGCCTGTGCCTGGCCTACCTAATCTTGCCAGTCTGGCCTGGCCAGCCATCTGAGTGGTGCAGTGCCATCACTGGAAGGAGCCTTTAGCCAGGCCTCTCTGGGGTCTGGCCTTAGTCTGTGCCCCAGACCCAGCTCTCACCCTGGGACCCAGACCTTCTATGCATAACACATCTATTGCCTGGGTTAGAGCAATAATCAATAGGTGCTCCTGAGCCAGAATTACGTCCTGGCTAACGCTGAAGTCTGAGTTGGAGAAGCACACTCACAATTTGGAGATTCACCTTTGTCTTGGAAATGAAAAATCCATTTAGAGATCAGGTCAAATTGTTGATTCCATCTTTCCCAGCCTGTAGCATAAGTTAACTGAGGAGAACAAGACCAACATTTTAAGAAGACATTGTCCACATAGCATCTCATTGTCTCTGAAAACCATAGAATAACAGAACTCTAGTGTATGCTAAGTTAGAACAGACAAACAAGGATCATCAAGTCCATCTCCTCTAGCTTCACGCAGAATTACCTGCAAATGAAACCACTGGTCTGAGAGTGTTGTCTGAATGCTTCTTGAACCCCAGCAGACAGGTGGTCACACCCCATAGTGACAAAGGGGAGGCCATTCCCCATAGCCTTCAGAGAGATGAGGAGAAGATGATGATAAAGAGGATGATGTGCCAGCCACGATGGTCTGTTAAGCTCGGAAGAATGTATTCAGTTCCAAAGGTCCTGTTCTCCTTTGCCATGGCTCTAAGATTTCAGAAGGGGATGATGTCACACTGAGGTTTCATGCTGCACTAAGAGCAGCAGTAAACATCAACGAAAAGCCCCTTCCTTGCCTCTCATGGCCTCTCTTGATGTCTCATTTTCCCTCCATCTGCCCTCTCTCCCTCACACTCTACTTCCATATAGAGAGCCATACAAACAGCTGTCCATCTTTCTCCAGGCATCCATCCACCCACTCTTCACTACATGACCCTTCTTGAAGTGAGCTACAAACTACAGTCTTTCTAGTCCAGATTCTGTTTTCTATTCTTGTCCCTGACTTTTTCTCTTGTGTCAGTTTCCAAAAACCAAGTAGGTCAGACAAATCTGGAGTATTTGGCAGAAATTATTTATTCAGGTTTCAAAGAAATGTTAATGTTATAATATTATGTAAAAATTTATATTGTATTTATGTATTTATATTATATATAAATAATATAAATGTTAATAATATTATATATATATATTTTGCATTGCTAGATTTCTTCGTGTCCCACGGTGCTGTAAGACGTACAATAATTTTCTGCATAAAAGAAGCTCCCAACTCATAAGAATTCCAGCCAGCAACAGAAATACTGCTATACAAGAACATCAGCATCAACCCAGTGTTTTTTGTTTTTTTTTCAACCAAAGTGAATAGATATTATGCTTCAGAGTGTTGCAAAAGAAACAAAGATATAAATGAAATGTTAGAAGCAAGTCACAGAATCATAGAAACATAGACTATCCCGAGTTGGAAGGGACCCATTAAGGATCATCAAGTCCAACTTCTGGCACCACACAGGTCTGCCCAAAATTTTAGGCCATGTGACTAAGTGCACAGACCAATCATTTCTTAAATTCAGACAGGCTTGGTGCAGTGAGTACTTCACTGGGGAGCCTGTTCCAGTGTGCGACCAACCTCTCGGTGAAGAACCTCTTCCTGATGTCCAGCATAAACCTCTCTGGTCTCAGCTTGACACTGTTCCCACAGGTCCTATCACTGGTGATTATGGAGAACAGGTCAGCACCTGCCTCTCCACTCCCCCTCATGAGGAAGTTGTAGACTTCGATGAATCTCCCCTCAGCCTTCTCTTCTCCAGGCTGAACAGGCCAAATGACCTCAGCCACTCCTCATATGTCATCCCCTCTAGGCCCTTCACCACATTTGTTGCCCCAAGTATTTTTAGTCTCTACTTTTGTCAGTTCAGCTTTTTCTGAACAGGGTTGCGGAATGCTCAGGAGATGATGAGTTTTAAATGTTTTCCTTGATGGAACTTTTTTTTTTTTTTTTTCCCCAATATCAAGTGCAGCATTCTGACTCTCAAACTAAAATTTTGCAGCTGTTTGGTCAGCTCCAGGCATGTTCCCAGGCAAGAACCGGAGGGAAGGCATTATTCCTACAGAGGTGTTCAATGTCTCCAGAGAATCCTTGGGGCAATGATCCCGGGGGTAGGCTCTAGTGAGGCCGCACCTCCAGTACTTTGTTCAGTTTTGGGCCCCTCACTACAAGAAGGACATGGAGGTGCTTGAGCGAGTCCAGAGAAGGGCAACGAAGCTGGTGAGGGGTCTGGAGAACAAGTACTACCAGGAGCGGCTGAGGGAGCTGGGCTTGTTCAGCCTGGAGAAAAGGAGGCTCAGGGGTGACCTTGTCATTCTCTACAGGTACCTTAAAGGAGGCTGTAGCGAGGCGGGGGTTGGTCTATTCTCCCATGTGCCTGGCGACAGATTGAGGGGGAATGGGATAATGTTGCACCAGGGGTGTTTTAGGTTGGATATTAGGAAGAACTTCTTTACCGAAAGGGTTGTTAGGAATTGGAATGGGCTGCCCAGGGAAGTGGTGGTGTCACCATCCCTGGAGGTCTTTAAAAGACGTTTAGATGTAGAGCTTAGGGATATGGTTTAGTGGAGGACTGGTTAGTGTTAGGTCAGAGGTTGGACTAGGTGATCTTGAGGTCTCTTCCAACCTAGACAATTCTGTGATTCTGTGATTCCTCATAACCTTCTTCTCTTCCAATTGCTTGGAGATAACATCCAGAACAAGCTGTTCCAAGACCTTTCCAGGGACAGAGCTGAGACTGACTGGCCTGTAGTTTCCCGGATACTCCTTCTTGCCCTTCTTGAAGACTGCAGTGACAATGGCTATCCTCCAATCTTCAGGCACCTCTCCTGTTCTCCAGGACCTTTCAAAGATGATAGAGAATGGTTTGGTGATCACCTCTGCCAACTCTCTTAGCATACGTGGATGCATCACATCAGGACCCATGGATTTGTGAGCGCTGATCCCATTCAGATGCTACCGAACCACTCCCTTCACAACAAGGGTGGAGATCTCCACTTCCCAGACTCTTTCTCCTCCTCCAGAGTTCAGGAGTCCCGTGGGGAAGTCCTTGAAGCAAAGAGTGTAACAAAGAAAACATTCAGTATCTCTGCTTCAGTGAGACCCCACCTGGAGTGCTGTGCTCTGCTTTGGGGCCCCCAGCATGAGAAAGATACAGACCTGTTAGAGTGGGTCCAGAGCAGAGCCATGAAGATGATCAGAGGGGACCCATCCAGCAATTCCAGTGAGTCTTCTGCCCTCACTGATGCATTCCTGCCCTAGAAGTCCTTGGACATTTCATCCCAGCACTCTAAAGAAACCATCACTAGGGCATGGCCATGGCCTAGATCTGGAAACGAAAAGGCAGCAGAGCAGGAAACCGGTGCACAGCCCATATCATTTGTTGGGATGGTTTGCATTCAAGATGAGCCTCTGGGTGCCTCTGGGCCTGTGGCAATGAAGTACCAGTATAAAAGGCAGACCAGCTCCTTGCTCTCTCATCCAATTCTGTAGCCTCATCCTCCTTGGGAACCAGGTGAGTCTGAAGTCCTCTCTCCTCCTCTTCTGAAGTAGAAGGGATCTTGCATCAATAGACATCTCATCTGGTGGTGGTTCAGAGCTATGCTGGGCCTTGGAGTTCCTTGACATGGGAGAATGGTGGAGAGAGAAGTTCTGTGTAGAGAGAGACTGTGACATGGTGCAGAGGCAGCCTTTTGGATTATGCGCTCTGTGATGGTGTCATTGGATCTTCCTCTCTGCCCTCTCTCCCAGGTGCACCTCCTGCCCCCAGACATGTCCTGCTACGACCAGTGCCTGCCATGCCGGCCCTGTGGCCCGACCCCGTTGGCCAGCAGCTGCAACGAGCCCTGCGTTAGGCAGTGCCAGAACTCCACCGTCGTCATTGAGCCCTCTCCCGTGGTGGTGACCCTGCCCGGCCCCATCCTCAGCTCCTTCCCACAGAACACCGTTGTGGGATCCTCCACCTCTGCTGCCGTTGACAGCATCCGCAGCTGTGACGGAGTCCCCATCACCTCCGGGTGCTGTGATCTCTCAGGCATTACCAGCCGCTACTGTGGCAGAAGGTGCCTGCCCTGCTAAAGCCACTGCCCATGGCCCTGGGGTTCCAGCATGACCATGGTGCTGGACAATAGAAGGAGGAGTCTTCAGGCCACTGCTTTCAGAATGACTGACTTTCCTCACCTCCTCTGGCAAACATTGGCAGGAGCCTGACCAGCGGCTAGCCTGAGATCTCTGAAAACATGGCCCAAGTCTCTTCTTCCATTCCTCCACCTACCGCCTTGCCCCCCTTTTCGTACTGTTCTCTTCCCTTGCACTGTGGGGATCCTCAGATCCGGCCCTGCCACTGTGGTAACAGCAGACACATGCCCTGCATGAACTCCTCCATGGGCAAAGGACGCTGCCTCTTGGTTGGCCCTGGTGATCCCTGCACTGAAGGGCCTCTGCTCAGAATGACCTCCTTTTCCTCTCTACACTAATTAAAGTTTTCTGCATCACCAGCCTTGGTTGTACATGTTTCTTCCCTCTGCATATACCCTCCTCAACTGCCCACCGAGAATGGTTTTGCCCTTGGTGGGTATAAGATGGGCGTTTAAGGAGACTCTTCCCCACTCCTAGAACAATGGGAGGTTGCAAGACACTGCAGAGGGTCCTCTCTTGGACACTGCCCCTTGGGGCTGAAGAAGACATCCCTGCCTTTAACAGAGGTAGGGGCTATCTACCCTTGCCTTGCAGCGTCTCTGCCCACAGCTCCCCCCTGTCCTGCAAACAGAGAGCACAACCTCTGCTGTCCTCACGGGAAAAGCTACGAGTCTGTGGGAGGCTGTGGAGGCTTGGCACCCTGTAGGCTCTTAGGAACGGGCTTCTTCTTGCTCAGGACAGTGCTGTGCTGGGGAAGCAGGTGGGGACAGAAGATGGATGGCAGATGTGGGGAATGGGTGGAATAAGCGCTGGAATGATCCACCGCTTCTACTCCACCTTCATCTTCCCTCTTTCGCCCTACCTCAGGGCTATGGCCAGCACACATGGGCACGTGCGGCAGGAACATGTGTCCCATGAGGCCCAACCGCCCCCAGCAGAGCACTTGGCAGGGCCCAGGTGATGGCACACATACAGGGCTGATCCCCCTCCACAAGTCAGCATTGGTGTTCCCCGTCATGGACCATACATGGCAATCTCCAGTCCCTGAGGACCCTGAACCCATATGGGGTGGGTCAGTGCAGAGACAGCAAGCAGTTTGCATGCCCCCACACTGCTCTAGGGTGCCCACTTGCCCCCAAGCATGCAACAGCTTTCCTCAGGTGCAGGACGTGCACTCACAGGGACTTCCTCATGCTCGTTTCCACTTTTCCTGACCATTTGCTTTGCTCCTGCTCAGGCAAGTTGTTTCTCTGTTTCTTCTTTTGGTTATGTAGAGGCTATGTTCAGGATGTGTGCAGCTCTCTGGTGCCCAGTTGCACTTCAAGGATGCCCATTGTTTCCAGGCCCTGTTCGACTGCTGGCAGATATTTTTCCTGTCAGTGCTTTTCACCCCCATGATGTTTCTCACCAGTATCTAATTAGAGCCTAGTAACCTCTGTAACAGCTCCCATCAGAAGGGAGCTGTCCTTCCTCCCTATCTTTCCCTGCTTAATTACAGAGCTCTTTCCTTATGGATACATGTATGTCCCTGCTTCGTACAGCCTTGTCACATCCAGAAGGAATCAACCATGCAAGCAAGAGAGATGAGCCAAAGGTGCGCTGGGGTAAACCCTTTGTCTTTCCTGGTGTCAGAGGAATGGAATCAGCCACAGCTGCAAGAGAATGCAACCAATTTAGCCCAGGTGAAGGTATGGCACTGCCAGGGCTAAGGTGTGGGGTAGACCACAGGAAAGAGACCCAGGCAGAGCTCTGACAAACATTTCTGCTTTGTTGGGATGGCCCATTGCCCTGGAAGGGCTTGGCCCATGTTGCAACCCAAAATATGACTAGTAGTTCCTGGAGACATTGGTTTCTTAATTGCTCTGCTGTTTATTGCCTACCTTGAATGCCCCAGGACACTGATAGCAGTATATAATGCTTGTGTGTAGTTCTGGGTGCATGTCATTGGCAAATAGATAAAAGTGTGGTTGGGATCTGCCTCTGAGTTTGAACAAGGCAGATTAGCTTGGATGAGACACCCACTACGCTGAGAAAACACCTTTGCTCTGAAATACGACATGTGAAGCTGCCTCCTTGCCTTCAGGAGAACCAGCCAGACATGGGCTGGATGGGAATCTGTCCCCTCTGCGATGCATTTCTGAGACAATGCTGGCCGGCCTTTATAGACAACTGTGAGGAGATAGGCCTGTCTCCAGCACTGACTCCCAGAAGAACCTGGCAGTGTCCAGGGGCGGAAATCCCTGACTGACAGGCACTCTCAGGAATCTCACAGCAGTCTGCTTCTCTTATACATCCCAAGGTCATCGATGGACAGCCACGCTGAGGCACTCCAAACATTGTTACCCTGAATTAAACCAAGGATCCAAACTGTCCTGATTCGGTCCTTGTTTGGGCCTGAATTCTGCAGGAACAAAGGGTGATTGTTGCATTGTGAGGAAAAGGAGGGCTCAGGAGAAAGGGGCTGTGTTTCAGTGCCTCTTCCCTGCACACACCTCTGCCAGGCTGCTGCCATCTCCGTTCAGCTGCACCCAGGCTCCAGACCCTTTCAGCAGAACCGAAGCGCCTTGGAGGGGCCGGGCTGGCGGGGGAACCCCCGCGGCTGCGGGACGAGGTGGTCCTGGCGGGCGGAGCGGCAGCGCCCCCTGGGGGCTGTGCCCCTGCCTCGCCCCCGCCACACACGCCCGGCCCCGCCCGCCACGGTTCCTGCACGGCCGCAGCCCCGGCTCCTCTCCCCGTGGCTCTCAGGGCGCAGTAATACACCGCCGCGTCCCGAAGCCGGGGCTCGGTGAGCCACAGGGCGCTGGACCGGCGGTCTGCTGCCACCACGAGCCGCCCCGGCAGGTCCCTCAGTGCATTGGAGCCTTTAGTACCGAACACTAGGAATGTAGGTCCTTGGCCCGGGAGATGGCGGTACCACTGGATGAACTCGTTTAACTGGATGTTGGGGTGTGAGCAGGTGATGTTGATGCCGATGCCCTCCCTGGTCTCTGCCCATAGCTCTTGCTGCACCTGGGCTCTGCACACAGCCACTGCCGAGAAAGAAAGCAGGAGAAAACTCAGAAAACTTCTTTCCTGCACCGAAAATTCAGGCAGGGGGAGAGGGGAGAAGAAAACAGTTGACAGCTGATGCGAGCTTTTTCTCAGAAGAAAGCACACAAAGGAATTTCACTGGGAATGGTTATTAGGGGACCGAGTCGGAGCAGGGCTGTTTGGGAGGAGAGTCCGAGCCAGGAGGAGAAGGGAAGCAGGCAGCAATGAGTGGGGGTGTGCCGAAAGGAGAGGAGGGAGGCAGGGAGCAAGGCAAGGTGGGAGGCAACGGCCGGCTGAGCTCGCTGGAGGCAGGCGGGCTGGCTGCAGAGGGAGGCCAGAGGGGAGCGAGGTCCGTAAGAAGCCGGCGGGCCAGAAGCGAGGGCAGCCCCGTCCCGTCCCGTCCCGTCCCGTCCCGTCCCGTCCCGTCCCGTCCCCGGCGCCGGCAGCCCCGCGCACCCAGGAGCACCGCGGCCAGCGCCGCCAGCCCTGCGGCCCGGCCCTGCCGCATCCCGCCGCTCCGCCGCCCGCGCCGCGCTGCCCCCGCCAGCCCCGGCTCTGCTCCGCCCGCGGCGCCTCCTCCCCGCCGCCGCCGCCCGGCGCCGCCAGCTCCGCCCCGGGGCCGCTCGGGGGCTGGCCCGGGCTGCGAGTGCTGGGCGCCTGTGGGCGGGCAGGGCTTCGGCTGCTGCCCGCGGGGCTCTGCCCGTCCTGCAGCCCAGCCCGGGATAGGAGAGGCAGAGAGAGAGAGAGTGGGAGATGGAGCCGGAGCGAAAGGGCGAGGGAGCGGAGACAGCAGCTGCCCGTCTGCTACGGCATCTCCTTTGGGAGTGGGAAGGGGAGAGGAGGGCAGTGAACGGGGTAGGAGATGAGTAGGGAGAGAGGAGAGAAGGGGGAGAGGAGAAAGCAGCTGCCTGCCTGAAGCGTCCCCAGTGGAGGGCAACGGGTCAGGCTGGGCTGTGCCTGGGAGCTTGGTGCTGTGGTGCGCTGGTATCACAGCTGTGGCCGGCACTGCTGCAGGTGTGGAAAGCCAGCAGCAGGAACGGGTCCGGGGACACAGTGCCCCGACAGCACCCCAAACCGTACGGGGCCCTGCTGTCTGGCACTGCCCATTGAGCTGTCATCTCTGGCCGAGCGTCTCTGCCCAGATTGAGGGGCACAGTTGCCACTTTCCCCTTTTACAGGCTCCATGCAATAGAAGCTGAGCACGTACCCGGGAGACACACAGACAGGCACATGCATGCCCCATTGAGGGAAGTTACATCCAGGCCGGTACCCCCAGTAGCTGCTTTTGGAGACCCCAAATGCTCCTGCCACATTTTCCTGGAGGCTGAGGCTCCCTTTTGAGATGGTAAAGATGCTAAAACTTATCCAAATTAGTATTTAGCTACATATATGGTAAAACATCCTAATTATCCGGGATGTGGATGAAAACCTAGAAATATGCCAATTGGATGTAGATGAGAACCTTATGAGAAGCAGATGTAAAAAAGAAGGTATCGCTCAAGGCCAATGGATGAGGGAAGGATGAACAACTTGTTGGCAGGAAACAAGGGAAAGATAAACAAAAAACTTCGAAATACTGTGCAGCAGCAGGTCAAAGTCCACAAAGGTAAAAAGTTTAACCTCCTCTTCCTCGTTGCCTTCATCCTGCAAGACCCCTGCCCACGACGGTGAGAAACACTCCGTAGCCAATATCTTAGGCTCAGGCGAGGATCTCAGTGAAGTAGTAATTTATTCGGGATTGCAATGGCGGGCGCTCCACAAGCAGGAGAGCACATCTACTAGTTCCAAAACATAATTTATATACTTTTTGACGACAGGACCCTCCCCTGTTTCCCCACTGAGTGGGTAATCCAGGTTCACAATCTATCTGATGCTTCACAAACAATGCATGGCCTTCAGTAGCCAGCCTGTCAAATTTCAATTTCCTTTTGCCATTTTTACTGTTTGAAGTGGTAATGTTTCTTCAGTTATCTGACTTGACTTAACACCATGATTTTCACCTAATTGTCCTAAGGAGTCTGGTTGTCTGCATTTTACAAGGTCACCTGCTTAAGCTTTCTTATCACTGTAAGCATATCTCAGTACCACATTTCTTCCTTCTAAACAATGTAACTCTGCCAAAACAACATTTCTATTCCTACACGACCACCAGGCTACACTGCGCAGGCGCAACCGGGAGGAGCTAAGAGTAGGGAGTATGGAAATGAGTACTTGGAAGAGGTCTGCCTTTTGGGGAAAAATAATGAATATGTAGTAGAGCTCATGTAATGTGTGACAATATTCATGTATGAAGTTGTGAGAGACGACTGGGAAGGTGCACAAATTTGAGGGAAGCTATTCCCAGTGCGCCCGGTGCACTGCAATATAGTATACCTACTTTACAACCCTATGGTTGTGGAGTCTTTTCCGTGCATCACTTTCCCTGCTCCAGGAGCTACACGGGGACCCCCTGGCTCCAGCATCTGACAGCACAGGCCAGAGGTGTCATCGCACTGGGTCTGACTCCTGCAGCCGGCACCAAATGCACTCCTCCCTCTCCACCAGGAGTTGCTACTTTCTCCTTGCAGCACACGTGCACATGGGACAGAGCGAGATTACGCAGATGTAAGGAAATATTCCAGAAGAGGACAGGACAGACAGCGGTGCTCATGTGCAGGGCCCAGCCACACAAGTACATGCTGTAGCCCCTTTTACACCTTACTCTGTGTGCCCTCATGTGCTCCTCCCGGCTCCCATTTCCCTGCACGTCCCCTCATGGGGTTGTATAGGTCTGTCCTGCACCCATCCCAGTCTGTGTCCTGGCCTACAGCTGTAGGAGGTGCAAGGCCCAGGCTGATCACCCTGGCAGTGGCACCTGTGGTTACTTGATAGGCCATCAACTGGTGTGAATGGTGATGTTTGTCTCTTGTCATTGCCTCTGTGTTTGTTTTCTCTGGTCTCAGTCTCTGTATGCTTGTTGCTTGCCTCCTCTTTTCTTACCATCCCACTTGCCAAGGTCTCCAATCTTAGAACCTCACTGACATAAACTCAGCCACAGCTCTGTGTACCCCCCACAAGTGGTGTGACTGCCCACATTTGTCTTCTCACTGCCTCCCGCATCATCTGTCAGTCAGGTTTTTATCCCTGTGAGTTGGTTCCAGCTTCCTGCTGTTCTTTCTCTGGTGGTGCTGATGTATTCAAGGAGCACAGCAGTCCAGAAGCTCTCTGCAGAAGGCAGCTGCATGACTGACAGCGAGTCCCAGAAGGAGCTGCGATTGTGTAGGGCCAGAGCATGGCAAACAAAGGGTGTGAGCACCGCTTGTGCCAAGGAGGGGAGCAGGAGCTCAGCCCACAGGCCTCCCACCAGACTGGAGTTCTGCAGTGGGTGGCAGATGCACGCAGCTTGGTCATAGGCCATGAGTGTGAAGAGGACATCCCAGTTTAGGCCCGCTAGTGGAGGAAGAGGAGCCAGACCACACAGCTGGAAAAGTAAATTGTCCATAAAGAGGCATCCTGATCAAGACATGGCACATGTCCGTGAATGGGAGGTTTCCAAAGACAAACTACACGGAAGGATGCATGGGCTATTTGGGCACCCCACATGAGTGTATTCCCAGCCTGGATCAAGAGGCAGAGGGCTGAGAATTCCAGAACGAAGAGCAGCAGCTCTCAGCTCTCAGAAAAACCCAGTAGCTACAAAAGAAACCTCTCTCTAGACGTTCCCCTCACTCCTGTGGGAAGGAGATAGAGTTGCTGCTCAGGAGTCATTGCCTTCCACCACTCGATATCTTCTGGAGGTAAAACACAGCAGGGCCTCAGCACGCCAGGATGTGTCTTCAGAGAGAGTAGAAAGTAAAATCAGAACCCTAGAGTTCAGGAGAGCAGCATTTGCTTTCTTCACTGTGTGGACACCTGTCTTTGTGCGTGTGTGCCCAAATATACTTCAGTATGTATCCAGGAGTGTCTGTGAGTGCACCCATGAATTCATGCATCTTTTGACATGAGCAGCAGTGTGTATGAGTGCTGTTCCCTCTACCTGCTTTTGATGTCATGAATAATATCCGTATGAGAACAAGCAGCACACTGTGAATTAACAGAAACAGTGATCTGAGTGATCTGACGTCAGCATCCCACCAAGGCTGATCTGTGGTGACTGTGTATGTTGCCCCATGCTTCCTGAGCAGTCCTAATGAGAAACCCTCCAGAGGATCACAGGCTGAACCTCCAGCACGCACCTAGTCCAACCCTGTTTTCAGAGCGGGTCATCAGATCAGCTTGCTCAGGATCAAGTCCAGGCAAAGTCTGAACTCTTCCAAGGATGGAGCTCCAATAGCACCTCTTAGGCAATCTGCTTCAGGATTTGATCACCTTCAGGGTAAATATTTCTTCCATGTATCTAACCAAAACTACCCGTTTCTGAACTTGCACGCATTAGCCCCAGACTAAGTTGGAGTGCCCCAACTGATCACTGGTGGGTGTCATGACAGAAATAAGCTTACATCATGTAAGGAGAAGGTGTATGATTTTATTTATTTTTTAAAACAGTAAATGAAAGGCATCAAGTTATGGGAGTGAAGAAGGAATTCCCTATGGACAAGATCTGCATTGTGTGTCTTGGGAAAACCCACCCGGCTCTGTCCGATGCTGGTAGAAGGCAGGATCACCTACACATGAAAGGTTTCCTTTCTGTGTACATTCATCTTGTTATTCCTTCTAACTAAAACAGCCACTGACCTGTTGGGCCTTTCATTTGTGATCCATAAAGGGCCCTGCACAGCCTCTCCCACTGTACAGACATCCCTGGGTCAGAGCAGGAGGAGGCAAAACAGGCCAGCAGGTTTTCCCTGAGGGCAGTGTCAGCAGGGGTAGGGTCACAGGCAGGAGCTGGGTCACCTGTAGCCAAAAAGCTCTAGAGAGTCCCTAGGGAGTCACCCAGAATGACAACATTTGCCTTTACTGGACTCTTCCAGCACGTGAGCTGAGTCTTCTGCCCACACTGAAATATGTTGCCTGGAAATACTTGGGCCTCCCTACCTGCCACTCAGGAGTTGCCTTCTTTGGGGAAAGGGCATAAAGCAGGAAATGAAAAGCAGCATCACAGGAAGGCAACACACATCCCGTATCATTAGGTGGGATGTTTTTCATGCATGAGTAGCTTGTCAGAAAATAGTCCCTGCTTCAAGGGATGCCTCTGGACACGGGGCAGCTAAGGCCCACTATAAAAGCCAGCCCAGCTCCGTGCTCAATCATCCATTTCTCTGGCCTTCGTCTTGTTGGGAAGTATGTGGGTGTGAAGCCCCTTCTTGTCCCCCTCATTCTCCCACAGGAGGACTCAGTTCCTTGGGCCTTTCAGCTGCTATCAGCTGTGTGCCCTGCCAAATCTTGGGACTGCTGGTTGTGGGAGAGTCAAGGGGTAGAAGGTTTGTCATGGAGGAAGACCTCCGTGGTCACAGTACTACCTGTGCCTTGGTTCTCTTAGGATGTGGTGACAGGCTGCTCCTCATGCAAGCCCATGTTCTGCTTCCTCTCTGCCCTCTCTCCTATGTCCACCTCCTGCCCCCAGACATGTCTTGCTATGACCAGTGCCGGCCATGCCAGCGCTGTTGCCTGACGCCACTGGCCAGCAGGGCCACAAGTATGAATCAGCTTTCATCAGGCCATGGAACTCAGAGACCCCATAGGTGACACAATCGCACCATGCTCCAACCATAGGGCACACGCTGGAGGATCTTCTTCCAGGCACCAAGCTCCTCTGTATTTTCCAGAGTCATGAGGATGAAGTGGCCTTTGTGCTCCATGCAGCACCACTGCTCTCTACACCCAGGCGAGGGCCTTCTCAGCTCTGCACACCTCGGGGCCCTGTGGTGTGGGGGTGATTTAGTTTCGCACAGACTGTGTAATGGGACCAGGACGGAGGATGGGGTTATTGCTCCATGGTGTGAGGATGGGGGGACCTCTCCGTAGGCCATGTTCTCTGGGAGGCAGTGCTGGCTTAGGTGGCGGTGCAAGAGCAACACGCATCAGAACCAAGCCCACCACAGCCCAGCTCTGGCCTGACCTTTAGCCCAGGGCCTCTGCACAAGCTCAGGCCTAGCATAGCCCTGCCCCAGCTCTGCTGCCTGTGTGCCTATGCCTTCCTGGCCAAATCTTGTCAGCCTGGCCTGGCCAGCCTCTTAGGTGGTGCAGGGCCATCACTGGATGGAGCCTTCATCCAGGCCTCTCTGGAGTCTGGCCTATCTGGTATTGTAATACACAATAAATGTTTGTTCATTGTCTTTTGTATTAGAAAAACAAGGAATTCTGTTTGAGGAGCAGGAGTTGCAAAAGCTTCCTGGTGAAGTAAGGATCTGTATAATGCTTGGTTAGACACTATGAAAATTCCTTTGCTTAATGTAACAAAAAAGAGAACCCCTTCCCCTTCTCTCCTTCTGCATCTCAGTTGCCTCTTTTGTTCAAAGACACTGCTGCAAAGCTCATGTAACCATCTCCTGATAAGTTGCTAAACTAGTGTATCAACATCCTGCCTTCCTGTCTCACGCTGGGCCAACATGACCAATTAAAAAAAAGAAGTTGAACCACAATGCCAAGGAAGACTACGGCCTTCATCTTCACGACCACCAGAGGGACGGAGATGACCCCCTAGCAACAGTGCACGCAGTCGCAGAATATACCAGGATGTGCTGCGTAATCCCAGAATTACCAAGATATAAAAAGGGACCCTGGTGGGCGTGAGGTGCGCGCCATTGATGGAGCTGAGACTCCCCGGCCACCCAGCGCTCTTTTGCTTGCTGTTGCTTACTCAATAAATTCCTTTCTATTATTAATGCAATGCTCTCTGAAAATTAATTAAGGGGGCAACTTATAACAGTATTAGCCCCTGCGCAGCTCTCACGCTGGGACTGAGACTTTCTACGCATAACACATCTATTGCCTGGGTTAGAGCAATAATCAATAGGTGCTCCTGAGCCAGAACTATCTCCTGGCTAACACTGAAGTCTGAGATGAAGGAGCATATTCACAATTTGGAGATTCACCTTTGTCTTGGAAACGACAAAATCCGTCTGGAGAACAAGTGAAATTTTTGATTCATCTTTCCTATTCCTGAGATTTCGTGCTGCAATATGAGCAGCAGAAAACATCAACAAAAAGCGTCTTCCATTTTTTTTCTCATTCGGATTCTCAAACTGGTATTTAACAGCTGTTTGTTCAGCCCCAGGCATGTTCCCAGGCAAGAACCAGAGGGAAAGCATTGTTCCTGCAGAGGTGTTCAGTGTCTCCAGAGAATCCTTGGGGCAATGATCCCGGGGGTAGATCAGACCCTTTCTGAGACAAGGCTGAGGCTGGTGCTGCCTTCCCTGAGAGCACAGAGAAAAGAGGGCCCATGGCTGTCCCCTGCTGGGAGCTGCCTGGGCCAAGCTTTTCTTTCTCCAGGTTGCGTTGCTTCTTGCTCTTGCAAACAGACAGAAGAGCTTCCTGAAGCCTGGGGACATCAAAACACCATATTCAACATGGTTTTGAGACGGAGGAAGGTTCATCAGCACAGCCTCGATTCTCCTGTCTGGCCTTGGCATTTGCAGCCTGCAGGATGCCTGGCTTGTCCCAGACACGTACCAGGTTGTCCCAGACACGCAATCCCACACTGCTGCAGGAGCTGGTCACTATGACACTGCTTCCTGTGCAGGGACTGAGGATGATCATACATGCCTCCAGCTCCCCTGAGGAGACATCAACGAACTCAGTGGGTTGTAAGTCTTCATTTATCTCTTGCTCTGATTGCTTACTGTGAAGAACATGGAGAGCTCTTGGGCCTTTGGCACTAGGGGCTGCTCTATTTTTTCTGTCCCTGTCCTGGTTTCAGTTAGCACAGAATTAATTTTCTTCCTAGTAGCTGGTGGAATGCTGTGTTTTGGCTTGGGATGAGAAGAGTGCTGATAACACCCCGATGCTTTAATTGTTGCAGAGCAGTGCTTATACTAAGCCAAGGACATCTCAGCCTTTTGCTCTGTCCTGCCAACGGGCAGGCTGGGGGTGCAGTAAGAGCTGGGAGGGGACAGACCCAGGACAGGTGACCCAAACTAGCCAAAGGGGTATTCCATACCATCTGACGTCATGCTAAACAATATATAGGGGTGGCTAACCGGGGGAAGGGGGCCGGACTGCTCGGGGTTAGGCTGGGCATCGGTCAGTGAGTGGTGAGCAATTGCATTGTGCATCACTTGTTTGTACATATTATTATTATTTCCCTATTATCACCATATTATTATTATTGTTATTATTGTTATTATTATTTTGTTATTATTATTTTCCTGTCTTATTAAACTGTCTTTATCTCAGCTCACGGGCTTCACTTTCCATTTCTCTCCCCCGTCCCAGAGAGGGAGGGGGGAGGGTGAGCGAACGGCTGCATGGTGTTTAGCTGCCGGCCGGGTTAAACCATGACAGTACCTCAGGCACAGGCTTTGGACATGGACTGGCTGGAGGTCTGCAGATAACCTGGTGGCTGGGATGCAAATCCATTGCTATTGACTGACTCATTGAAGAGAGGGAAGTACCCTGTAAATCTCTGTCAGAACTACATCTAGGGGTCTCTGGCCTGGGCTAGCCAGGGCTCAAAGCAAACAGCTTTATCATGGGCTTGAAGGAATTTACTCACCCTGGGGATGAGGGGCTGAGGGCAAGCCCCCAGGGGAGTTCTGTTTCCCAGCAGGCTCTGCCCTAGTCTGGCAGCCCAAAAAGGGAGGAAAGTAGAGCACTGTGGCCCATGTCAACCAGTCAAGGTCAGCCCTCTCTGCACAGCCAAAGACATCAGGCTGTTTGGGAAAGAGGATTGGGCTGGTAGATCTTGGAGTGAACAGGGGAAACAGCACAGCCAGGGGAGAGTTGAGTGCCCCATCCCAGAGCTCTGCCTTGCACAGACACATCCCCTCCACATCCAGAGTTGTTGCTCAGCCAGGGCAGCTCTGTGCACCAGGGTGTCACGCACAGCACAGAGGTACAAGGCGCTGTCAGAGAGCTCGACTTCCTTCAGATGCAGAACACTGGATTTCCCCTTAGTGTTCAGCTCCGTGGTGAAACGGTCCTTCTGCTTGGTGCCTGCTACTGCTTGATGTGTAATCAGCTGAGGGGCTTGTCCCTTCTTTTGCTTGTACCAGAGCAATCCCTGAAAGTAGGAGGTTTCATATGTGCAATTTGTCTGGAAGGTGTTTCCCTGCTCCACGGAGACTTGTCCTTCTTCCTGGGTGATGGACACCTGCCCCATGGTTTCTGGAAGAAAGAGAAGGTCAGCAGCTCCGTAGAAAAGTCTCCAGGCAGCCAAACAGGAGTGGATTTAGACACGTGGGAGATAAGTTTCCCAGGAGTGAGCCCAGCCTGTGCACACAAGGAAGAGGACTTTGGAGGAACACAGCAGGCAGAAGACAGACTGGACACCCTGCAAATGTCCATGGGTGGAGAGCTTTCATGTCCTGTATTGACTTGGACACAATCTGTTTTTTTTTCTATAGGAAAGGGAGAAATGAGGGACTGCAGAGACTGATGAAACCTTCTCTCGTGACAGGAGGTGGACCAGAAGAGAGAGGCAGAAAAGACATGGACTGAAAGGACGAGAGAAGCAGGAGAGGTCTCTTCTCCATCTCCATTTCCAAATTTTGAAGAATAACAGTATCATGATAGAAACCGGCCAAGAACCAGAAACAGGAGACAACATTTACCAACATTCTCCCTGTGATTCAAAAGCTGTTCCCCACATAAACGTGGTAAGGCTTCCTGGGGAAAGCAGATTTATACCTTGATTAAAAGCCAGCACTTACCCAGCAGTTGCCCCAGGAAGGCAGTGAGGATGAGATACCCACGGTGCATGCTGAGACCGACCCTCTTGTTTGCTGTGGGAGAGAGAGTCAGAAAAGCACCTCCCAGCCCCAAGAGAACAGAGCTGCCGGAAATGACTCTGCTGGGGGAACAAGGGCAGACTCCCTGGGGTTTCTCCCTCCTCCACCTGCAGCAACCTCTGAGGATTGTCACAGTCAGGGATCCTGGGAACTCTGGGAGCCGCATCATGTGCAGGGGCTGCTCTCGTCTCCTCTCCCAGTGGGGTCCTGCCTTCTCTTCTTCACACACACTGCTTGGCCGTGGCTGATGTGAGGGCAGTCTTCTCCACTGAGATTGTGCACCTCCACCTGGGGTCCTCAGCTCCATGGGGATGTTCCTGTTTCCTGTGGGAGGACAAGACACTTTGATTTCTCTCCCACATCCCCAGAAAGAAGGGAGGAATCATGCTATGCAGCAGCCCAGGGTTTCTGGCTGTGTCCTGTTCTGGTGGGATAACCTAGCATTTGCAAGAGGAACGGGGCTTCATTGGGGTGTTGGATGGCACAAGCCCAGAGGGGACAAGGACAACCTGTTCCATAGGGCAAGGGGTGAGGAGTCAGCAGGGAAAAGGATGTGGGTTCAGTGGGTCACGTGCACTCACAATGATGGGCCACAGGGGGCACCCACCCAGGGCCACATCCCCAGCAGTTTCTGCTTCCCTGATGCTTGGGCTCCCTCTATCACCACCCCTAACACCTTGTCTGGCTTGGCTGCACCTGGCTAGTTGCGTTGTCTTCCCCCATACCTCCCTCAGTACACCTCAAATGTAGAATTCTCAGACACCCAAAGGAATGACACTCCAAGCCCTGCAGCCCCCAACTGTTCCTTTTATACCCCCCAGGCAGCGTGAACGTTCTCCCCCTCTCCAAAAAAGTTTACTGCACAAAGCAGTGAATCCTCCTCATTGCTTGTGTTTTCCTGAAACAGATGGAGATTTTTCGTGGAGAAGTTTGGGATCTGCATGGCAGCTCACCTGAGTAGGCACAGAGCTCTGCTGTGCTGTACAGAGCTGTGCTGTCCTCATCCTGAGCCCAAGATCTTGTCCCCATATCTGTTCTTCATACCTTGTACCCAGATCTGCTCCCCACACCTGCTCCCTAGAGCTGGATCCCACAGAGCTCTTCCCAGTACAGAGTTCCCAGATCGGGTTCCCATGACCCAGGCATGAACACCTGGTCTGCAGATCTGCTCCCCCAGACCTGCTGCCCAGACCTGATCCTTAGATCTGGATCACAGCTCTTGGCCCCATATAGCCCAGTAGATTGCAACAGCTTGCCAGTGAGGGGCACTGTAGTTTCCAGAAGCCAGCCATGGCTGGCTGGTGGGGGTCCACCACCGCACTTGGGAGATTCCAGCAGCTTGCCGGCAAGGGTCCACTGTAGCTCCTGGAGAGCCAGGCATGGCTCTTCGGTGTGAGTCTGCTGTGGCACTTAGGAAACCACTGCTGGTCATTAGCGGGGGTCCGCTGCCACGCCCTCAGTCCGACGCAGGTCATTGGCAGGGTTCCGCTGCCACACCCGGGAGACCACAGCAGCTCACCAGTGAGGTTGCGCTGCAGCTCCAGGAGGCCTGCTGCAGCTGGCAGACCTGGTCTCAAGACGTGCTCCACCAGGACCTGCTCCCTACACCTTCTCCTCACACCTGTTCCACAGATCTGGTCCCTAGACATACTCGCTAGAGCTGCTCCCCAGAGCTGGCTCCACAGACCTGTTCAGCACACCTGTTCCACCTATCTGGTCTTGAGAACTGCTCCCCAGACTGGTTTCCCAGAGGTGGTCCCCAGACTGGTTTCCCAGAAGTGGTCTGCAGACCTGCTCCCCAGATCTGTTCTTCAGTTCTGCTCTCACAAACCTGGTATCCAGACCTGCTCTTCACACCTGGTCTCCAGTTCTACCCCCAAGATCTGGTCTCCAGAGCTAGTTCACAGACACAGTCCCCACTCCTGGTGCCCAGACATGGTTCCCGGATCTGGTCCCCAGACCGGCACTCCTGAGAGCTGGTCTCCTGACTTGGTCATCAGAGTGGGTGCCCAGGGCTTCTCCTCAGAGTTAGTGCCCAGGACTGATTCCTAGACCAGGTTCCCAGATCAGCTCTCCAGACCTTCTCCCCACACCTCTTCCGCAGATCTGGTCCCCAGAAGTGCTCACTGCACATGGCAGTGAGCATGTGGCAAGTCTGTAGGAGTGAAGCAATGTGTTGTTTGATGAATAGTTTTCCATTTCTAAGAAGAATCACAAAAAATCCCAGAAAATCTCCAAAGATAACAATGCCAGTGAATCTCAGCAGAACTGGGATCTGCAGCAAGTGGTCTGTCTTATGTTCCTTTCGTGAGCTCCACCACAACCACTCCCTCACTCACCCTAAGAAGAAGAAGAAGCGGAAAAAAAAGAAACTTGGTATAAAGCAAAAGTAAGAGAAGAAAATAAGCAAAGGCTGCATGGAAGCACAGAGAGAAAAGAAAATTATCCTCTACTTCCCCTCAAAAAGTGAGGTTTGGCCGTCTCCTGGCAAGCAGGGCCTCAATACTCATAGCGATCGTTCGGGAGGACAGATGTCTTCATAATGAGAGCTCCCCGCTTTCCTTCCCCTTTGCCGCCTTTTATTGCTGAGTGTGACATCACATGGTATGGAATATCCCTTTGGATGGTATGGGTCAGTTGCCCTGGCGATGTCCCCTCCTGCCTCTTTCCCACCCTCCACTTCCTGGCTTTGGAGGTGTTGGAGAAAGAATCTTGATGTTGTGCCAACACTGGAGTTCTAGCTCCAAGTGAAGAGCACAGCACTCTAGAGACTACTGTGGAGAATGTTAATTCTGTCCCAGGCAGTCCCAGTACAGCTCCATAAATCAGGGTTCCCAGCTTCAGGAAAAAAAAAAAAAAAAAAAGCCTATGCTATTCCCTTTGTCTTTGAGAGTTTGGCTCCATTTGACTTTTGAATATATCACCTAGCAATGCAATTTGAATAGACAGCTAAATACAAAGATTAGACGTATTCTAATATGAACTCACTGTGTAGTATCCTAAGAGTAAAAATCACTCCCCTGTACAGGGAGACCCTGGCCCAACATGGGACCCTTCTTCTCTGAGGATGTGCAGAAGGAAAAGTGCAGATGCTTATTCATCCCTGTACACTCGTTGCTCCTAACATCTCCCAGACTGTCTCCTGTAATGGTCTGCAGCCCCTGCTCTCCCTACAGAAAACACTTCTAGTTCTTCCAGGGAGGCAGGACTCCAATTTCCCCCCTCCAGAAATGATGGGATGCCATCTTGACCCTATCTTGCCCTCCTCAATGTCACATCTCACCAAGGTCTGACAGTGCCATCAAGGCTGCCAGGAAAAGCAGGACCATGTCACGCTCTCACCTTCACAGGGTGCCCACGTAGTGCCTGGAAAGAGGGAGCTCAAGCTTGCAAGTTCACTTCCCCCTCTGCCAGCTCAAAGCAGCCTCTAAACCTCAGCACAGAGGGTGGAGCAAAACTCTCTCCCTAGTCTCAAGACTAGTGGTTAAAGCAGTCAGAAAGGAATCCAGCCAATCTTTGCTGTGCCCTAGGATCCCCATGGCCAGCCAGAAGTGTTCAAGCACCGTGAGCGTCACACTTGTGCAGTTAGCTCAAAACTGCAGGCATGTGAAGGCTAGGACATTTCACTTGGTCAGCGGTAAGGCAAAAGGGCAACGACATCGCCCCTGTCTGCTTCCCTCTTCTGGCCCCTTCTGGCAGGTGGGCAGCCCCAGCAAGGGGCAAGTGTCCCCATTGGCCTCCCTCTGCCATCCAACCTGCAAGGGGACTTCCAAGCAACGCCAGGACGCCCACGTGGCTCCGGCTGTGGCTGTGTCTCTGGCAGGCTGCTGCCATCTCCGTTCAGCTGCACCCAGACTCCAGACCCTTTCAGCAGAACCAAAGTGCCTTGGAGGGGCCGGGCTGGCAGGGGAACCCCCGCGGCTCCTCGTAAGACTTGTTCTCCAGACCCCTCACCAGCTTCGTAGCCCTTCTCTGCACTTGCTCTGGCACCTCCATGCCCTTCTTGTAGTGAGGGGCCCAAAACTGAACACAGTACTCGAGGTGCAGCCTCACCAGAGCCGAGTACAGGGGGACGATCACTTCCCTAGACCTGCTGGCCACACTGCTTCTGATACAAGCCAGGATGCTGTTGGCCTTCTTGGCCCCCTGAGCACACTGCTGGCTCATATTCAGCCAACTATCAACCAATACTCCCAGGTCCTTCTCTGCCAGGCAGATTTCCAAGCACTTGTCTCCCAGCCTGTAGCTCTGCTTGGAGTTGTTGTGCCCCAGGTGCAGGACCCGGCACTTGGCCTTGTTGAACTTCATACGGTTGGCCTCAGCTCATCCAAATCATTCTGCAGAGCCTTCCTTCCTCGAGCAGATCGACACACGCACCTAACTTGGTGTCATCTGAAAACTTACTGAGGGTGCACTCAATCCTCTCTTCCACATCATCAATAAAGATATTAAAGAGAACTGGCTCTAGTACTGAGCCCTGGGGGACGCCACTAGTGACTAGCCTCCAGCTGGATTTGACTCCATTCAAGGCCAATAGGCCTTGGTCAAAAGGCACGTCCAGGTCAGCAGGGGGCGTAACAGCGAAAGCCTTCGACGGCTGTAGCAGCAGCGGGGCCAGTGGCATAGATTGTGGCCCCATGTGGCTCTTTAAAGCCTCAGAGACTGCTTGCCAGGTGCCGAGCAATCCCACTGCAACCTTGTCGTTTTTAGTAGCAGTCACACACCTTGACCTCAATTTGGTCCCATATTTCAGGATCATAAACCGTCTGATTGTTAATAAGGAGAATAAGATGTAAGGTTACCAGGACTGTCTTTGTTCCAAAGGACGTATGATTCCCCATAATGCGCAACTGCTTACCAGCAAGGGGCAGTTGTGTGCACAGGTCCGCTTCTTTCAGCTTTATCTTCTTTCCAGCTCTGGTGCGCCTATTTCCAGCAACTTTCTGTACGAGCTTCTTTGAGCAGTTTGCTGAGTTTGGCCGAACCTATCTTCATGAGGAGATCAGTGTGCCTGTTCCAGTCCTGGTCTCCGTTCTGCTAGCCTGTTCCTTTTCATTCCTTCTTTCTGCTCCTTTACTAATGACATAACTTCATCGTGTTGCCTTCTTTTTTTTCTTTTTTCTTTTTTTTTTTCAATCTTGAGGGCAGGCTCCCCTCTTACACCCTTCTCTCCACAGCAGTTCTTTTCAAAACAACTTTTCATTGGTCAAACAACTTTGAATATAACAACAACAGCAAACACCCAGAAATTTCCATGCCTTATGGGCTGGAGAACAAGTACTGGAGACTGCATGGAGTCTCCTGAATCACCCTTCTTTGTTCCCTCTAAGTTCTTTTACATTCCTGATGGACTCATCTTTAGGAGTCTAATGTTATCATTAATCACGGGGCTTGCCATCCCCCATGGCCACACTCCCACATCTCCCCCTTCTTTATTAATATCTACCATTTTTTCGACTCGAATTACCACTCCATATATAACAGCAGCAAGGGGCAAGAATCCCCAGTGGCCTCCCCCTCCCATCCAGAACCCAGCCCCAGACACAGAGGTCTGCACCCACCTCTGCTGTCAATGAAGATGGGATTGCTTCCCCCACCTCTTCCCCACAACCCCCTCGGAAAAGCCACGTTCTCTCAAGTTGGCAGGGAAGGTCGCCCCACCACAGCCCTCTGCTCAGCAGTCAGCAGCTCTGCACACACACACAGGAGTGAATCCTGCACCAAGGGCAGACCTTCAACAGCGCTGGCTAGTGCAGCAAACTCCTCTACAACTCAGTCCTTTGGCAAGATCCAAGGTTCCAACACGTGTCATTAGAGTGAGTGACCAGCACAGATATTTGTTGTATTGCCAGGACATCATCTCAGCGCCAGAGGTCCTGGATTTGGGCTTAGGAAGAAACCTGTACAACAAGCTCTTGGAAAAAAGACCACTGCAGAAAACGGAGGAAACCCAATGTGGCTGTTCTGATGCTCCCTCGGGCCCATGCTGTTTAACTCCAGGCCCTGCAAGGGGACTTCCAAGCACCGGCAGCGACCCCACGCGGCCCGACTGTGGCTGTGCCCCCGCCTCGCCCACGCCCCACCTTCCCGGCCCCACGCCCTGCGGGGCACCCCCTGATGCCTCCAGCTGCACAGGCCGTTGGCTGCCTTTGCTGCAAGGGAGCGCTGCTGGCTCGTGTGTGGCTGGGTGCCTCCTGCACCCAAAAGCCTTTCCTGAGGGTTTGCTTCCCTGGCAGCCAGCCCCCATCCTGAATTACTCTGGGGGCTCTTCCTGCCCAAGAGGAAAATCCTTTTCTTTGCTCCTTTGCACCAAAATGAGGTTCTGGTCAGCCCCTTTCTCCAGCCAGCCTGTATTCTCCACAGCACATTTGTGACCTATGCAGTCACCACCTGTGTGCCCTGGTTGGGGACCATGCACAAACTCACCGAGGGTGTCCTCCTTCGGACTGCTTGTGGCCCTAATGAAAGCATTCAGCAGGACTGGGTGTCTGGCACTGCCAGCTGCTACTCAGGCAGAAGGTGCCCTCCATGCCAAAGCTGCAGGCTCAGGCCTGCGGGAAGGGCTCCCAGGAACTATGAAAACTGTGCTTAATGGGCAGCCATGCTGAAGCACTCCAAACACTGAGCATTCCTCTGGTGCAAGGGGAGGATCAATTTACTCTTGCCACTGTGTGATCCCTTTGCTGTGAAATCCCACATGTGGAGGAGTGACAGTTGTCCCTTTGCCTTCAGGAGAACCAGTCTAACATGGGGTGCATGAGAATCTGCCTGCTTTCCGATGTATTTCTGAGACAATGCTGGCAGGCCTTTCTAGACAAGTGAGAGGAGATAGGCCTGGCTTCAGCACTGACTCCCAGGAGGACCTGGCAGTGTCTACGGGTGGAAATCTCTGACTGACAGACACTATCAGGAGCCTTACAGCAGTCTGCTTCTCCTGTATATCCCAAGGTCAACTATGGACAGCCACTCAGAGGCACTCCAAATGTTGCTATCCTGAATTAAACCAAGGATCCAAACTGTCCTGATACGGTCCTTGTTTGGGCCTGAAGATGGCAGGAACAGAGGGTGATTGTTGCAGCGGGACGAAAAGGAGGGCTCAGGAGAAAGGAGCTGTATTTTCCAGTGCCTCTTCCCTGCACACACCTCTGAGAGGCTGGTGCCATCTGCGTTCAGCTGCTCTCAGGCTCCTTCTGACAATGGGAACCCGCTCCCCTGCAGGACTCATGCACAGAGCACAGGAGAGTGCTACAACTGTGCACATTCCCTCGTGATAAAGGGGAAACAAGGACACAGTCACGTGCTCATCTATACCTGCATGGAGTCCTGGACAAATCTCTGCACCCACGTGCCTTCACACAAAGCCAGCTGCACAGTGGTTGCCACAAGACAAGAGCAGATGTGTGAACAAAAGCAACCGGGCACTCAGGTGAGTGCACAAGGTGAGCCTACAAGGACAGGTGCTATATTATGGACCTCGTTCTCATAGTACCTGGGGTTGGTGGGACTGTGAAGCTCAAGGGCAGCCTTGGCTGCAGTTACTGTGAAATGGTGGAAGTTAGGTTCCTGAGCACAGTGAGGAGGAAGCACAAGAAACTTGCTGCCCTGGACTTCTGGAGAGCAGACTTTGGCCTGCTGAGGCATCTTCTTGGTAGAGTACCATGATACAAAGCCCTGAGAGGACATGGGCCCAAGAAGGCTGGTTAATATTCAAGGATCATCTCCTCCAAGTTCAGGAGTGATGCATCCCACCAAAGAAGGAGTCAGGCAAAATGCCAGGATACCTACATGGATGAACATGGAGCAACTGGCTGAATTCAAACATGACAGAGAAGGCCATAGAGGGTGGGAGCAAGGACAGGTAGACTGGAAAGAATATAGATACATAGTCTGATGAGGCAAGATAGGAATCAAGTTAGGAGAGCTAAATCGAAGCCAGAATTGAATTTGGCCAAGGAAAGAAGCTTTGTTTCCATGCTTGTCTGCCTTGACAGAAGCACGTCCAGAATGTGGAGGGAGGTGATTCACGGCCTGTGCTCCACTTGAGTGAGACCTGACCTGGAGTGCTGTGTTCAGCTTTGGGGCTCCCAGCACGAGAAAGATATAGACCTGTTCAAGTGGGTTCAGAGCAGAGCCATGGAGATGATCAGAGGGGACCCATCCAGCACGTCCAGTGAGTCTTCTGCCCTCACTGATGCATTCCTGCCCTAGAAGTCCTTGGACATTTCATCCCAGCACTCTAAAGAAACCATCACTGCAGAATGGCCATGGCCTAGATCTGCAAATGAAAAGGCAGCAGTGCAGGAAACCAGCACACAGCCCATATCATTTGTTGGGATGGTTTGAATTCAAGATGAGCTTGTCAGAAAATTGTTACCTCTGCCAAGGGTGCCTCTGGGCCTGCGGCAATGAAGTACCAGTATAAAAGGCAGCCCAGCTCTCTGCTCTCTCATCCAATTCTGTTGCCTCATCCTCCTTGGTAACCAGGTGAGTCTGAAGCCCTCTCTCCTCCTCTTCTCAAGTAGAAGGGATCTTGCATTAATAGACATCTCATCTGGTGGTGGTTCAGAGCTATGCTGGGCCTTGGAGTTCCTTCCCATGGGAGAGGGGTGGAGAGAGACGTTCTGTGTAGAGAGAGGCTGGGACATGGTGCAGAGGTAGCATTTTGGGTTATATGCAACGTGATTGTCTCATTAGATCAGCCTGCACTTAGAAGGCCCCTGTCAGTACAAGGCAATGAAGACCATGAACCTCCTGGCATAGCCTCCACATCCACCCTCACCAGTTGCCTTAGCTCCTTTGTGGTGGGATAATGGGGCTGCTCCTCACCATATGCTCTTCTTCCTCTCTTCCCTCTCTCCCAGGTGCATCTCCAGCCCAAGACATGTCCTGCTACAACCAGTGCCTGCCATGCCGGCCCTGTGGCCCGACCCCGTTGGCCAGCAGCTGCAACGAGCCCTGCGTCAGGCAGTGCCAGAACTCCACCGTCGTCATTGAGCCCTCTCCCGTAGTGGTGACCCTGCCTGGCCCCATCCTCAGCTCCTTCCCGCAGAACACCGTTGTAGGATCCTCCACCTCTGCTGCCGTTGGCAGCATCCTCAGCTGTGACGGAGTCCCCATCACCTCCGGGTGCTGTGATCTCTCAGGCATTTCCAGCCGCTACTGTGGCAGAAGATGCCTGCCCTGCTAAAGCCACTGCCCATGGCCCTGGGGTTCCAGCACGACCATGGTGCTGGACAACAGAAGGAGGAGTCTTCAGGCCATTGCTTTCAGAATGACTGACCTTCCTCACCTCCTCTGGCAAACATTGGCAGGAGCCTGACCAGGGGCTAGTCTGAGATCTCTGAAAACACGGTCCATGTCTCTCCTTCCATTCTAACACCTACCCCCCTGTCTCAATTTTCATAGTGTTCTTCTCCTCCCCTGTGCTGTGGGGATCCTCAGATCCAGCCCTGCCACTGTGGTAACAGCAGACAAATGCCCTGCATGAACTCCTCCATGGGCGAAGGATGCTGCCTCTTGGTTGGCCCTGGTGATCTCTGCACTGAAGGGCCTCTGCTCAGAGTGACCTCCTTTTCCTCTCTACATTCATTAAAGATTTCTGCATCCCGGCCTTGGTTGTACATTTTTCTTCCCTCTGCATATGCCCTCCTGAGCTGCTCAGCAAGAATGGTTTTGCCCTTGGTGGGTATAAGATGGGTGTTTAAAGTCTTCATGCAATTGCTTTCAGAATGACGGACCTTCCTCACCTCCTCTGGCAAACATTGGCAGGAGCCTGACCAGGGGCTACCCTGAGATTTCTGAAAACTCGGCCCATGTCTCTCAGTAGGCCCTGGAGATCCCTGCACTGAAGGGCCTCTGCTCAGAGTGACCTCCTTTTCCTCTGTACACTCATTAAAGTTTCCGGCAACCCAGCCTTGGCTGTAGATGTTTCTTCCCTCTGCGTATGCCCTCCTGGGCCGCCCAGCGAGAATTGTCTTGCCCTTGGTGGGTATAAGATGGGCGTTTAAGGAGCCTTTTCCCCACTCCCAGAACAATGGGAGGTTGCGACATGCTGCAGAGGGTCCTCTCTTGGACAATGCCCCTTGGGGCTGAAGAAGACATTCCTCACTTTCACAGAGCAAGGGGCAATCTACCCTTGCCTTGCAGCATCTCTGCCCACAGCTCCCCCCTGTCCTGCAAACAGAGAGCACAACCTCTGCTCTCCTCATGGAAGAAGCTACGAGTCTGTGGGAGGCTGTGGAGGCTTGCACCCTGTAGGCACTTAGGAACGGGCTTCTTCTTGCTCAGGACAGTGCTGTGCTGGGGAAGCAGGTGGGGACAGAAGATGGATGGCAGATGTGGGGAATGGGTGGAATAAGTGCAGGGATGCCCGACTGCTTCTACTCCACCCTCATCTTCCCTCGTTTGCCCTACCTCAGGGCTATGGCCAGCACACATGGGCATGTGCGGCAGGAACACGTGTCCCATGAGGCCCAACCGCCCTCAGCACGGCACTTGGCAGGGCCCAGGTGATGGCACACATACAGGGCTGATCCCCTTCCACAAGTCAGCATTGGTATTCCCCGTCACCGAACATACACGTAAATCTCTAGTCCCTGAGGACCCTGAACCCATATGGGGTGGGTCAGTGCAGAGACAGCAGGCAGTTTGCATGCCCCCATGCTGCTCTAGGGTGCCCACTTGCCCCCAAGCATGCAACAGCTTTCCTCAGGTGCAGGATGTGCACTCACAGGGACTTCCTCACTCTCATTTCCACTTTTCCTGACCATTTGCTTTGCTCCTGCTCAGGCAAGTTGTTTCTCTGTTTCTTCTTTTGGTTATGTAGAGGCTATGTTCAGGATGTGTGCAGCTCTCTGTTGCCCAGTTGCACTTCAAGGATGCCCATTGTTTCCAGGCCCTGCTTGACTGCTGGCAGACATTTTTCCTGTCAGTGCTTTGCAGCCCCTTGATGTTTCTCATCAGTATCTCATTAGAGCCTGGTTACATCTATAACAGGTCCCATCAGAAGGGCACCTTGTCCTTCCCTGCTTGATTACAGAGCTGTTTTCTTATGGATCCACTTATGGCCCTGCTTGGTACAGCCTTGTCATGTCCAGAAGGAATCAGCCATGCAGGCAAGAGAGATGAGCCAAAGGTGCGCTGGGGTAAACCCTTTGTCTTTCCTGGTGCCAGAGGAATGGTGTCAGCCACAGCTGCAAGAGAATGCAACCAATTTAGCCCAGGTGAACGTATGGCACTGCCAGGGCTAAGGTGTGGGGTAGACCACAGGAAAGAGCTCTGACAAACATTTCTGCTTTGTTGGGATGGCTCATTGCCCTGGAAGGGCTTGGCCCATGTTGCAACCCAAAACATGACTGGTAGTTCCTGGAGACATTGGTTTCTTAATTGCTCTGCTGTTTATTGCCTACCTTGAATGCCCCAGGACACTGATAGCAATATATAAACCTTGTGTGTAGTTCTGGGTGCATGTCATTGGCAAACAGATAAAAGTGTGGTTGGGATCTGCCTCTGTGTTTGAACAAGGCAGATTAGCTTGGATGAGACACCCAATACGCTGAGAAAACACCTTTGCTCTGAAATACGACTTGTGAAGCTGCCCCTTTGCCTTCAGGAGAACCAGCCAGACATGGGCTGGATGGGAATCTGTCCCCTCTGCGATGCATTTCTGAGACAATGCTGGCCGGCCTTTATAGACAACTGTGAGGAGATAGGCCTGTCTCCAGCACTGACTCCCAGAAGAACCTGGCAGTGTCCAGGAGTGGAAATCCCTGACTGACAGGCACTCTCAGGAGCCTCACAGCAGTCTGCTTCTCTTATACATCCCAAGGTCATCGATGGACAGCCACGCTGAGGCACTCCAAACATTCAGTTACCCTGAATTAAACCAAGGATCCAAACTGTCCTGATTCGGTCCTTGTTTGGGCCTGAATTTGGGAGAAACTGAGGAACATTGTTGCAGCGTGAGGAAAAGGAGGGCTCAGGAGAAAGGGGCTGTGTTTCAGTGCCTCTTCCCTGCACACACCTCTGGCAGGCTGCTGCCATCTCCGTTCAGCTGCACCCAGGCTCCAGACCCTTTCAGCAGAACCGAAGTGCCTTGGAGGGGCCGGGCTGGCGGGGGAACCCCCGCGGCTGCGGGACGAGGTGGTCCTGGCGGGCGGAGCGGCAGCGCCCCCTGGGGGCTGTGCCCCTGCCTCGCCCCCGCCACACACGCCCGGCCCCGCCCGCCACGGTTCCTGCACGGCCGCAGCCCCGGCTCCTCTCCCCGTGGCTCTCAGGGCGCAGTAATACACCGCCGCGTCCCGAAGCCGGGGCTCGGTGAGCCACAGGGCGCTGGACCGGCGGTCTGCTGCCACCACGAGCCACCCCGGCAGGTCCCTCAGTGCATTGGAGCCTTTAGTACCGAACACTAGGAATGTAGGTCCTTGGCCCGGGAGATGGCGGTACCAGTAAATGGAGTAACCAGTCTGCATGTTGGGGTGTGAGCAGGTGATGTTGATGCTGGTGCCCTCGGTGGTCTGTGCCTGTGGCTCCTGCTGCACCTGGGCTCTGCACACAGCCACTGCCGAGAAAGAAAGCAGGAGAAAACTCAGAAAATGTCTTTCCTGCACCGAAAATATCACGCAGGGGGAGAGGGGAGAAGAAAACAGTTGATAGCCGATGCGAGCTTTTTCTCAGAAGAAAGCACACAAAGGAATTTCACTGGGAATGGTTATTAGGGGACCAAGTCGGAGCAGGGCTGTTTGGGAGGAGAGTCCGAGCCAGGAGGAGAAGGGAAGCAGGCAGCAATGAGTGGGGGTGTGCCGAAAGGAGAGGAGGAAGGCAGGGAGCAAGGCAAGGTGGGAGGCAACGGCCGGCTGAGCTCGCTGGAGGCAGGCGGGATGGCTGCAGAGGGAGGCCAGAGGGGAGCGAGGTCCGTAAGAAGCCGGCGGGCCAGAAGCGAGGGCAGCCCCGTCCCGTCCCGTCCCGTCCCGTCCCGTCCCGTCCCGTCCCCGGCGCCGGCAGCCCCGCGCACCCAGGAGCACCGCGGCCAGCGCCGCCAGCCCTGCGGCCCGGCCCTGCCGCATCCCGCCGCTCCGCCGCCCGCGCCGCGCTGCCCCCGCCAGCCCCGGCTCTGCTCCGCCCGCGGCGCCTCCTCCCCGCCGCCGCCGCCCGGCGCCGCCAGCTCCGCCCCGGGGCCGCTCGGGGGCTGGCCCGGGCTGCGAGTGCTGGGCGCCTGTGGGCGGGCAGGGCTTCGGCTGCTGCCCGCGGGGCTCTGCCCGTCCTGCAGCCCAGCCCGGGATAGGAGAGGCAGAGCGAGAGGGAGTGGGAGATGGAGCCGGAGCGAAAGGGCGAGGGAGCGGAGACAGCGGCTGCCCGTCTGCTACGGCATCTCCTTTGGGAGTGGGAAGGGGAGAGGAGGGCAGTGAACGGGGTAGGAGATTAGTAGGGAGAGAGGAGAGAAGGGGGAGAGGAGAAAGCAGCTGCCTGCCTGAAGCGTCCCCAGCGGAGCGCAACGGGTCAGGCTGGGCTGTGCCTGGGAGCTTGGTGCTGTGGTGTGCTGGTATCACAGCTGTGGCCGGCACTGCTGCAGATGTGGAAAGCCAGCAGCAGGAACGGGTCCGGGGACACAGTGCCCCGACCGCACCCCAAACCGTACGGGGCCCTGCTGTCTGGCACTGCCCATTGAGCTGTCATCGTCGGTCGAGCGTCTCTGCCCAGATTGAGGGGCACAGTTGCCACTTTCCCATTTACAGGCTTCACGGCAATAGTAGCTGAGCACGTACCCAGGAGACACACAGGCAGGGACAAGCATGCCCATTTGGGGAAGATAGACGCAGGCCAGTACCCCCAGTAGCTGCTTTTGGAGACCCCAAATGGACTTGCCACATTTTCCTGGAGGCTGAGACCCCCTTTCCCTGCTCCAGGAGCTGCACGGGGACCCCTGGCTCCAGCAGCTGACAGCACAGGGCAGGGATGTCCTCGCGCTGAGTCTGACTCCAGCGGCTAGCATCAAATCCACTTCTGCCACTCCATGAGGAATTGCTACGTTCTCCTTGCAGCACATGTGTGCATGGGACAGAGCGAGATTATGGAGATGTAAGGAAATATTCCAGAAGAGGACAGGATAGACAGCGGTGCTCATGTGCAGGGCCCAGCCATGCAAGTACAGGCTGCAGCCCCTTTTACACCCTGCTCTGTCTGCCCTAGTGTGCTCCTCCCGGCTCCCATTTCCCTGCACGTCCCCTCATGGGGTTGTATAGGTCTGTCCTGCACCCACCCCAGCGTGTGTCCTAGCCCACAGCTGTAGGAGGTGCAAGGCCCAAGCTGATCTCCCTGTGGCTTCTTGATAGGCCACCAACTGGTGTTGTGACTGCCCACATTTGATCTCCTCTCTTCCTCCCTCATCATCTATCAGTCAGGTTTGTATCCGTGTGTGTTGTTTCCAGCTTCCTGCAGTTCTTTCTCTCGGCCCCCCTCCCAAGTGCTGAAGGGCTGCTTCTAGGGTAGGAAACAAGGAGGGAGGAGCTGAAAGGTAAGAAAGAAAATAAGGGCTGCTGTGGAAGCAGTGATGGCAGCTTCCCCAAGACCTGCATTGCAGAAGAGAGTAGAGAAAACAGCATGGCCCTGAAAGCAGAGACAGCGAATACAGCAGAGGAAACAAAGAAACAACCTCCCTCTGTTTCTCAGGTTTCGCATGGCTTCCTTCACCTTCTCGGTCTTTACGCTGTAGGTTGGTGCATGGAGCAGAGGGAATCACAGCCCTGGAGAAGATGGACACCACTTTGTTGTGGGACAAGTTGGCAATGGGGTGGGTATAGAGGAGGGAACGTAGCCCCCGGCATGATACAAGTGCAGCCAAGTGAGAGTGAGCAGACAGTGTCTTGTGTCTCCTCACATGCCTACATTCAGAGGGAGACCAGGAGCACCCTGCAGGAGCTCAAGGAGCACAGGAAAACTGGTGGTGCTGTTGTATTTAAGGAGCACAGCAGTCCAGAAGCTCTCTGCAGAAGGCAGCTGCATGACTGACAGCGAGTCCCAGAAGGAGCTGCGATTGTGTAGGGCCAGAGCAGGGCAAACAAAGGGTGAGCACCGCTTGTGCCAAGGAGGGGAGCAGGAGCTCAGCCCACAGGCCTCCCACCAGACTGCAGTTCTGCAGTGGGTGGCAGATGCACGCAGCTTGGTCATAGACCATGAGTGTGAAGAGGACATCCCAGTTTAGGCCCACTAGTGGAGGAAGAGGAGCCAGACCACACAGCTGGAAAAGTAAATTGTCCATAAAGAGGCGTCCTGACCAAGACATGGCACATGTCAGTGAATGAGAGGTTTCCAAAGACAAACTACACAGAAGGATGCATGGGCTATTTGGGCACCACACATGAGTGTATTCCCAACCTGGATCAAGAGGTAGATATCTGAGTCCAGAATAAAGAGCAGCAGCTCTCAGCTCTCAGACAAACCCAGCAGCAACAAAAGAAACCTCTCTCTAGGCCTTCCCCTCACTCCTGTGGGAAGGAGATAGAGTTGCTGCTCAGGATTCCTTGCCTTCCACCACTCGATATCTTCTGGAGGTAAAACACAGCAGGGCCTCAGCAATCCAGGATGTTCCTTGACAGACAGTTGAAAGTAAAATCCAAACTCTGGAGTTCAGGAGAGCAGTATTTGTTTTCTTCACTGTGTGCACAACTATCTCTGTGCGTTCCCAAATATACTTCAGTATGCATCCAGGAGTGTCTGTGAGTGCACCCATGAAATCATGCATCTTTTGACATAAGCAGCAGTGTGCATGAGTGCTGTTCCCTCCGCCCGCTTTTGATATCATGAATGATATCGGTATGTGATCATGGGTCACCCTGGGAATTAACAGAAACAGTGATCCGTCAACAGCATCCCTCCAAGGCTGATATGTGGTGACTGTGCATCCAGAGGATCACAGGCTGCACCTCCAGCACGCACGTAGTCCAACCCTGTTTTCAGAGCGGGTCTCATCAGATCAGGTTGCTTAGGATCAAGTCCAGGCAAAGTCTGAACTTTTCAGAGGGTGGAGCTCCAATAGCATCTCTTTGGCAATCTGCTCTAGGACTTGATCGCCTTCAGGGTAAATATTTCTTCCATGTATATTTCATCCATATAACCAAGCCTACCCATTTCTGAAATTGCACGCATTAGCCCCAGACTAAGTATGCTTCATCTCCAAAGTTCAGCTCTGTTTCCTTTGAATCCCCCTGTGAAGTGGGAGTAGACAATACACGTCTGTTTGGCTTTCTGTGTTGCACCCACGGGGTCTTTCCCTCCTCCCACAGCACAGCAACACCAGGACCCATGTTCCTCTGGTTCAGTACCACTTCTGCCCAAGGTTTCAGGCCCTGCATGACTCAGCACCAGGCCCATGAGTCACAGATGTATGTGTGGCATTGGTTTCCCCATGGGGGACCTCTGTCCCACCCCACACACCACTGACACTGCACCGGCAGCAGATCCACGCAGGGCTGGGCCTGCACAAAGATGGCAGGATTTCTCAGCCTTTCTCCTTGTGCATAAAGCTAATGCCATCCTTTTGAACTCTCTAGCCATGGGGAGTGCAGCTGTGTCCTGGCCTGGAGAGGCAGGGAGGGGTGACTGCCACCATGCTCTTACACTCTGAATCCTGTGGTACAGAATTAAAGAAAGGATCCAAACTGTTGTGGGCCCATCCTTGTTTGGGACTGACATTAGCAATGAACTTCTTAGGGTCAGGAGAAAGAGGGCTTCAGATACAGAAGGCTGCATTTCAACATATGTGCTGTGGGCACTTCTGGGCTATTTTGTTCTATGATTGTTCAGCTGTTCTCAGGTTCCTTCTTGCTCTCTTCTTGCCCACTAAACATCCACCACACAGCTCTCTCACACCCCCTGCTGAAAGCAAGATGTTGGGAGAGAATGTGATTTAAGCTAAAGGACTTACAAGTGTAGACAGGGATAATATAATTAAATGAAAAAGGAAGAATAATTATGAAACTAAAGAACGAAGGGTGTTTGGAAACAAATTGAGAGAAAATTATACTCCACTTCCCATCAGCAAGTGATGTTCGTTGAAGTCTTTGGAAGCACTGACTTAGTATGCCCACCCCGTTTTTTCCTTCCCCTTTCACATCTTTCCTGCTGAGTGTGACATCATCCAGTACGGAATATCCCTTTGGTTGGTTTAGGTCAGGTGCCCTGGTGATGTCCCCTCCCAACCTCGTGCTCACGTGCATACCTGCTGGCTTTGTGGGGCTTGGAGAGAGTCTTGATGCTGTGTCAGCACTGCTCCACTATAGCCCCAACGTTGGTGTGATGGCAATGCTGTTCTAGCTCCAAGTGCAGAGCACAGCACTCTAGGGGCTGCTGTGGGGAATGCTGAGTCTGTCCCACATAGCCCCAATACAGGCAAGTGCCCACAAGGGAGGAACATGTGCATGAACGTGACACAGTGTACAGCAAAGATTCTGGACAGCATTTGAGCAAAGCACATGGTTTGACGTGGTAGAGAGGGGAGGTAAACTGGAGCCAGGAGCTCTGGGCGCTGGAGCCAGGGCTCTTGACAAGAGAATGTCAGCTTTCTTGGGCCTTGAACTTAAGGCCTGAGAATCCTATTTGTTAGCCTGAGTAGCAGTGGCAAGGAAAGTGCTGGAGTGCCCCGACTGATCACTGGTGGGTGTCATGACAGAAATAAGCTTGCGTCATGTAAGGAGTTGGTGTATGATTTTATTCATTTATTTTTGAAGCAAAAAATGAAAGGCATCAAGTTATGGGAGTGAAGAAGGAATTCTCTATGGACAGGATCTGCACTGTGTGTCTTGGGAAAATCCACCTGGCTCTGTCCGATGCTGGTAGAAGGCAGGATCACCTGCACATGAAAGCATTCCTTTCTGTGTACATTCATCTTCTTATTCCTTCTAACTAAAACAGCCACTGACCTGTTGGGCCTTTCTTTTGTGATCCAGAAAGGGCCCTGCACAACCTCTCCCCCTTTACAGACACCCCTGGGTCAGAGCAGGAGGAGGCAAAACAGGCCAGCAGGTTTTCCCTGAGGGCAGTGTCAGCAGGGTTAGGGTCACAGGCAGGAGCTGGGTCACCTGTAATCAAAAGGGCCCCAGAGAGTCCCTAGGGAGTCACCCTGACTGAAAACATTTGCCTTTACTGGACTCTTCCAGCACGTGAGCTGAGTCTTCTGCCCACACTGACATGTGTTGCCTGGAAATACTTGGGCCTCCCTACCTGCCACTCAGAAGTTGCCTTCTCTGGGGAAAGGACATAAAGCAGGAAATGAAAAGCAGCATCACAGGAAGGCAACACACATCCCGTATCATTAGGTGGGATGTTTTGCATTCAAGAGCAGCTTGTCAGAAAATAGTCCCTGCTTCAAGGGATGCCTCTGGACATGGGGCAGCTAAGGCCCACTATAAAAGCCAGCCCAGCTCCACGCTCTCTCATCCACTTCTCTGGCCTTCTTCTTGTTGGGAACCAGGTGAGTGTGAAGCCCCTTCTTGTCCCCCTCATTCTCCCACAGGAGGACTCAGTTCCTTGGACCTTTCAGCTACTCTCAGCTGTGTGCCCTGCCAAATCTTGGGACTGCTGATTGTGGGAGAGTCAAGAGGTAGAAGGTTTGTCATGGAGGAAGATTGGGCCTTTGGTGTGATGGCTCCTGTGCTGGAGCCTAGGGTGTATCCTGGCTGTGGTGGCTCTTTTTGGGCCCTGTCAGGATGCAGCCAAGAATGCCTCGCACATCCCTGCACAGCCTCCAGCTCACAGTACTGCCTGTGCCTTGGATCTGTTAGGGTCTGGTAGCAGGCTGCTCCTCATGCATTTCCATGTTAAACTTCCTATCTGCCCTCTCTCCCAGGTGCACCTCCTGCCCCCAGACATGTCCTGCTACGACCAGTGCCGGCCATGCCAGCCCTGTGGCCCGACCCCGCTGGCCAGCAGCTGCAACGAGCCCTGCGTCAGGCAGTGCCAGAACTCCACCATTGTCATCCAGCCCTCTCCCGTGGTGGTGACCCTGCCCGGCCCCATCCTCAGCTCCTTCCCGCAGAACACGGCTGTGGGATCCTCCACCTCTGCTGCCGTTGGCAGCATCCTCAGCTGTGACGGAGTCCCCATCAACTCTGGGTGCTGTGACCTCTCCTGCATTACCAGCCGCTACTGTGGCAGCAGGTGCCGCCCCTGCTAAAGATGCCAGACAGTGCCCCAGACCAGGACCCCAGGAACTCACAACATGCTGCTGGCCAAAATGGATGGAAGAAGAGACCTCATGTTGTTGTTCTAAGAGGACCTGACCATCTCTGGCTTTCCTGTAAAGACAGATAGGAAGGGGCCAGCCCGGAGTCTATGATAACATGACCAATGTCTTCCTATCCTGTTTTCTACACGCTCTTTTTCTTTCTTTGCTTTCTTGCCCTCTCCTTTGTGTGAGGCCCCCAGAAACCAGTCTGGAGAGACCTGGTAGACCCTCTCCCCATGTGGGCCAGGTAGATTGATGCCCTGTTGCAAGTCTGCCATTGGAAAAGCTGAACAGATTTTTGTCTGCTCCTGCTTGCTACGATCTTGGGGCCTCCTCTTGGAGTCACCTCCTTTCCCTCCTGAGCCTTGATAAACATTTGCAGCAACCCTGAGTGTGTCCCTGTGTGGTCTTTTCATCTAGATACTGATGGCCAAGGGAGAAAACCATTCCTTAGTGGGAATAGGCTGGGGGCACTGCCTCATTCCTCTAGGCACTGGAGGGTGGGGCATACTGCAGCAATTCCTCTTTCAGGCAGTGTCTCTTGAAGGTGAGGAAGACATCCCTAGTTCCATCACAGCCAATAGCCACCAGTCCGTGACTTGTGGCATCTCCGCCTAGACAAGCGCTGTTGACATTGTAGGCCCCGGCTCTTGGGGAAGAGTGTTTGTCTTGCTTTGGGTGGAGCTGTGCTGGGGGTGGAGGCTGAGACCAATATGATCCCAAAGGACTGCAGAAACTGGGAATGGGTAATTGTCTTGGTGATGGCCCTCTGTCCCTCATCGACTTTCACATTTCCTCCACCACCTAATCATTGGCATCATGTCTGGGCATGGAGAGCAGGAACAGCTTCCCTGTGCATCCCCATCACACTACAGCACAGCGTCTGGCATGGCCCAGCTGTTGCCAAGATGCATAGGGCTGAGGGGATCCACAGGTTCGTACTGGTACCAGTCCCATCAGGCCACACACTGGAGTCCCCAGGCCCTGTGAACTCAATTCCTTTTTCATGAAGGCAGGCCCAGGGCAGGGACCAATGCCCAAACACTCATGGCTGCTCGGTCTTGCTTTCTTTTCCCCAAGCATGGATCAGCTTTCATCAGGCCCTGGAACTCAGAGACCCCATAGGTGGCACAATTGCACCATGCTCCAGAAAAGACATTCCATGGGGGCAGGGATCCCAGAGTCTCTGCTGAGACATAGCAGTGAGAATGGGACCTGATTGTGCACTCAGCAAGATCTGTGTATGGGCCCTGAATGTCACAGGGTATGCACCAGCCCAACCACAGGGCACACGCTGGGGGATCTTCTCCCAGGCACCAAGCTCCTCTGTCATTCCCAGAGCCATGAGGATGAAGTGGCCCTTGTGCTCCATGTAGCCCCACTGCTCTCCACACCCAGGTGAGGGCCTTCCCACAGTAGCACACCTCGGGGCCCTGTGGTGTGGGGGTAATTTACTTTCACAAAGAGTCTTGCCCCTAGTCCAAAGACTCTGCTCATGCTCAGGCCTAGCATGGCATTGCCCCAGCTCTGCTGCCTGTGTGCCTGTGCCTGGGCTGGCCAAATCTTGTCAGCCTGGCCTAGCCAGCCTCTTAGGTGGTGCAGGGCCATCTCTGGATGGAGCCTTCATCCAGGCCTCTCTGGAGTCTGGCCTATCAGGTATTAGCCCCGGCCCAGCCCTCATGCTGGGACCGAGACTTTCTACGCATAACACATCCATTGCTTGGGTTAGAGCAATAATCAATAGGTGCTTCTGAGCCAGAATTATCTCCTGGCTAACACTGAAGTCTGAGATGGAGGAGCATATTCACAATTTGGAGATTCACAATTGTCTTGGAAATGACAGAATCCTTCTGGAGAACAAGTCCCCTCCACATCCAGAGTTGTTGCACAGCCAGGGCACCTTCCTGCACCAGGGTGTCACTCACAGCACAGAAGTACAAGGCGCTGTCAGAAAGCTCGACTTCCTTCAGCCGCAGAACACTGGATTTCCTCTCAGTGTTCAGCTCCGTGGTGAGACGGTCACTCTGCTTGGTGCCTGCTCCTGCTTGATAGGAAATCCGTTGAGGGGCTTGTCCCTTCTTCTGCTGGTACCAGAGCCAGGCATCAGGTGTGGAGCTCTGGTACGTGCAATGGGTCTGGAAGGTGTTTCCCTGCTCCACAGTGACTTGTCCTTCTTGCTGGATGACGGACAACTGCCCCATGGTTTCTGGAAGAAAGAGAAGTTCAGCAGTTCTGTGGGGAAATCTCCAGACAGCCAAACAGGAGTGAATTCAGACCTGTGGGAGATAAGGCCCCCTGTCCTTTACTGGGCTGAAAGGTCCCCAGGGCTGGGGCACAGCAAGGTGGTTTGGGGGCAGAGCTCAGAGCTCCCTGGCCAGAGCGGACCCTGAGGAGAGCTGTACTGTGTGCCTGCTCTTCCTGCCTCACACATCAGGCAGAAGACAGACTGGACACCCTGGTAATGTCCATGGGAGGAGAGCTTTCATGTCCCTGTATCCACTTGGACACAATCTGTCTGTTTCTATAGGAAAGGGAGAAATGAGGGACGGCAGAGACTGATGAAATCTTCTCTGGTTACAGTAGGCGGACCAGAAGAGAGACGCAGAAAAGGGATGGACTGAAAGGACGAGAGAAGCAGGAGAGGTCTCTTCTCCATCTCCTCATTCCAAATTTTGAAGAATAACAGCAATGTGAGATAACCAGTCCAAGAACCAGAAACAGGAGACAACATTTACCAACATTTTCCCTGTGATTCATAATCTCTTTTTCACATAAATGTGGTAAGGCTGACGAGGGCTTCCTGGGAAAAGAAGATTTATGTCTTGATTAAAAGCCAGCACTTACCCAGCAGTTGCCCCAGGAAGGCAGTGAGGATGAGATACCCACGGTGCATGCTGAGACTGTCCCTCTTGTTTGCTGTGGGAGAGAGAGTCAGAAAAGCACCTCCCAGCCCCAAGTTAACAGAGCTGCCGGAAATGACTCTGCTGGGGGAACAGGAGGAGATTCAGCAAAGATAAATTTTCTGTTCTGACTATGCCCCAAATGCTCCCTGGGGTTTCTCCCTCCTCCAGCAGGAGCAACCTCTGAGGATTGTCACAGTCAGGGATCCTGGGAACTCTGGGAGCCGCATCATGTGCAGGGGCTGCTCTTGTCTCCTCTCCCAGTGGGGTCCTCACTTCCCCAGCTACATCTGCCTTCTCTTCTCTCTTCTGCACAGGCACTGTTTGGCCATGGCTGATGTCAGGACAGTCTTCCCCACTGAGCTTGTTCTTTCTACCTTGGGGTCCTCTGCTCCATAGAAATGTTTCTGTTTCCTGTGTGAGGAGTAGATGCCTTTCACATCCCCAGAAAGAAGGGAGGAACCATGCTACGCAGCAGCCAGGGTTTCTGGCTGTGTCCTGTTCTGGTGGGATAACCTAGCATTTGCAAGAGGAACGGGGCTTCATTGGGGTGTTGGATGGCATGAGCCTAGAGGGGACAAGGACAACCTGTTCCATCGGGCAAGGGGTGAGGAGTCAGCAGGGAAAAGGATGTGGGTTCAGTGGGTCACATGCACTCACAATGATGGGCCACAAGGGGCACTCACCCAGGGCCACGTCCCCAGCAGTTTCTGCTTCCCTGATGCTTGGGCCCCCTCTATCACCACCCCTAACACCTTGTCTGGCTAGGCTGCGCCTGGCTAGTTGCCTTGTCAATGCCTCAGATGTGTACTTTTCAGACATCCAAAGGAATGACACTCCAAGCCCTGCAGCCCCCAACTGCTCCTTTCATAGCCCCCAGGCAGTGTGAACGTTCTCCCTCTCTCCAAAAATATTTACCGCATGAAGCAGTGAATCCTCTTCACTGCCTGTGGTGTCCCGAAACAGAAGGAGATTGTTCATGGAGAAGTTTGGGATCTGCATGGCAGCTGGCCTGAATAGGCACAGAGCTCTGCTGTGCTGTACAGAGCTGTGCTGTCCACATCCTTTGGCACGTGGTAGTGTGCATGTGGCAAGTCTGTAGGAGTGAAGCAACGTGTTGTTGTTCGATGAATAGAGCTCTCCATTTCAAAGAAGAATTACACAAAATCCCAGAAAATCTCCAAAGAAAACAATGCCAGTGAATCTCAACAGGAGCAGGATCTGCAGCATGTGCCTTGCCCTGACAAGTGGTCTGTCTTATGTTCCTTGGTGAGCTCCACCACAACCACTCTCTTACTCCCCCTCATCAGAAGAGGGTGAGAAGAAAAAAAATTAATATAAGGGAAAAGTAAGAGAGAGAAATAAGCAAGGGCTGCACAGAAGCACAGAGAGAAAAGAAAATTATTCTCTACTTCCCCTCAAAAAGTGAGGTTTGGCCATCTCCTGGCAAGCAGGGCCTCAATACTCATAGCGATTGTTTGGGAGGACAGATGTCTTCATAATGAGAGCTCCCCGCTTTCCTTCCCCTTTGCCGCCTTTTATTGCTGAGTGTGACATCACATGGAATGGAATATCCCTTTGGATGATATGGGTCAGCTGCCATGGTGATGTCCCCTCCCTCCTTTTGCCAACCCTCCACTTCCTGGCTTTGGAGGTGTTGGAGAAAGAATCTTGATGTTGTGCCAGCGCTGGTCCATAATTGCCCAAACATTGTTGCGATGGCAGTGGAGTTCTAGCTCTAAGTGCAGAGCACAGCACCCTAGGGGCTACTGTGGGGAATGTTAATTCTGTCCCAGACAGTCCCAGTACAGCTCCATAAATCAGGGACAACTCTTTGGGCCTGACTATTCAGCCAGTTTCTAACCCAATGAAGCATGCGCCAGTCCAAGCCATGAGCAGCCAGTTTCTTGAGGAGAATGCTGTGGGAAACGGTGTCAAAAGCCTTGCTGAAGTCAAGGTAGACCACATCCACAGCCTTTCCCTCATCCACCCAGAGCGTCACTGTGTCATAGAAGGAGATCAGGTTCGTCAAGCAGGACCTGCCTTTCATAAACTCATGCTGACTGGGCCTGATCGCCTTCCAGCCCACTCCTTCTCAATTTTCCACATTGCAGCTAACAGCCAGCTAACTCTCCTTCCTTCCTTTTCTCTTTCCTTACTGTACATGTATCTTTCCATTTATTAAATTCATTCCTAGAAGGATTTGGATTGTGGTGTATTGAGCTTAGCCATTGCTGCTTTGCATCTTGCCTTCCATTTCCAAGAAAACCCTTTCACAGTGGGGCCCATTTCTCAAGGGAACCATTCATTATTCTAACACAAGGCTCCTGCTGACTACACCCAGCTCTGTCTCCCAACACTACAGAGCACTGGCAGGTTCTCTACGGATCCTTGGCGGAATGAGGACCGGCCACTGGTTGTGGTTGTAACTAGAGATTTATTATTATATAATAAATTACTAGAAATACTAAAAATTACTACAAAATCCTAAAGCTTACTACAAATAAATTGCTGGTTTGATTACTAGCTTGATAACACCAATGCCCTTTCTCGCCACAATGGTGGGTATCTCAGCATGCTGGGGCCAGTGAGAGGGAGAGACAAGGAGGCAGGGGTGCACATTAACAGCCCCTTCCACATGATGGATATTTGCCTTGCTGTTGGTTATGCTAACCACACTGCCAGGCATCAGGAGCAGGGGCTGCCACTCACACCTGGCTCACCACAAGCCCCAGGTGTCCTTGCTGGGCAGGCTCAGCTCAGAGCGCTATGCAAACTGTGATGAGACGGAACTGCACCTCACAGCACCCACACCTTCCTGTATAAAGCTGCAAGCTGAGGGCACCAGTGTGGGCTCAGTGCACACAGGTAGACAGCGCTGTCCTGGAGCTTGGCATCTTGCACGTGGAGAAGCACCTGGGAGTTCTCCATGGAGAGCACAGAGGAGATCCTCTCAGAATGCACATGAGGCTTGAACTTGCTCACCTGCAGCAAGAACTGAGGGGACTGGGTCAGGCGCTGCTGGTACCAGAAGATGTAGGGAGCAGAGTAGCTGGTGGAGAAATTGCAGTGCAGAGTAGCGTTGTGTCCCACCTGGATGGCAGTTTCTTGTGCAAACTGCACCACAGAGTCCTTCTGTGCATGACCTGCAAAGCCAGAACAGCATCTCAGCACTGCTTGAAGATGTATCTGTTCTCCCCCTCTCTCTCCTGTGTCTATCAGCTCACCAACTTGTTCACTGTCCCCACTCTCCATCTCCCTTTTCATGGGTTATAAAATGCTGAGCTAGGTACACATGCACTCTTCTTTCTGCAGGTGCTATTCAATTCCCATAACCAAGTCTGTCAGCTTACGTACTTTTTAGGAGTATCTCACCAGGATTTGAGTCCTTATGTACCTGTGAACAATGCATGTATGAATGCTAGGCATCTGCAAAGGAAAAGTGTAGAAGCTTATTCATCCCTGTACACTCGTTGCTCCTGACATCTCCCAGACTGTCTCCCGTACTGGTCTGCAGCCCCTGCTCTCCCTACAGAAAACACTTCTAGTTCTTCCAGGAGGAAGGAGTCCAATTTCCCCCATCCAGAAATGATGGGATGCCATCTTGACCCTAGTTTGCCCTGCCTCAAAGTCACATCTCACCAAAGTCTGACAGTGCCAACAAGGCTGACAGGAAAAGCAGGACCATGTCACGCTCTCGCCTTCACAGGGTGCCCACGTAGTGCCTGGAAAGAGGGAGCTCAAGCTTGCAAGTTCACTTCCCCCTCTGCCAGCTCAAAGCAGCCTCTAAACCTCAGCACAGAGGGTGGAGCAAAGCTCTCCCCCTGCTGCTCCTTGGGGCTCACCTCTGCCCTAGCAAGGCTCAAGAGAGGGATGGACTAGTGGCTAAAGCAGTCAGAAAGGAATCCAATCAGTCTTTGCTGTGCTCCAGGACCCCTTGGCCAGCCAGTATTGTTCCAGCACTGGGGGAGCATCACACTTGTGCAGTTAGCTCACAACTGCAGGCCTGTGAAGCCTAGGACATTTCACTTGGTCAGCTGTAAGGTAAAAGGGCACCAACATGGCTGCTGTGTGCTTCCCTCTTTTTGCCCCTTCCAGCAGGTGGGCAGCCCCAGCAAGGGGCAAGAATCCCCAGTGGCCTCCCCCTCCCATCCAGAACCCAGCCCCAGACACAGAGTTCTTCACCCACCTCTGCTGTCAATGAAGATGGGATTGCTTCCCCCACCCCATCCCCACAACCCCCTTGGAAAAGCCACGTTCTCTCAAGTTGGCAGGGAAGGACGCCCCACCACAGCGCTCTGCTCAGCAGTCAGCAGCTCTGCACACACACACAGGAGTGAATCCTGCACCAAGGGCAGACCTTCAGCAGTGCTGGCTAGTGCAGCAAACTCCTCTACAACTCAGTCCTTTGGCAAGATCCAAGGTTCCAACACGTGTCATTAGAGTGAGTGACCAGCACAGATATTTGTTGTATTGCCAGGACATCATCTCAGCGCCAGAGGTCCTGGATTTGGGCTTAGGAAGAAACCTGTACAACAAGCTCTTGGAAAAAAGACCACTGCAGAAAACGGAGGAAACCCAATGTGGCTGTTCTGATGCTCCCTCGGGCCCATGCTGTTTAACTCCAGGCCCTGCAAGGGGACTTCCAAGCACCGGCAGCGACCCCACGCGGCCCGACTGTGGCTGTGCCCCCGCCTCGCCCACGCCCCACCTGCCCGGCCCCACGCCCTGCGGGGCACCCCCTGATGCCTCCAGCTGCACAGGCCGTTGGCTGCCTTTGCTGCAAGGGAGCGCTGCTGGCTCGTGTGTGGCTGGGTGCCTCCTGCACCCAAAAGCCTTTCCTGAGGGTTTGCTTCCCTGGCAGCCAGCCCCCATCCTGAATTACTCTGGGGGCTCTTCCTGCCCAAGAGGAAAATCCTTTTCTTTGCTCCTTTGCACCAAAATGAGGTTCTGGTCAGCCCCTTTCTCCAGCCAGCCTGTATTCTCCACAGCACATTTGTGACCTATGCAGTCACCACCTGTGTGCCCTGGCTGGGGACCATGCACAAACTGACCGAGGGTGCCCTCCTTCGGACTGCTTGTGGCCCTAATGAAAGCATTCAGCAGGACTGGGTGTCTGGCACTGCCAGCTGCTACTCAGGCAGAAGGTGGCCTCCACGCCAAAGCTGCAGGCTTGGTCCTCATGGAAAGGGCTCTCAGGAGCTATGAACACTGTGACAGACAGTCAGCCATACTGAAGACTTCAAATGCTGAGAATTCATTTGGCACAAGGGGGAGTGGGATGGGGACACACAAATTACACTTGCTATTGTGTGATCCCTTTGCTGTGATATTCTACACATGGAGGAGTGACAGCTGCTCCTTTACCCTCAGGCGAACCAGCCAGTCCAGGCAGAACCAGCCATGGGAATCTGTCCCCTCTACGATGCATTTCTGAGACAATGCTGGCAGGCCTTTCTAGACAAGTGAGAGGAGATGGGCCTGGCACTAGCATTGACTCCCAGATGAACCTGGCAGTGTCCAGGGTTGGAAATCTCTGACTGACAGGCACTCTCAGGAGCCTTACAGCAGTCTGCTTCTCCTGTACATCCCAAGGTCAACGATGGACAGCCACTCAGAGGCACTCCAAACGTTGCTATCCTGAATTAAACCAAGGATCCAAACTGTCCTGATACGGTCCTTGTTTGGGCCTGAAGATGGCAGGAACAGAGGGTGATTGTTGCAGCGGGACGAAAAGGAGGGCTCAGGAGAAAGGAGCTGTATTTTCCAGTGCCTCTTCCCTGCACACACCTCTGAGAGGCTGGTGCCATCTGCGTTCAGCTGCTCTCAGGTTCCTTCTGACAACGGGAACCCGCTCCCCTGCAGGACTCATGCACAGAGCACAGGAGAGTGCTACAACTGTGCACATTCCCTCATGATAAAGGGGAAACAAGGACACAGTCACGTGCTCATCTATACCTGCATGGAGTCCTGGACAAATCTCTGCACCCACGTGCCTTCACACAAAGCTAGCTGCACAGTGGTTGTCACAAGACAAGAGCAGATGTGTGAACAAAAGCAACCGGGCACTCAGGTGAGTGCACAAGGTGAGCCTACAAGGACAGGTGCTATATTATGGACCTCGTTCTCATAGTACCTGGGGTTGGTGGGACTGTGAAGCTCAAGGGCAGCCTTGGCTGCAGTTACTGTGAAATGGTGGAAGTTAGGTTCCTGAGCACAGTGAGGAGGAAGCACAAGAAACTTGCTGCCCTGGACTTCTGGAGAGCAGACTTTGGCCTGCTCAGGCATCTGCTTGGTAGAGTACCATGATACAAAGCCCTGAAGGGGAGATGGGCCCAAGAAGGCTGGTTAATATTCCAGGAATATTCAAGCAATATTCAAGGATTACCTCCTCCAAGCTCAGGAGTGATGCATCCCAAGAGGGAGTCAGGCAAAATGCCAGGAGACCTGCATGGATGAACATGGAGCAACTGGCTGAACTCAAACATGACAGAGAAGGCCATAGAGGGTAGGAGCAAGGACAGGTAGACTGGAAAGAATATAGATACATAGTCTGATGAGGCAAGATAGGAATCAAGTTAGGAGAGCTAAATCGAAGCCAGAATTGAATTTGGCCAAGGAAAGAAGCTTTGTTTCCATGCTTGTCTGCCTTAACAGTAGCATGTCCAGAACATGGAGGGAGGTGATTCACGGCCTGTGCTCCGCTCCATTGAGACCCGACCTGTGATATAGTATAAACTCACTTTAGGATAGAATAAAACTTGTGGTTAAAAGTTAGCAAGGACAAAGTAAACGACATCTTGTTATCTGTAGACCTTCTGTTATGTTTAAGCATCTTGTTATTTGAAAACATCCCAGTATCTGTTAACCGTTAGTCAGGCTGAGACTTGAGATAACTTGAGTCAACTGTCTTGTCTTGTTAACTGAGACTTCCTGTTATCTGCCGACCCTCAGTTAAACTGAAAGCCAACTCAGCATTTTTACAGCTTAGAAAACAACTGATTAAACAAAGGTGAAAAGTGCATTACGAGGAAGACCTACGGCCTTCCTCCCAAAGACCACTGCCCACATCCTGGAGACCCCGGCCCACAATTCTTGGAAGACTTATGCGCAAGCGCAAGGACTGATAAGCTAATTAGCATATGAAACGAGGGTAGGCGGGGATGGGTAATGAATATGTATGGGTGCTATTTGAATATTCATTGTTTCGCTGTATAAATATGAGATATTTTGTCACTTCGGACGTACACGATAGGCGGAAGGATCCTCCGTGCATCCAGCACTGCAATAAAGAATATACCACTTAAAGAAATTTTGGCTTTGATCTTTAAATCACCTGGAGTGCTGTGTTCAGCTTTGGGGCTCCCAGCACGAGAAAGATATAGACCTGTTCAAGTGGGTTCAGAGCAGAGCCATGAAGATGATCAGAGGGGACCCATCCAGCACATCCAGTGAGTCTTCTGCCCTCCACTGATGCATTCCTGCCCTAGAAATCCTTGGACATTTCATCCTAGCACTCTAAAGAAACCATCACTGCAGAATGGCCATGGCCTAGATCTGCAAATGAAAAGGCAGCAGTGCAGGAAACCAGCACACAGCCCATATCATTTGTTGGGATGGTTTGCATTCAAGAGCAGCTTGTCAGAAAATTGTTACCTCTGCCAAGGGTGCCTCTGGGCCTGCGGCAATGAAGTACCAGTATAAAAGGCAGCCCAGCTCTCTGCTCTCTCATCCAATTCTGTTGCCTCATCCTCCTTGGTAACCAGGTGAGTCTGAAGCCCTCTCTCCTCTTCTTCTCAAGTAGAAGGGATCTTGCATTAATAGACATCTCATCTGGTGGTGGTTCAGAGCTATGCTGGGCCTTGGAGTTCCTTCCCATGGGAGAGGGGTGGAGAGAGACGTTCTGTGTAGAGAGAGGCTGGGATATGGTGCAGAGGTAGACTTTTGGGTTATGTGCAACATGATTGTCTCATTGGATCAGCCTGCGCTTTGAAGGGCCCTGTCAGTACAAAGCGATGAAGACCATGAACCTCCTGGCACAGCCTCCACATCCACCCTCACCAGTTGCCTTAGCTCCTTTGTGGTGGGATAATGGGGCTGCTCCTCACCATATGCTCTGCTTCCTCTCTGCCCTCTCTGAGGGCTGAGGTCAACTGTATGAAGTTCAACAAGGCCAAGTGCCGGGTCCTGCACCTGGGGCGCAATAACCCCAAGCAGAACTACAGGCTGGGAGAGGAATGGTTGGAGAGCTGCCAGGCAGAGAAGGACCTGGGAGTGATGGTGGACAGTCGGCTGAATATGAGCCAGCAGTGTGCTCAGGTGGCCAAGAAGGCTAACGGCATCCTGGCTTGTATCAGAAACACTGTGACCAGCAGGGCTAGGGAAGTGATCGTCCCCCTGTACTCGGCTCTGGTGAGGCCGCACCTCGAGTACTGTGTTCAGTTTTGGGCCCCTCGCTACAAGAAGGACATCGAGGTGCTTGAGCGGGTCCAAAGAAGGGCGACGAAGCTGGTGAGGGGCCTGGAGAGCAAGTCCTATGAGGAGCGGCTGAAGGAGCTGGGCTTGTTCAGCCTGGAGAAGAGGAGGCTCAGGGGTGACCTTATTGCTCTGTATAAGTACATTAAAGGAGGCTGTAGAGAGGTGGGGGTTGGCCTGTTCTCCCATGTGCCTCGTGACAGGACGAGGGGGAATGGGCTAAAGTTACGCCAGGGGAGTTTTAGGTTAGATGTTAGGAAGAATTTCTTTACTGAAAGGGTTGTGAGGCACTGGAACGGGCTGCCCAGGGAGGTGGTGGAGTCACCATCCCTGGAAGTCTTCAAAAGACGTTGAGATGTAGAGCTTAGGGATATGGTTTAGTGGGGACTGTTAGTGTTAGGTTAGAGGTTGGACTCGATGATCTTGAGGTCTCTTCCAACCTAGAAATTCTGTGATTCTGTGATTCTGTGATTCTCTCCCAGGTGCATCTCCAGCCCAAGACATGTCCTGCTACGACCAGTGCCTGCCATGCCGGCCCTGTGGCCCGACCCCGCTGGCCAGCAGCTGCAACGAGCCCTGCGTCAGGCAGTGCCAGAACTCCACCGTCGTCATTGAGCCCTCTCCCGTAGTGGTGACCCTGCCCGGACCCATCCTCAGCTCCTTCCCGCAGAACACTGTTGTAGGATCCTCCACCTCTGCTGCCGTTGGCAGCATCCTCAGCTGTGACGGAGTCCCCATCACCTCCGGGTGCTGTGATCTCTCAGGCATTTCCAGCCGCTACTGTGGCAGAAGATGCCTGCCCTGCTAAAGCCACTGCCCATGGCCCTGGGGTTCCAGCACGACCATGGTGCTGGACAACAGAAGGAGGAGTCTTCAGGCCATTGCTTTCAAAATGACTGACCTTTCTCACCTCCTCTGGCAAACATTGGCAGGAGCCTGACCAGGGGCTAGTCTGAGATCTCTGAAAACACGGTCCATGTCTCTCCTTCCATTCTAACACCTACCCTCCTGTCTCAATTTTCATAGTGTTCTTCTCCTCCCCTGTGCTGTGGGGATCCTCAGATCCAGCCCTGTCACTGTGGTAACAGCAGACTAATGCCCTGCATGAACTCCTCCATGGGCAAAGGATGCTGCCTCTTGGTTGGCCCTGGTGATCCCTGCACTGAAGGGCCTCTGCTCAGAGTGACCTCCTTTTCCTCTGTACACTCATTAAAGTTTCCGGCAACCCAGCCTTGGCTGTAGATGTTTCTTCCCTCTGCGTATGCCCTCCTGGGCCGCCCAGCAAGAATTGTCTTGCCCTTGGTGGGTATAAGATGGGCGTTTAAGGAGCCTTTTCCCCACTCCCAGAACAATGGGAGGTTGCGACATGCTGCAGAGGGTCCTCTCTTGGACAATGCCCCTTGGGGCTGAAGAAGACATTCCTCACTTTCACAGAGCAAGGGGCAATCTACCCTTGCCTTGCAGCATCTCTGCCCACAGCTCCCCCCTGTCCTACAAACAGAGAGCACAACCTCTGCTCTCCTCATGGAAGAAGCTACGAGTCTGTGGGAGGCTGTGGAGGCTTGGCACCCTGTAGGCTCTTAGGAACGGGCTTCTTCTTGCTCAGGACAGTGCTGTGCTGGGGAAGCAGGTGGGGACAGAAGATGGATGGCAGATGTGGGGAATGGGTGGAATAAGTACAGGGATGCCCGACTGCTTCTACTCCACCCTCATCTTCCCTCGTTTCCCTACCTCAGGGCTATGGCAAGCACACATGGGCATGTGTGGCAGGAACACGTGTCCCATGAGGCCCAACCGCCCCCAGCACGGCACTTGGCAGGGCCCAGGTGATGGCACACATGCAGGGCAGATCCCCTTCCACAAGACAGCATTGGTGTTCCCCGTCATGGAACATACACGTAAATCTCTAGTCCCTGAGGACCCTGAACCCATATGGGGTGGGTCAGTGCAGAGACAGCAGGCAGTTTGCATGCCCCCATGCTGCTCTAGGGTGCCCACTTGCCCCCAAGCATGCAACAGCTTTCCTCAGGTGCAGGACATGCACTCACAGGGACTTCCTCATGCTCATTTCCACTTTTCCTGACCATTTGCTTTGCTCCTGCTCAGGCAAGTTGTTTCTCTGTTTCTTCTTTTGGTTATGTAGAGGCTATGTTCAGGATGTGTGCAGCTCTCTGTTGCCCAGTTGCACTTCAAGGATGCCCATTGTTTCCAGGCCCTGCTTGAGTGCTGGCAGACATTTTTCCTGTCAGTGATTTGCAGCCCTTTGATGTTTCTCATCAGTATCTTATTAGAGCCTGGTTACATCTATGACAGGTCCCATCAGAAGGGCACCTTGTCCTTCCCTGCTTGATTACAGAGCTGTTTTCTTATGGATCCACTTATGGCCCTGCTTGGTACAGCCTTGCCATGTCCAGAAGGAATCAGCCATGCAGGCAAGAGAGATGAGCCAAAGATGCGCTGGGGTAAACCCTTTGTCTTTCCTGGTGCCAGAGGAATGGAGTCAGCCACAGCTGCAAGACAATGCAACCAATTTAGCCCAGGTGAAGGTATGGCACTGCCAGGGCTAAGGTGTGGGGTAGACCACAGGAAAGAGACCCAGGCAGAGCTCTGACAAACATTTCTGCTTTGTTGGGATGGCCCATTGCCCTGGAAGGGCTTGGCCCATGTTGCAACCCAAAATATGACTAGTAGTTCCTGGAGACATAGGTTTCTTAATTGCTCTGCTGTTTATTGCCTACCTTAAATGCCCCAGGACACTGTTAGCAGTATATAATGCTTGGGTGAAGTTCTGGGTGCATGTCATTGGCAAATGGACAAAACTGTGGTTGGGATACGCTTCTACGTTTGCACAAGGCAGCTTAGCTTGGTTGAAAAACATGCTACCATGAGCAAACACCTTTGCTCTAAAATAAGACGTTAGGCTGCCCCTTTGCCTTCAGGAGAACCAGCCAGACATGGGCTGGATGGGAATCTGTCCCCTCTGCGATGCATTTCTGAGACAATGCTGGCCGGCCTTTATAGACAGGTGTGAGGAGATAGGCCTGGCTTCAGCACTGACTCCCAGGAGGACCTGGCAGTGTCCAGGGGCGGAAATCCCTGACTGACAGGCACTCTCAGGAATCTCACAGCAGTCTGCTTCTCCTATACATCCCAAGGTCATCGATGGACAGCCACACTGAGGCACTCCAAACATTGTTACCCTGAATTAAACCAAGGATCCAAACTGTCCTGATTCTGTCCTTGTTGGGGCCTGAATTCTGCAGGAACAAAGGGTGATTGTTGCATTGTGAGGAAAAGGAGGGCTCAGGAGAAAGGGGCTGTGTTTCAGTGCCTCTTCCCTGCACACACCTCTGGCAGGCTGCTGCCATCTCCGTTCAGCTGCACCCAGACTCCAGACCCTTTCAGCAGAACCGAAGTGCCTTGGAGGGGCCGGGCTGGCGGGGGAACCCCCGCGGCTGCGGGACGAGGTGGTCCTGGCGGGCGGAGCGGCAGCGCCCCCTGGGGGCTGTGCCCCTGCCTCGCCCCCGCCACACACGCCCGGCCCCGCCCGCCACGGTTCCTGCACGGCCGCAGCCCCGGCTCCTCTCCCCGTGGCTCTCAGGGCGCAGTAATACACCGCCGCGTCCCGAAGACGGGGCTCAGTGAGCCACAGGGCGCTGGACCGGCGGTCTGCTGCCACCACGAGCCAGCCCGACAGGTCCGTCAGTGCTCTGGAGCCTCCAGTACCGAACACTAGGAATGCGGGTCCTTGGCCCGGGAGATGACGGTACCAGTAGATGTAGTCACCAGTCTGCATGTTGGGGTGTGAGCAGGTGATGTTGATGCTGGTGCCCTCGGTGGTCTGTGCCTGTGGCTCCTGCTGCACCTGGGCTCTGCACACAGCCACTGCCGAGAAAGAAAGCAGGAGAAAACTCAGAAAATGTCTTTCCTGCACCGAAAATATCACGCAGGGGGAGAGGGGAGAAGAAAACAGTTGATAGCCGATGCGAGCTTTTTCTCAGAAGAAAGCACACAAAGGAATTTCACTGGGAATGGTTATTAGGGGACCAAGTCGGAGCAGGGCTGTTTGGGAGGAGAGTCCGAGCCAGGAGGAGAAGGGAAGCAGGCAGCAATGAGTGGGGGTGTGCCGAAAGGAGAGGAGGAAGGCAGGGAGCAAGGCAAGGTGGGAGGCAACGGCCGGCTGAGCTCGCTGGAGGCAGGCGGGATGGCTGCAGAGGGAGGCCAGAGGGGAGCGAGGTCCGTAAGAAGCCGGCGGGCCAGAAGCGAGGGCAGCCCCGTCCCGTCCCGTCCCGTCCCGTCCCGTCCCGTCCCGTCCCCGGCGCCGGCAGCCCCGCGCACCCAGGAGCACCGCGGCCAGCGCCGCCAGCCCTGCGGCCCGGCCCTGCCGCATCCCGCCGCTCCGCCGCCCGCGCCGCGCTGCCCCCGCCAGCCCCGGCTCTGCTCCGCCCGCGGCGCCTCCTCCCCGCCGCCGCCGCCCGGCGCCGCCAGCTCCGCCCCGGGGCCGCTCGGGGGCTGGCCCGGGCTGCGAGTGCTGGGCGCCTGTGGGCGGGCAGGGCTTCGGCTGCTGCCCGCGGGGCTCTGCCCGTCCTGCAGCCCAGCCCGGGATAGGAGAGGCAGAGCGAGAGGGAGTGGGAGATGGAGCCGGAGCGAAAGGGCGAGGGAGCGGAGACAGCGGCTGCCCGTCTGCTACGGCATCTCCTTTGGGAGTGGGAAGGGGAGAGGAGGGCAGTGAACGGGGTAGGAGATGAGTAGGGAGAGAGGAGAGAAGCGGGAGAGGAGAAAGCAGCTGCCTGCCTGAAGCGTCCCCAGTGGAGGGCAACGGGTCAGGCTGGGCTGGGCCTGGGAGCTTGGTGCTGTGGTGCGCTGGTATCACAGCTGTGGCCGGCACTGCTGCAGATGTGGAAAGCCAGCAGCAGGAACGGGTCCGGGGACACAGTGCCCCGACCGCACCCCAAACCGTACGGGGCCCTGCTGTCTGGCACTGCCCATTGAGCTGTCATCGTCGGTCGAGCGTCTCTGCCCAGATTGAGGGGCACAGTTGCCACTTTCCCATTTACAGGCTTCACGGCAATAGTAGCTGAGCACGTACCCAGGAGACACACAGGCAGGGACAAGCATGCCCATTTGGGGAAGATAGACGCAGGCCAGTACCCCCAGTAGCTGCTTTTGGAGACCCCAAATGGACTTGCCACATTTTCCTGGAGGCTGAGACCCCCTTTCCCTGCTCCAGGAGCTGCACGGGGACCCCTGGCTCCAGCAGCTGACAGCACAGGGCAGGGATGTCCTCGCGCTGAGTCTGACTCCAGCGGCTAGCATCAAATCCACTTCTGCCACTCCATGAGGAATTGCTACGTTCTCCTTGCAGCACATGTGTGCATGGGACAGAGCGAGATTATGGAGATGTAAGGAAATATTCCAGAAGAGGACAGGATAGACAGCGGTGCTCATGTGCAGGGCCCAGCCATGCAAGTACAGGCTGCAGCCCCTTTTACACCCTGCTCTGTCTGCCCTAGTGTGCTCCTCCCGGCTCCCATTTCCCTGCACGTCCCCTCATGGGGTTGTATAGGTCTGTCCTGCACCCACCCCAGCGTGTGTCCTAGCCCACAGCTGTAGGAGGTGCAAGGCCCAAGCTGATCTCCCTGTGGCTTCTTGATAGGCCACCAACTGGTGTTGTGACTGCCCACATTTGATCTCCTCTCTTCCTCCCTCATCATCTATCAGTCAGGTTTGTATCCGTGTGTGTTGTTTCCAGCTTCCTGCAGTTCTTTCTCTCGGCCCCCCTCCCAAGTGCTGAAGGGCTGCTTCTAGGGTAGGAAACAAGGAGGGAGGAGCTGAAAGGTAAGAAAGAAAATAAGGGCTGCTGTGGAAGCAGTGATGGCAGCTTCCCCAAGACCTCCATGTCAGAAGAGAGTAGAGAAAACAGCATGGCCCTGAAAGCAGAGACAGCGAATACAGCAGAGGAAACAAAGAAACAACCTCCCTCTGTTTCTCAGGTTTCGCATGGCTTCCTTCACCTTCTCGGTCTTTACGCTGTAGGTTGGTGCATGGAGCAGAGGGAATCACAGCCCTGGAGAAGATGGACACCACTTTGTTGTGGGACAAGTTGGCAATGGGGTGGGTATAGAGGAGGGAACGTAGCCCCCGGCATGATACAAGTGCAGCCAAGTGAGAGTGAGCAGACAGTGTCTTGTGTCTCCTCACATGCCTACATTCAGAGGGAGACCAGGAGCACCCTGCAGGAGCTCAAGGAGCACAGGAAAACTGGTGGTGCTGTTGTATTTAAGGAGCACAGCAGTCCAGAAGCTCTCTGCAGAAGGCAGCTGCATGACTGACAGCGAGTCCCAGAAGGAGCTGCGATTGTGTAGGGCCAGAGCAGGGCAAACAAAGGGTGAGCACCGCTTGTGCCAAGGAGGGGAGCAGGAGCTCAGCCCACAGGCCTCCCACCAGACTGCAGTTCTGCAGTGGGTGGCAGATGCACGCAGCTTGGTCATAGGCCATGAGTGTGAAGAGGACATCCCAGTTTAGGCCCACTAGTGGAGGAAGAGGAGCCAGACCACACAGCTGGAAAAGTAAATTGTCCATAAAGAGGCGTCCTGACCAAGACATGGCACATGTCAGTGAATGAGAGGTTTCCAAAGACAAACTACACAGAAGGATGCATGGGCTATTTGGGCACCACACATGAGTGTATTCCCAACCTGGATCAAGAGGTAGATATCTGAGTCCAGAATAAAGAGCAGCAGCTCTCAGCTCTCAGACAAACCCAGCAGCAACAAAAGAAACCTCTCTCTAGGCCTTCCCCTCACTCCTGTGGGAAGGAGATAGAGTTGCTGCTCAGGATTCCTTGCCTTCCACCACTCGATATCTTCTGGAGGTAAAACACAGCAGGGCCTCAGCAATCCAGGATGTTCCTTGACAGACAGTTGAAAGTAAAATCCAAACTCTGGAGTTCAGGAGAGCAGTATTTGTTTTCTTCACTGTGTGCACAACTATCTCTGTGCGTTCCCAAATATACTTCAGTATGCATCCAGGAGTGTCTGTGAGTGCACCCATGAAATCATGCATCTTTTGACATAAGCAGCAGTGTGCATGAGTGCTGTTCCCTCCGCCCGCTTTTGATATCATGAATGATATCGGTACGTGATCATGGGTCACCCTGGGAATTAACAGAAACAGTGATCTGTCAACAGCATCCCTCCAAGGCTGGTATGTGGTGACTGTGCATGATCCTCCTCCAGAGGATCACAGGCTGCACCTCCAGCACGCACGTAGTCCAACCCTGTTTTCAGAGCGGGTCTCATCAGATCAGGTTGCTTAGGATCAAGTCCAGGCAAAGTCTGAACTTTTCAGAGGATGGAGCTCCAATAGCATCTCTTTGGCAATCTGCTCTAGGACTTGATCGCCTTCAGGGTAAATATTTCTTCCATGTATATTTCATCCATATAACAAAGCCTACCCATTTCTGAAATTGCACGCATTAGCCCCAGACTAAGTATGCTTCATCTCCAAAGTTCAGCTCTGTTTCCTTTGAATCCCCCTGTGAGGTGGGAGTAGACAATACACGTCTGTTTGGCTTTCTGTGTTGGACCCACAGGGTCTTTCCCTCCTCCCACAGCACAGCAACACCAGGACCCATGTTCCTCTGGTTCAGTACCACTTCTGCCCAAGGTTTCAGGCCCTGCATGACTCAGCACCAGGCCCATGAGTCACAGATGTATGTGTGGCATTGGTTTCCCCATGGGGGACCTCTGTCCCACCCCACACACCACTGACACTGCACCGGCAGCAGATCCACGCAGGGCTGGGCCTGCACAAAGATGGCAGGATTTCTCAGCCTTTCTCCTTGTGCATAAAGCTAATGCCATCCTTTTGAACTCTCTAGCCATGGGGAGTGCAGCTGTGTCCTGGCCTGGAGAGGCAGGGAGGGGTGACTGCCACCATGCTCTTACACTCTGAATCCTGTGGTACAGAATTAAAGAAAGGATCCAAACTGTTGTGGGCCCATCCTTGTTGGGGACTGACATTAGCAATGAACTTCTTAGGGTCAGGAGAAAGAGGGCTTCAGATACAGAAGGCTGCATTTCAACATATGTGCTGTGGGCACTTCTGGGCTATTTTGTTCTGTGATTGTTCAGCTGTTCTCAGGTTCCCTCTTCCTCTCGTCTTGCCTACTAAACTCCAAAACACAGCTCTCTCACACCCCCTGCTGAAAGCAAGATGTTGGGAGAGAATGTGATTTAAGCTAAAGGGCTTACAAGTTGAGATAGGTATAATATAATTAAATGAAAAAGGAAGCATAATTATAAAACAAAAGAGTGAAGGGTGTTTGGAAACAAATTGAGAGAAAATTATGCTCCACTTCCCATCAGCAAGTGATGTTCGTTGAAGTCTTTGGAAGCACTGACTTAGTATGCCCACCCCTGGTTTTCATTCCCCTTTCACATCTTCACTGCTGAGCGTGATATCATTCAGTACGGAATATCCCTTTGCTTGGTTTAGGTCAGCTGCCCTGGTGATGTCCCCTCCCAACCTCGTGCTCACGTGCATACCTGCTGGCTTTGTGGGGCTTGGAGAGAGTCTTGATGCTGTGTCAGCACTGCTCCACTATAGCCCCAACGTTGGTGTGATGGCAATGCTGTTCTAGCTTCAAGTGCAGAGCACAGCACTCTAGGGGCTGCTGTGGGGAATGCTGAGTCTGTCCCACATAGCCCCAATACAGGCAAGTGCCCACAAGGGAGGAACATGTGCATGAACGTGACACAGTGTACAGCAAAGATTCTGGACAGCATTTGAGCAAAGCACATGGTTTGACGTGGTAGAGAGGGGAGGTGGACTGGGAGCCTTGCAGAAGGCGCTGGAGCCAGGGCTCTTGACAAGAGAATGTCAGCTTTCTTGGGCCTTGAACTTAAGGCCTGAGAATCCTATTTGTTAGCCTGAGTAGCAGTGGCAAGGAAAGTGCTGGAGTGCCCCGACTGATCACTGGTGGGTGTCATGACAGAAATAAGCTTGCGTCATGTAAGGAGTTGGTGTATGATTTTATTCATTTTTTTTTTTGAAGCAAAAAATGAAAGGCATCAAGTTATGGGAGTGAAGAAGGAATTCTCTATGGACAGGATCTGCACTGTGTGTCTTGGGAAAATCCACCTGGCTCTGTCCGATGCTGGTAGAAGGCAGGATCACCTGCACATGAAAGCATTCCTTTCTGTGTACATTCATCTTGTTATTCCTTCTAACTAAAACAGCCACTGACCTGTTGGGCCTTTCTTTTGTGATCCAGAAAGGGCCCTGCACAACCTCTCCCCCTTTACAGACACCCCTGGGTCAGAGCAGGAGGAGGCAAAACAGGCCAGCAGGTTTTCCCTGAGGGCAGTGTCAGCAGGGTTAGGGTCACAGGCAGGAGCTGGGTCACCTGTAATCAAAAGGGCCCCAGAGAGTCCCTAGGGAGTCACCCAGACTGACAACATTTGCCTTTACTGGACTCTTCCAGCACGTGAGCTGAGTCTTCTGCCCACACTGACATGTGTTGCCTGGAAATACTTGGGCCTCCCTACCTGCCACTCAGGAGTTGCCTTCTTTGGGGAAAGGGCATAAAGCAGGAAATGAAAAGCAGCATCACAGGAAGGCAACACACATCCCGTATCATTAGGTGGGATGTTTTGCATTCAAGAGCAGCTTGTCAGAAAATAGTCCCTGCTTCAAGGGATGCCTCTGGACATGGGGCAGCTAAGGCCCACTATAAAAGCCAGCCCAGCTCCATGCTCTCTCATCCACTTCTCTGGCCTTCTTCTTGTTGGGAACCAGGTGAGTGTGAAGCCCCTTCTTGTCCCCCTCATTCTCCCACAGGAGGACTCAGTTCCTTGGACCTTTCAGCCGCTATCAGCTGTGTGCCCTGCCAAATCTTGGGACTGCTGATTGTGGGAGAGTCAAGGGGTAGAAGGTTTGTCATGGAGGAAGATTGGGCCTTTGGTGTGATGGCTCCTGTGCTGGAGCCTAGGGTGTATCCCGGCTGCAGTGGCTCTTTTTGGGCCCTGTCAGGATGCAGCCAAGAATGCCTCGCACATCCCTGCACAGCCTCCAGCTCACAGTACTGCCTGTGCCTTGGATCTGTTAGGGTGGGGTGACTGGCTGCTCCTCATGCATGCCCATGTTAAACTTCCTATCTGCCCTCTCTCCCAGGTGAACCTCCTGCCCCCAGACATGTCCTGCTACGACCAGTGCCGGCCATGCCAGCCCTGCGGCCCGACCCCACTGGCCAGCAGCTGCAACGAGCCCTGCGTTAGGCAGTGCCAGAACTCCACCATTGTCATCCAGCCCTCTCCCGTGGTGGTGACCCTGCCCGGCCCCATCCTCAGCTCCTTCCCGCAGAACACGGCTGTGGGATCCTCCACCTCTGCTGCCGTTGGCAGCATCCTCAGCTGTGACGGTGTCCCCATCAACTCTGGGTGCTGTGACCTCTCCTGCATTACCAGCCGCTACTGTGGCAGCAGGTGCCGCCCCTGCTAAAGATGCCAGACAGTGCCCCAGACCAGGACCCCAGGAACTCACAACATGCTGCTGGCCAAAATGGATGGAAGAAGAGACCTCATGTTGTTGTTCTAAGAGGACCTGACCATCTCTGGCTTTCCTGTAAAGACAGATAGGAAGGGGCCAGCCTGGAGTCTATGATAACATGACCAATGTCTTCCTATCCTGTTTTCTACACGCTCTTTTTCTTTCTTTGCTTTCTTGCCCTCTCCTTTGTGTGAGGCCCCCAGAAACCAGCCTGGAGAGACCTGGTAGACCCTCTCCCCATGTGGGCCAGGTAGATTGATGCCCTGTTGCAAGTCTGCCATTGGAAAAGCTGAACAGATTTTTGTCTGCTCCTGCTTGCTACGATCTTGGGGCCTCCTCTTGGAGTGTCCTCCTTTCCCTCCTGAGCCTTGATAAACATTTGCAGCAACCCTGAGTGTGTCCCTGTGTGGTCTTTTCATCTGGATACTGATGGCCAAGGGAGAAAACCATTCCTTAGTGGGAATAGGCTGGGGGCACTGCCTCATTCCTCTAGGCACTGGAGGGTGGGGCATACTGCAGCAATTCCTCTTTCAGGCAGTGTCTCTTGAAGGTGAGGAAGACATCCCTAGTTCCATCACAGCCAATAGCCACCAGTCCGTGACTTGTGGCATCTCCGCCTAGACAAGCGCTGTTGACATTGTAGGCCCCGGCTCTTGGGGAAGAGTGTTCGTCTTGCTTTGGGTGGAGCTGTGCTGGGGGTGGAGGCTGAGACCAATATGATCCCAAAGGACTGCAGAAACTGGGAATGGGTAATTGTCTTGGTGATGGCCCTCTGTCCCTCATCGACTTTCACATTTCCTTCACCACCTAATCATTGGCATCATGTCTGGGCATGAAGAGCAGGAACAGCTTCCCTGTGCATCCCCATCACACTACAGCACAGCGTCTGGCATGGCCCAGCTGTTGCCAAGATGCATAGGGCTGAGGGGATCCACAGGTTCGTACTGGTACCAGTCCCATCAGGCCACACACTGGAGTCCCCAGGCCCTGTGAACTCAATTCCTTTTTCATGAAGGCAGGCCCAGGGCAGGGACCAATGCCCAAACACTCATGGCTGCTCGGTCTTGCTTTCTTTTCCCCAAGCATGGATCAGCTTTCATCAGGCCCTGGAACTCAGAGACCCCATAGGTGGCACAATTGCACCATGCTCCAGAAAAGACATTCCATGGGGGCAGGGATCCCAGAGTCTCTGCTGAGACATAGCAGTGAGAATGGGACCTGATTGTGCACTCAGCAAGATCTGTGTATGGGCCCTGAATGTCACAAGGCATGCACCAGCCCAACCACAGGGCACACGCTGGGGGATCTTCTCCCAGGCACCAAGCTCCTCTGTCATTCCCAGAGCCATGAGGATGAAGTGGCCCTTGTGCTCCATGTAGCCCCACTGCTCTCCACACCCAGGTGAGGGCCTTCCCACAGTAGCACACCTCGGGGCCCTGTGGTGTGGGGGTAATTTACTTTCACAAAGAGTCTTGCCCCTAGTCCAAAGACTCTGCTCATGCTCAGGCCTAGCATGGCATTGCCCCAGCTCTGCTGCCTGTGTGCCTGTGCCTGGGCTGGCCAAATCTTGTCAGCCTGGCCTAGCCAGCCTCTTAGGTGGTGCAGGGCCATCTCTGGATGGAGCCTTCATCCAGGCCTCTCTGGAGTCTGGCCTATCAGGTATTAGCCCCGGCCCAGCTCTCACGCTGGGACCGAGACTTTCTACGCATAACACATCCATTGCTTGGGTTAGAGCAATAATCAATAGGTGCTTCTGAGCCAGAATTATCTCCTGGCTAACACTGAAGTCTGAGATGGAGGAGCATATTCACAATTTGGAGATTCACAATTGTCTTGGAAATGACAGAATCCTTCTGGAGAACAAGTCCCCTCCACATCCAGAGTTGTTGCACAGCCAGGGCACCTTCCTGCACCAGGGTGTCACTCACAGCACAGAAGTACAAGGCGCTGTCAGAAAGCTCGACTTCCTTCAGCCGCAGAACACTGGATTTCCTCTCAGTGTTCAGCTCCGTGGTGAGACGGTCACTCTGCTTGGTGCCTGCTCCTGCTTGATAGGAAATCCGTTGAGGGGCTTGTCCCTTCTTCTGCTGGTACCAGAGCAAGCCATTAAATCTGGAGGTTTCATATGTGCAATTGGTCTGGAAGGTGTTTCCCTGCTCCACAGTGACTTGTCCTTCATGCTGGGTGATGGACACCTGCCCCGTGGTTTCTGGAAGAAAGAGAAGTTCAGCAGTTCTGTGGGGAAATCTCCAGACTGCCAAACAGGAGTGAATTCAGACCTGTGGGAGATAAGGCCCCCTGTCCTTTACTGGGCTGAAAGGTCCCCAGGGCTGGGGCACAGCAAGGTGGTTTGGGGGCAGAGCTCAGAGCTCCCTGGCCAGAGCGGACCCTGAGGAGAGCTGTACTGTGTGCCTGCTCCTCCTGCCTCACACATCAGGCATAAGACAGACTGGACACCCTGGTAATGTCCATGGGAGGAGAGCTTTCATGTCCCTGTATCCACTTGGACACAATCTGTCTGTTTCTATAGGAAAGGGAGAAATGAGGGATGGCAGAGACTGATGAAATCTTCTCTGGTTACAGTAGGTGGACCAGAAGAGAGACGCAGAAAAGGGATGGACTGAAAGGACGAGAGAAGCAGGAGAGGTCTCTTCTCCATCTCCTCATTCCAAATTTTGAAGAATAACAGCAATGTGAGATAACCAGTCCAAGAACCAGAAACAGGAGACAACATTTACCAACATTTTCCCTGTGATTCATAATCTCTTTTTCACATAAATGTGGTAAGGCTGACGAGGGCTTCCTGGGAAAAGAAGATTTATGTCTTGATTAAAAGCCAGCACTTACCCAGCAGTTGCCCCAGGAAGGCAGTGAGGATGAGATACCCACGGTGCATGCTGAGACCGACCCTCTTGTTTGCTGTGGGAGAGAGAGTCAGAAAAGCACCTCCCAGCCCCAAGAGAACAGAGCTCAGGAAATGACTCTGCTGGGGGAACAGGAGGAGATTCAGCAAAGATAAATTTTCTGTTCTGACTGTGCCCCAAATGCTCCCTGGGGTTTCTCCCTCCTCCAGCTGCAGCAACCTTTGAGGATTGTCACAGTCAGGGATCCTGGGAACTCTGGGAGCCGCATCATGTGCAGGGGCTGCTCTCGTCTCCTCTCCCAGTGGGGTCCTCACTTCCCCAGCTACATCTGCCTTCTCTTCTCTCTTCTGCACAGGCACTGTTTGGCCATGGCTGATGTCAGGACAGTCTTCCCCACTGAGCTTGTTCTTTCTACCTTGGGGTCCTCTGCTCCATAGAAATGTTTCTGTTTCCTGTGTGAGGAGTAGATGCCTTTCACATCCCCAGAAAGAAGGGAGGAACCATGCTACGCAGCAGCCCAGGGTTTCTGGCTGTGTCCTGTTCTGGTGGGATAACCTAGCATTTGCAAGAGGAACGGGGCTCCACTGGGGTGTTGGATGGCATGAGCCTAGAGGGGACAAGGACAACCTGTTCCATTGGGCAAGGGGTGAGGAGTCAGCAGGGAAAAGGATGTGGGTTCAGTGGGTCACATGCACTCACAATGATGGGCCACAGGGGGCACTCACCCAGGGCCACATCCCCAGCAGTTTCTGCTTCCCTGATGCTTGGGCCCCCTCTATCACCACCCCTAACACCTTGTCTGGCTAGGCTGCGCCTGGCTAGTTGCCTTGTCAATGCCTCAGATGTGTACTTCTCAGACATCCAAAGGAATGACACTCCAAGCCCTGCAGCCCCCAACTGCTCCTTTCATAGCCCCCAGGCAGTGTGAACATTCTCCCTCTCTCCAAAAATATTTACCGCATGAAGCAGTGAATCCTCTTCACTGCCTGTGGTGTCCCGAAACAGAAGGAGATTGTTCATGGAGAAGTTTGGGATCTGCATGGCAGCTGGCCTGAATAGGCACAGAGCTCTGCTGTGCTGTACAGAGCTGTGCTGTCCACATCCTTTGGCACGTGGTAGTGTGCATGTGGCAAGTCTGTAGGAGTGAAGCAACGTGTTGTTTTTTGATGAATAGAGCTCTCCATTTCAAAGAAGAATTACACAAAATCCCAGAAAATCTCCAAAGATAACAATGCCAGTGAATCTCAACAGGAGCAGGATCTGCAGCATGTGCCTTGCCCTGACAAGTGGTCTGTCTTATGTTCCTTGGTGAGCTCCACCACAACCACTCTCTTACTCCCCCTCATCAGAAGAGGGTGAGAAGAAAAAAAATTAATATAAGGGAAAAGTAAGAGAGAGAAATAAGCAAGGGCTGCACAGAAGCACAGAGAGAAAAGAAAATTATTCTCTACTTCCCCTCAAAAAATGATGTTTGGCCATCTCCTGGCAAGCAGGGCCTTAATACTCATAGCGATTGTTTGGGAGGACAGATGTCTTCATAATGAGAGCTCCCCGCTTTCCTTCCCCTTTGCCGCCTTTTATTGCTGAGTGTGACATCACATGGTATGGAATATCCCTTTGGATGATATGGGTCAGCTGCCATGGTGATGTCCCCTCCCTCCTTTTGCCAACCCTCCACTTCCTGGCTTTGGAGGTGTTGGAGAAAGAATCTTGATGTTGTGCCAGCGCTGGTCCATAATTGCCCAAACATTGTTGTGATGGCAGTGGAGTTCTAGCTCTAAGTGCAGAGCACAGCACCCTAGGGGCTACTGTGGGGAATGTTAATTCTGTCCCAGACAGTCCCAGTACAGCTCCATAAATCAGGGACAACTCTTTGGGCCTGACTATTCAGCCAGTTTCTAACCCAATGAAGCATGCGCCAGTCCAAGCCATGAGCAGCCAGTTTCTTGAGGAGAATGCTGTGGGAAACGGTGTCAAAAGCCTTGCTGAAGTCAAGGTAGACCACATCCACAGCCTTTCCCTCATCCACCCAGAGCGTCACTGTGTCATAGAAGGAGATCAGGTTCGTCAAGCAGGACCTGCCTTTCATAAACTCATGCTGACTGGGCCTGATCGCCTTCCAGCCCACTCCTTCTCAATTTTCCACATTGCAGCTAACAGCCAGCTAACTCTCCTTCTTTCCTTTTCTCTTTCCTTACTGTACATGTATCTTTCCATTTATTAAATTCATTCCTAGAAGGATTTGGATTGTGGTGTATTGAGCTTAGCCATTGCTGCTTTGCATCTTGCCTTCCATTTCCAAGAAAACCCTTTCACAGTGGGGCCCATTTCTCAAGGGAACCATTCATTATTCTAACACAAGGCTCCTGCTGACTACACCCAGCTCTGTCTCCCAACACTACAGAGCACTGGCAGGTTCTCTACGGATCCTTGGCGGAATGAGGACCGGCCACTGGTTGTGGTTGTAACTAGAGATTTATTATTATATAATAAATTACTAGAAATACTAAAAATTACTACAAAATCCTAAAGCTTACTACAAATAAATTGCTAGTTTGATTACTAGCTTGATAACACCAATGCCCTTTCTCGCCACAATGGTGGGTATCTCGGCATGCTGGGGCCAGTGAGAGGGAGAGACAAGGAGGCAGGGGTGCACATTAACAGCCCCTTCCACATGATGGATATTTGCCTTGCTGTTGGTTATGCTAACCACACTGCCAGGCATCAGGAGCAGGGGCTGCCACTCACACCTGGCTCACCACAAGCCCCAGGTGTCCTTGCTGGGCAGGCTCAGCTCAGAGCGCTATGCAAACTGTGATGAGACGGAACTGCACCTCACAGCACCCGCACCTTCCTGTATAAAGCTGCAAGCTGAGGGCACCAGTGTGGGCTCAGTGCACACAGGTAGACAGCGCTGTCCTGGAGCTTGGCATCTTGCACGTGGAGAAGCACCTGGGAGTTCTCCATGGAGAGCACGGAGGAGATCCTCTCAGAATGCACATGAGGCTTGAACTTGCTCACCTGCAGCAAGAACTGAGGGGACTGGGTCAGGCGCTGCTGGTACCAGAAGATGTAGGGAGCAGAGTAGCTGGTGGAGAAATTGCAGTGCAGAGTAGCGTTGTGTCCCACCTGGATGGCAGTTTCTTGTGCAAACTGCACCACAGAGTCCTTCTGTGCATGACCTGCAAAGCCAGAACAGCATCTCAGCACTGCTTGAAGATGTATCTGTTCTCCCCCTCTCTCTCCTGTGTCTATCAGCTCACCAACTTGTTCACTGTCCCCACTCTCCATCTCCCTTTTCATGGGCTGTAAAATGCTGAGCTAAGTACACATGCACTCTTCTTTCTGCACGTGTTATTCAATTCCCATAACCAAGTCTGTCAGCTTACGTACTTTTTAGGAGTATCTCACCAGGATTTGAGTCCTTATGTACCTGTGAACAATGCATGTATGAATGCTAGGCATCTGCAAAGGAAAAGTGTAGAAGCTTATTCATCCCTGTACACTCGTTGCTCCTGACATCTCCCAGACTGTCTCCCGTACTGGTCTGCAGCCCCTGCTCTCCCTACAGAAAACACTTCTAGTTCTTCCAGGAGGAAGGAGTCCAATTTCCCCCCTCCAGAAATGATGGGATGCCATCTGGCCCCTAGCTTGCCCTGCCTCAAAGTCACATCTCACCAAAGTCTGACAGTGCCAACAAGGCTGACAGGAAAAGCAGGACCATGTCACGCTCTCGCCTTCACAGGGTGCCCACGTAGTGCCTGGAAAGAGGGAGCTCAAGCTTGCAAGTTCACTTCCCCCTCTGCCAGCTCAAAGCAGCCTCTAAACCTCAGCACAGAGGGTGGAGCAAAGCTCTCCCCCTGCTGCTCCTTGGGGCTCACCTCTGCCCTAGCAAGGCTCTCAAGAGAGGGATGGACTAGTGGCTAAAGCAGTCAGAAAGGAATCCAGCCAATCTTTGCCGTGCCCTAGGATCCCCATGGCCAGCCAGAAGTGTTCCAGCACAGGGAGCGTCACACTTGTGCAGTTAGCTCACAGCTGAAAGCCTGTGAAGCCTAGGACATTTCACTTGGTCAGCAGTAAGGCAAAAGGACACCAACATGGCTGCTGTGTGCTTCCCTCTTTTTGCCCCTTCCAGCAGGTGGGCAGCCCCAGCAAGGGGCAAGTGTCCCCAGTGGCCTCCCCCTCCCATCCAGAACCCGGCCAGAGACAGAGACCTGCACCCACCTCTGCTGTCAATGAAGATGGGATTGCTTCCCCCACCCCCCTTCCACCCAATCCCCCGGGAGAGTGATTAAGGAGGTATTGGGGAGGCATTGGGGAGGCAAGGACATTCCCCAGACATGGACTGTATATCTCGAAACAACACACTGGAACTCATGATAAGGAAGCGGCAGACGGACAGAGAAACAAATGTAAGGACTATAAATCTCAAAATTGGACATTGGAATTCATTATAAAGATACAACAAACGGAAGAATTGGCAACAACCAGCTCTCGCAATTAAGAAACGTGCCAATTCAGCAGATTCCTGACCAAAGCTGAAAAGTACACTGTGAGGAAGACTCAGGGTCTTCCTCCCAAAGACCCCTGCCCACAATTCTTGGGAGGCTCTACGCAGGCGCAAGGTGCCAAAAGGCTAATTAGCATGAGAAGCGAGGGAAGGCGGGGATAGGTAATGCATATGTATAGGCACTTGTAGAATATTGATAGATTGATTGTATAAATTCAAGACTGCTTTCCGCTTTGGGTATGCACGATAGGTGGAGAGATCCCCCGTGCATCCAGCGCTGCAATAAAGAATATACCACTTAAAGGAATTTCGGCTTCGATCTTTGAATCAATAGCCACACACTATCTGGCAGGGAAGGACGCCCCACCACAGCCCTCTGCTCAGCAGTCAGCACCTCTGCACACACAGGAGTGAATCCTGCACCAAGGGCAGACCTTCAACAGCGCTGGCTAGTGCAGCAAACCCCTCTACAACTCAGTCCTTTGGCAAGATCCAAGGTTCCAACACGTGTCATTAGAGTGAGTGACCAGCACAGATATTTGTTGTATTGCCAGGATGTCATCTCAGCGCTAGAGGTCCTGGATTTGGGCTTAGGAAGAAACCTGTACAACAAGCTCTTGGAAAAAAGACCACTGCAGAAAACGGAGGAAACCCAGTGTGGCTGTTCTGAGGCTCCCTCGGGCCCGTGCTGTTTAACTCCAGGCCCTGCAAGGGGACTTCCAAGCACCGGCAGCGACCCCACGCGGCCCGACTGTGGCTGTGCCCCCGCCTCGCCCACGCCCCACCTGCCCGGCCCCACGCACTGCGGGGCACCCCCTGATGCCTCCAGCTGCACAGGCCGTTGGCTGCCTTTGCTGCAAGGGCGCGCTGCTGGCTCGTGTGTGGCTGGGTGCCTCCTGCACCCAAAAGCCTTTCCTGAGGGTCTGCTTCCTTGGCAGCCAGCCCCCATCCTGAATTACTCTGGGGGCGCTTCCTACCCAAGAGGAAAATCCTTTTCTTTGCTCCTTTGCACCAAAATGAGGTTCTGGTCAGCCCCTTTCTCCAGCCAGCCTGTGTTCTCCACAACACATTTGTGATCTACGCTGTCACCACCTGTGTGCCCTGTTTGGGGACCATGCACAAACTGACCGAGGGTGCCCTCCTTCAAACTGCTTGTGGCCCTAATGAAAGCATTCAGCAGGACTGGGTGTCTGGCACTGCCAGCTGCTACTCAGGCAGAAGGTGCCCTCCACGCCAAAGCTGCAGGCTTGGGCCTCTGGGAAGGGCTCTCAGGAGCTATGAACACTGTGCCAGACAGTCAGCCATACTGAAGACTCCAAACGCTGAGAATTCATTTGGCACAAGGGGGAGTGGGGGGGGACACAGAAATTACTCTTGCTATTGTGTGATCCCTTTGCTGTGATATTCTACACATGGAGGAGTGACAGCTGCTCCTTTACCCTCAGGCGAACCAGCCAGTCCAGGCAGAACCAGCCATGGGAATCTGTCCCCTCTGCGATGCATTTCTGAGACAATGCTGGCAGGCCTTTATAGACAGGTGTGAGGAGATGGGCCTGGCACTGGCATTGACTCACAGATGAACCTGGCAGTGTCCAGGGGCGGAAATCTCTGACTGACAGGCACTCTCAGGAGCCTTACAGCAGTCTGCTTCTCCTGTACATCCCAAGGTCATCGATGGACAGCCACGCTGAGGCACTCCAAACATTGTTACCCTGAATTAAACCAAGGATCCAAACTGTCCTGATTCGGTCCTTGTTGGGGCCTGAATTCTGCAGGAACAAAGGGTGATTGTTGCATTGTGAGGAAAAGGAGGACTCAGGAGAAAGGGGCTGTGTTTCAGTGCCTCTTCCCTGCACACACCTCTGCCAGGCTGGTGCCATCTCCGTTCAGAATATACCAGAATAGTCGCAGAATATACCAGGATGTGCTGCGTAATCCCAGAATTACCAAGATATAAAAAGGGACCCTGGTGGGCGTGAGGTGCGCGCCATTGATGGAGCTGAGACTCCCCGGCCACCCAGCGCTCTTTTGCTTGCTGTTGCTTACTCAATAAATTCCTTTCTATTATTAATGCAATGCTCTCTGAAAATTAATTAAGGGGGCAACTTATAACAGTATTAGCCCCCGTGCAGCTCTCACGCTGGGACTGAGACATTCTACGCATAACACATCTATTGCCTGGGTTAGAGCAATAATCAATAGGTGCTCCTGAGCCAGAACTATCTCCTGGCTAACACTGAAGTCTGAGATGAAGGAGCATATTCACAATTTGGAGATTCACCTTTGTCTTGGAAACGACAAAATCCGTCTGGAGAACAAGTGAAATTTTTGATTCATCTTTCCTATTCCTGAGCTTTCGTGCTGCAATATGAGCAGCAGAAAACATCAACAAAAAGCGTCTTCCATTTTTTTTCTCATTCGGATTCTCAAACTGGTATTTAACAGCTGTTTGTTCAGCCCCAGGCATGTTCCCAGGCAAGAACCAGAGGGAAAGCATTGTTCCTGCAGAGGTGTTCAATGTCTCCAGAGAATCCTTGGGGCAGTGATCCCGGGGTAGATCAGACCCTTTCTGAGACAAGGCTGAGGCTGGTGCTGCCTTCCCTGAGAGCACAGAGAAAAGAGGGCCCATGGCTGTCCCCTGCTGGGAGCTGCCTAGGCCAAGCTTTTCTTTCTCCAGGTTGCGTTTCTTCTTGCTCTTGCAAACAGACAGAAGAGCTTCCTGAAGCCTGGGGACATCAAAACACCATATTCAACATGGTTTTGAGACAGAGGAAGGTTCATCAGCACAGCCTCGATTCTCCTGTCTGGCCTTGGCATTTGCAGCCTGCAGGATGCCTGGCTTGTCCCAGACATGCACCAGGTTGTCCCAGACACGCAATCCCACACTGCTGCAGGAGCTGGTCACTATGACACTGCTTCCTGTGCAGGGACTGAGGATGATCATACATGCCTCCAGCTCCCCTGAGGAGACATCAATGAACTCAGTGGGTTGTAAGTCTTCATTTATCTCTTGCTCTGATTGCTTACTGTGAAGAACATGGAGAGCATGGCCTTTGGCACTAGGGGCTGCTCTATTTTTCCTGTCCCTCAGGCACAGGCTTTGGACATGGACTGGCTGGAGGTCTGCAGATAACCTGGTGGCTGGGATGCAAATCCATTGCTATTGACTGACTCATTGAAGAGAGGGAAGTACCCTGTAAATCTCTGTCAGAACTACATCTAGGGGTCTCTGGCCTGGGCTAGCCAGGGCTCAAAGCAAACAGCTTTATCATGGGCTTGAAGGAATTTACTCACCCTGGGGATGAGGGGCTGAGGGCAAGCCCCCAGGGGAGTTCTGTTTCCCAGCAGGCTCTGCCCTAGTCTGGCAGCCCAAAAAGGGAGGAAAGTAGAGCACTGTGGCCCATGTCAACCAGTCAAGGTCAGCCCTCTCTGCACAGCCAAAGACATCAGGCTGTTTGGGAAAGAGGATTGGGCTGGTAGATCCTGGAGTGAACAGGGGAAACAGCACAGCCAGGGGAGAGTTGAGTGCCCCATCCCAGAGCTCTGCCTTGCACAGACACATCCCCTCCACATCCAGAGTTGTTGCTCAGCCAGGGCAGCTCTGTGCACCAGGGTGTCACGCACAGCACAGAGGTACAAGGCGCTGTCAGAGAGCTCGACTTCCTTCAGATGCAGAACACTGGATTTCCCCTTAGTGTTCAGCTCCGTGGTGAAACGGTCCTTCTGCTTGGTGCCTGCTACTGCTTGATGTGTAATCAGCTGAGGGGCTTGTCCCTTCTTTTGCTTGTACCAGAACAAGCCATTAAAGGAGGAGGTTTCATATGTGCAATTTGTCTGGAAGGTGTTTCCCTGCTCCACGGAGACTTGTCCTTCTTCCTGGGTGATGGACACCTGCCCCATGGTTTCTGGAAGAAAAAGAAGGTCAGCAGCTCTGTAGAAAAGTCTCCAGGCAGCCAAACAGGAGTGAATTCAGACATGTGGGAGATAAGTTTCCCAGGAGTGAGCCCAGCCTGTGCACACAAGGAAGAGGACTTTGGAGGAACACAGCAGGCAGAAGACAGACTGGACACCCTGGTAATGTCCATGGGAGGAGAGCTTTCATGTCCTGTATTGACTTGGACACAATCTGTTTTTTTCTATAGGAAAGGGAGAAATGAGGGACTGCAGAGACTGATGAAACCTTCTCTGGTGACAGTAGGTGGACCAGAAGAGAGAGGCAGAAAAGACATGGACTGAAAGGACGAGAGAAGCAGGAGAGGTCTCTTCTCCATCTCCATTTCCAAATTTTGAAGAATAACAGTATCATGATAGAAACCAGCCAAGAACCAGAAACAGGAGACAACATTTACCAACATTCTCCCTGTGATTCAGAAGCTGTTCCCCACATAAACGTGGTAAGGCTTCCTGGGGAAAGCAGATTTATACCTTGATTAAAAGCCAGCACTTACCCAGCAGTTGCCCCAGGAAGGCAGTGAGGATGAGATACCCACGGTGCATGCTGAGACCGACCCTCTTGTTTGCTGTGGGAGAGAGAGTCAGAAAAGCACCTCCCAGCCCCAAGAGAACAGAGCTCAGGAAATGACCCTGCTGGGGGAACAGGAGGAGATTCAGCAAAGATAAATTTTCTGTTCTGACTGTGCCCCAAATGCTCCCTGGGGTTTCTCCCTCCTCCAGCTGCAGCAACCTCTGAGGGTTGTCACAGTCAGGGACCTTGGGAACTCTGGGAGCCGCATCATGTGCAGGGGCTGCTCTCGTCTCCTCTCCCAGTGGGGTCCTCACTTCCCCAGCTACATCTGCCTTCTGTTCTGCACAGGCACTGTTTGGCCATGGCTGATGTCAGGGCTGTCTTCTCCACTGAGCTTGTGCACCTTCACCTGGGGTCCTCAGCTCCATGGGGATGTTTCCTGTGGGAGGACAAGACACTTTGATTTCTCTTTCACATCCCCAGAAAGAAGGGAGGAATCATGCTATGCAGCAGCCCAGGGTTTCTGGCTGTGTCCTGTTCTAGTGGGATAACCTAGCATTTGCAAGAGGAAAGGGGCTCCATTGGGGTGTTGGGTGGCACAAGCCCAGAGGGGACAAGGACAACCTGTTCCATAGGGCAAGGGGTGAGGAATCAGCAGGGAAACGGATGTGGGTTCAGTGGGTCACATGCATTTACAATGATGGGCCACAGGGGGCACCCACCCAGGGCCACATCCCCAGCGGTTTCTGCTTCCCTGATGCTTGGGCTCCCTCTATCACCACCCCTAACACCTTGTCTGGCTTGGCTGCACCTGGCTAGTTGCGTTGTCTTCCCCCATACCTCTCTCAGTACACCTCAAATGTAGAATTCTCAGACACACAAAGGAATGACACTCCAAGCCCTGCAGCCCCCAACTGTTCCTTTTATACCCCCCAGGCAGCGTGAACGTTCTCCCCCTCTCCAAAAAAGTTTACTGCACAAAGCAGTGAATCCTCCTCATTGCTTGTGTTTTCCTGAAACAGATGGAGATTTTTCGTGGAGAAGTTTGGGATCTGCATGGCAGCTCACCTGAGTAGGCACAGAGCTCTGCTGTGCTGTACAGAGCTGTGCTGTCCACATCCTGAGCCCAAGATCTTGTCCCCATATCTGTTCTTCATACCTTGTACCCAGATCTGCTCCCCACACCTGCTCCCTAGAGCTGGATCCCACAGAGCTCTTCCCAGTACAGAGTTCCCAGATCGGGTTCCTATGACCCGGGCATGAACACCTGGTCTGCAGATCTGCTCCCCCAGACCTGCTGCCCAGACCTGATCCTTAGATCTGGATCACAGCTCTTGGCCCCATATAGCCCAGTAGATTGCAACAGCTTGCCAGTGAGGGGCACTGTGGTTTCCGGAGGCCAGCCATGGCTGGCTGGTGGGGGTCCACCACCGCACTTGGGAGATTCCAGTAGCTTGCCGGCAAGGGTCCACCGTAGCTCCTGGAGAGCCAGGCATGGCTCTTCGGTGTGAGTCTGCTGTGGCACTTGGGAAACCACTGCTGGTCATTAGCGGGGGTCTGCTGTCACGCCCTCAGTCCGACGCAGGTCATTGGCAGGGTTCCGCTGCCACACCCGGGAGACCACAGCAGCTCGCCAGTGAGGTTGCGCTGAAGCTCCTGGAGGCCTGCTGCAGCTGGCAGACCTGGTCCCAAGACGTGCTCCACCAGGACCTGCTCCCTACACCTTCTCCTCACACCTGTTCCACAGATCTGGTCCCTAGACATGCTCGCTAGAGCTGCTCCCCAGAGCTGGCTCCACAGACCTGCTAATATGACCTGCTCTGCACGCCTGTTCCACCTATCTGGTCTTGAGAACTGCTCCCCAGACTGGTTTCCCAGAGGTGGTCCCCAGACTGGTTTCCCAGAAGTGGTCTGCAGACCTGCTCCCCAGATCTGTTCTTCAGTTCTGCTCTCACAAACCTGGTATCCAGACCTGCTCTTCACACCTGGTCTCCAGTTCTACCCCCAAGATCTGGTCTCCAGAGCTAGTTCACAGACACAGTCCCCACTCCTGGTGCCCAGACATGGTTCCCGAATCTGGTCCCCAGACCTGTACTCCTGAGAGCTGGTCTCCTGACCCGGTCATCAGAGTGGGTGCCCAGGGCTGCTCCTCAGAGTTAGTGCCCAGGACTGATTCCTAGACCAGGTTCCCAGATCAGCTCTCCAGACCTTCTCCCCACACCTCTTCCGCAGATCTGGTCCCCAGAAGTGCTCACTGCACATGGCAGTGAGCATGTGGCAAGTCTGTAGGAGTGAAGAAATGTGTTGTTTGATGAATAGTTTTCCATTTCTAAGAAGAATCACAAAAAATCCCAGAAAATCTCCAAAGATAACAATGCCAGTGAATCTCAGCAGGAACAGGATCTGCAGCAAGTGGTCTGTCTTACGTTCCTTTTGTGAGCTCCACCACAACCACTCCCTCACTCACCCTAAGAAGAAGAAGAAGCGAAAAAGAAAGAAATTTGGTATAAAGCAAAAGTAAGAGAAGAAAATAAGCAAAGGCTGCATGGAAGCACAGAGAGAAAAGAAAATTATCCTCTACTTCCCCTCAAAAAGTGAGGTTTGGCCGTCTCCTGGCAAGCAGGGCCTCAATACTCATAGCGATTGTTTGGGAGGACAGATGTCTTCATAATGAGAGCTCCCCGCTTTCCTTCCCCTTTGCCGCCTTTTATTGCTGAGTGTGACATCACATGGTATGGAATATCCCTTTGGATGGTATGGGTCAGTTGCCCTGGCGATGTCCCCTCCTGCCTCTTTCCCACCCTCCACTTCCTGGCTTTGGAGGTGTTGGAGAAAGAATCTTGATGTTGTGCCAACACTGGAGTTCTAGCTCCAAGTGAAGAGCACAGCACTCTAGAGACTACTGTGGAGAATGTTAATTCTGTCCCAGGCAGTCCCAGTACAGCTCCATAAATCAGGGTTCCCAGCTTCAGGAAAAAAAAAAAAAAAAAGCCTAAGCTATTCCCTTTTTCTTTGAGAGTTTGGCTCCATTTGACTTTTGAATATATCACCTAGCAATGCAATTTGAATAGACAGCTAAATACAAAGATTAGACGTATTCTAATATGAACTCACTGTGTAGTATCCTAAGAGTAAAAATCACTCCCCTGTACAGGGAGACCCTGACCCAACATGGGACCCTTCCTCTCTGAGGATGTGCAGAAGGAAAAGTGCAGATGCTTATTCATCCCTGTACACTCGTTGCTCCTGACATCTGCCAGACTGTCTCCCGTACTGGTCTGCAGCCCCTGCTCTCCCTGCAGAAAACACTTCCAGTTCTTCCAGGGAGGCAGGACTCCAATTTCCCCCCTCCAGAAATGTTGGGATGCCATCTGGCCCCTAGCTTGCCCTCCTCAATGTCACATCTCACCAAAGTCTGACAGTGCCAACAAGGCTGACAGGAAAAGCAGGACCATGTCACGCTCTCGCCTTCACAGGGTGCCCACATAGTGCCTGGAAAGAGGGAGCTCAAGCTTGCAAGTTCACTTCCCCCTCTGCCAGCTCAAAGCAGCCTCTAAACCTCAGCACAGAGGGTGGAGCAAAGCTCTCCCCCTAGTCTCAAGACTAGTGGCTAAAGCAGTCAGAAAGGAATCCAGCCAATCTTTGCCGTGCCCTAGGATCCCCATGGCCAGCCAGAAGTGTTCAAGCACCGTGAGCGTCACACTTGTGCAGTTAGCTCAAAACTGCAGGCCTGTGAAGGCTAGGACATTTCACCTGGTCAGCGGTAAGGCAAAAGGGCAACGACATCGCCCCTGTCTGCTTCCCTCTTCTGGCCCCTTCTGGCAGGTGGGCAACCCCAGCAAGGGGTAAGTGTCCCCAGTGGCCTCCCTCTGCCATCCAACCTGCAAGGGGACTTCCAAGCAACGCCAGGACGCCCACGTGGCTCCGGCTGTGGCTGTGTCTCTGGCAGGCTGGTGCCATCTCCGTTCAGCTGCACCCAGGCTCCAGACCCTTTCAGCAGAACCGAAGTGCCTTGGAGGGGCCGGGCTGGCGGGGGAACCCCCGCGGCTGCGGGACGAGGTGGTCCTGGCGGGCGGAGCGGCAGCGCCCCCTGGGGGCTGTGCCCCTGCCTCGCCCCCGCCACACACGCCCGGCCCCGCCCGCCACGGTTCCTGCACGGCCGCAGCCCCGGCTCCTCTCCCCGTGGCTCTCAGGGCGCAGTAATACACCGCCGCGTCCCGAAGACGGGGCTCGGTGAGCCACAGGGCGCTGGACCGGCGGTCTGCTGCCACCACGAGCCACCCCGGCAGGTCCCTCAGTGCACTGGAGCCTCTAGTACCGAACACTAGGAATGTAGGTCCTTGGCCCGGGAGATGGCGGTACCAGTAGATGTAGTCACCAGTCTGGATGTTGGGGTGTGAGCAGGTGATGTTGATGCCGGTGCCCTCGGTGGTCTCTGCCCATGGTTCCTGCTGCACCTGGGCTCTGCACACAGCCACTGCCGAGAAAGAAAGCAGGAGAAAACTCAGAAAATGTCTTTCCTGCACCGAAAATATCACGCAGGGGGAGAGGGGAGAAGAAAACGGTTGATAGCCGATGCGAGCTTTTTCTCAGAAGAAAGCACACAAAGGCATTTTAGTGGGAATGATTATTAGGGGACCAAGTCGGAGCAGGGCTGTTTGGGAGGAGAGTCCGAGCCAGGAGAAGAAGGGAAGCAGGCAGCAATGAGTGGGGGTGTGCCGAAAGGAGAGGAGGAAGGCAGGGAGCAAGGCAAGGTGGGAGGCAACGGCCGGCTGAGCTCGCTGGAGGCAGGCGGGATGGCTGCAGAGGGAGGCCAGAGGGGAGCGAGGTCCGTAAGAAGCCGGCGGGCCAGAAGCGAGGGCAGCCCCGTCCCGTCCCGTCCCGTCCCGTCCCGTCCCCGGCGCCGGCAGCCCCGCGCACCCAGGAGCACCGCGGCCAGCGCCGCCAGCCCTGCGGCCCGGCCCTGCCGCATCCCGCCGCTCCGCCGCCCGCGCCGCGCTGCCCCCGCCAGCCCCGGCTCTGCTCCGCCCGCGGCGCCTCCTCCCCGCCGCCGCCGCCCGGCGCCGCCAGCTCCGCCCCGGGGCCGCTCGGGGGCTGGCCCGGGCTGCGAGTGCTGGGCGCCTGTGGGCGGGCAGGGCTTCGGCTGCTGCCCGCGGGGCTCTGCCCGTCCTGCAGCCCAGCCCGGGATAGGAGAGGCAGAGCGAGAGGGAGTGGGAGATGGAGCCGGAGCGAAAGGGCGAGGGAGCGGAGACAGCAGCTGCCCTTCTGCTACGGCATCTCCTTTGGGAGTGGGAAGGGGAGAGGAGGGCAGTGAACATGGTAGGAGATGAGGAGGCATAGAGGAGAGCAGAGAAGGAGCCTCAGCCCCGTGTACCCCACGCAAGTGATGTGACTGCCCACATTTGGTCTCCTCACTGCGTCCCTCAGTCAGGTTTGTATCCCTGTGTGTTGTTTCCAGCTTCCTGCTGTTCTTTCTCTCGGCCCCCCCCCCAGGTGCTGAACGGCTGCTTCTAGGGTAGGAAACAAGGAGGGAGGAGCTGAAAGGTAAGAAAGAAAATGAGGGCTGCTGTGGAAGCAGTGATGGCAGCTTCCCCAAGACCTCCATTGCAGAAGAGAGTAGAGAAAAGGGCATGGCCCTGAAAGCAGAGACAGCGAACACAGCAGGGGAAACAAAGAAAAAACCTCCCTCGGTTTTGCATGGCTTCCTTCATTTTCTCGGTCCCTAGGCTGCAGATTGGTGCATGGAGCAGGGGCATCATAGCCCTGGAGAAGATGGACACCACTTTGTTGTGGGACAAGTTGGCAATGGGTTGGGTATAGAGGAGGGAACGTAGCCCCCGGCATGATACAAGTGCAGGGAAGTGAGAGTGAGCAGACAGTGTCTTGTGTCTCCTCACATGTCTACATTCAGAGGGAGGAGCACCCTGCAGGAACTCAAGGAGGACAGGAAAACTGGTGGTGCTGTTGTATTCAAGAAGCACAGCAGTCCAGAAGCTCTCTGCAGAAGGCAGCTGCATGACTGACAGCGAGTCCCAGAAGGAGCTGCGATTGTGTAGGGCCAGAGCAGGGCAAACAAAGGGTGAGCACCGCTTGTGCCAAGGAGGGGAGCAGGAGCTCAGCCCACAGGCCTCCCACCAGACTGCAGTTCTGCAGTGGGTGGCAGATGCACGCAGCTTGGTCATAGGCCATGAGTGTGAAGAGGACATCCCAGTTTAGGCCCGCTAGTGGAGGAAGAGGAGCCAGACCACACAGCTGGAAAAGTAAATTGTCCATAAAGAGGCGTTCTGACCAAGACATGGCACATGTCAATGAATGAGAGGTTTCCAAAGACAAATTACACAGAAGGATGCATGGGCTATTTGGGCACCACACACGAGTGTATTCCCAACCTGGATCAAGAGGTAGATATCTGAGTCCAGAATAAAGAGCAGCAGCTCTCAGCTCTCAGACAAACCCAGCAGCAACAAAAGAAACCTCTCTCTAGACCTTCCCCTCACTCCTGTGGGAAGGAGATAGAGTTGCTGCTCAGGATTCCTTGCCTTCCACCACTCGATATCTTCTGGAGGTAAAACACAGCAGGGCCTCAGCAATCCAGGATGTTCCTTGACAGACAGTTGAAAGTAAAAGCCGAACTCTGGAGTTCAGGAGAGCAGTATTTGTTTTCTTCACTGTGTGCACAACTATCTCTGTGCATTCCCAAATATACTTCAGTATGCATCCAGGAGTGTCTGTGAGTGCACCCATGAAATCATGCATCTTTTGACATCAGCAGCAGTGTGCATGAGTGCTGTTCCCTCCGCCCGCTTTTGATATCATGAATGATATCGGTATGTGATCATGGGTCACCCTGGGAATTAACAGAAACAGTGATCCGTCAACAGCATCCCTCCAAGGCTGATATGTGGTGACTGTGCATCCAGAGGATCACAGGCTGCACCTCCAGCACGCACGTAGTCCAACCCTGTTTTCAGAGCGGGTCTCATCAGATCAGGTTGCTTAGGATCAAGTCCAGGCAAAGTCTGAACTTTTCAGAGGGTGGAGCTCCAATAGCATCTCTTTGGCAATCTGCTCTAGGACTTGATCGCCTTCAGGGTAAATATTTCTTCCATGTATATTTCATCCATATAACCAAGCCTACCCATTTCTGAAATTGCACGCATTAGCCCCAGACTAAGTATGCTTCATCTCCAAAGTTCAGCTCTGTTTCCTTTGAATCCCCCTGTGAAGTGGGAGTAGACAATACACGTCTGTTTGGCTTTCTGTGTTGCACCCACGGGGTCTTTCCCTCCTCCCACAGCACAGCAACACCAGGACCCATGTTCCTCTGGTTCAGTACCACTTCTGCCCAAGGTTTCAGGCCCTGCATGACTCAGCACCAGGCCCATGAGTCACAGATGTATGTGTGGCATTGGTTTCCCCATGGGGGACCTCTGTCCCACCCCACACACCACTGACACTGCACCGGCAGCAGATCCACGCAGGGCTGGGCCTGCACAAAGATGGCAGAATTTCTCAGCCTTTCTCCTTGTGCATAAAGCTAACACCATCCTTTTGAACACTCTAGCCATGGGGAGTGCAGCTGTGTCCTGGCCTGGAGCGGCAGGGAGGGGTGACTGTCACCATGCTCTTTCACTCTGAATCCTGTGGTACAGAATTAAAGAAAGGATCCAAACTGTTGTGGGCCCATCCTTGTTGGGGACTGACATTGGCAATGAACTTCTTAGGGTCAGGAGAAAGAGGGCTTCAGATACAGAAGGCTGCATTTCAACATATGTGCTGTGGGCACTTCTGGGCTGTTTTTGTTCTGTGATTGTTCAGCTGTTCTCAGGTTCCTTCTTCCTCTCTTCTTGCCAACTAAACATCCACCACACAGCTCTCTCACACAATCTGCTGAAAGCAAGATGTGGGGAGACAATGTGATTTAAGCTAAAGGGCTTACAAGTATAGACAGGGATAATATAATTAAATGAAAAAGGAAGAATAATTATGAAACTAAAGAGTGAAGGTTGTTTGGAAACAAATTGAGAGAAAATTATACTCCACTTCCCATCAGCAAGTGATGTTCGTTGAAGTCTTTGGAAGCACTGACTCAGTATGCCCACCCCTGTTTTTCCTTCCCCTTTCACATCTTTCCTGCTGAGTGTGACATCATCCAGTACGGAATATCCCTTTGGTTGGTTTAGGTCAGCTGCCCTGGTGATGTCCCCTCCCAACCTCGTGCTCACGTGCATACCTGCTGGCTTTGTGGGGCTTGGAGAGAGTCTTGATGCTGTGTCAGCACTGCTCCACTATAGCCCCAATGTTGGTGTGATGGCAATGCTGTTCTAGCTCCAAGTGCAGAGCACAGCACTCTAGGGGCTGCTGTGGGGAATGCTGAGTCTGTCCCACATAGCCCCAATACAGGCAAGTGCCCACAAGGGACGAACATGTGCATGAATGTGACAACATGTACAGCATAGACAGAATTTGAGGAAAGCACATGTTTTGAAGAGATAGAGAGGGGAGGCGGACTGTGAGCCTTCCAGAAGGCACGGGAGCCAGGTCTGTTGACAAAACAATGTCAGCTTTCTTGGGCCTTGAACTTAAGGCCTGAGAATTCCATTTGTTAGGCTGAGTAGCAGTGGTAAGGAAAGTGCTGGAGTGCCCCGACTGATCACTGGTGGGTGTCATGACAGAAATAAGCTTGCGTCATGTAAGGAGATGGTGTATGATTTTATTCATTTTTTAAAGCAAAAAGGCATCAAGTTATGGGAGTGAAGAAGGAATTCCCTATGGACAGGATCTGCACTGTGTGTCTTGGGAAAACCCACCCGGCTCTGTCCGATGCTGGTAGAAGGCAGGATCACCTGCAGATGTAAGGTTTCCTTTCTGTGTACATTCATCTTGTTATTCCTTCTAACTAAAACAGCCACTGACCTGTTGGGCCTTTCTTTTGTGATCCAGAAAGGGCCCTGCACAACCTCTCCCCCTTTACAGACACCCCTGGGTCAGAGCAGGAGGAGGCAAAACAGGCCAGCAGGTTTTCCCTGAGGGCAGTGTCAGCAGGGGTAGGGTCACAGGCAGGAGCTGGGTCACCTGTAGCCAAAGGGGCCCCAGAGAGTCCCTAGGGAGTCACCCAGACTGACAACATTTGCCTTTACTGGACTCTTCCAGCACGTGAGCTGAGCCTTCTGCCCACACTGACATGTGTCGCCTGGAAATACTTGGGCCTCCCTACCTGCCACTCAGAAGTTGCCTTCTTTGGGGAAAAGGCATAAAGCAGGAAATGAAAAGCAGCATCACAGGAAGGCAACACACATCCCGTATCATTAGGTGGGATGTTTTGCATTCAAGAGCAGCTTGTCAGAAAATAGTCCCTGCTTCAAGGGATGCCTCTGGACATGGGGCAGCTAAGGCCCACTATAAAAGCCAGCCCAGCTCCGTGCTCTCTCATCCACTTCTCTGGCCTTCTTCTTGTTGGGAACCAGGTGAGTGTGAAGCCTTTTCTTGTTCCCCTCATTGTCCCACAGGAGGACTCAGTTCCTTGGACCTTTCAGCTGCTATCAGCTGTGTGCCCTGCCATATCTTGGGACTGCTGGTTGTGGGAGAGTCAAGTTGTAGAAGGTTTGTCATGGAGGAAGATTGGGCCTTTGGTGTGATGGCTCTTATGCTGAAGCCTAGGGTGTATCCTGGCTGTGGTGGCTCATTTTGGGCCCTGTCAGGATGCAGCCAAGAATGCCTCGCACATCCCTGCACAGCCTCCAGCTCACAGTACTGCCTGTGCCTTGGATCTGTTAGGGTGGGGTGACTGGCTGCTCCTCATGCATGCCCATGTTAAACTTCCTATCTGCCCTCTCTCCCAGGTGAACCTCCTGCCCCCAGACATGTCCTGCTATGACCAGTGCCGGCCATGCCAGCCCTGCGGCCCGACCCCACTGGCCAGCAGCTGCAACGAGCCCTGTGTCAGGCAGTGCCAGAACTCCACCATTGTCATCCAGCCCTCTCCCGTGGTGGTGACCCTGCCCGGCCCCATCCTCAGCTCCTTCCCGCAGAACACGGCTGTGGGATCCTCCACCTCTGCTGCCGTTGGCAGCATCCTCAGCTGTGACGGAGTCCCCATCAACTCTGGGTGCTGTGACCTCTCCTGCATTACCAGCCGCTACTGTGGCAGCAGGTGCCGCCCCTGCTAAAGATGCCAGACAGTGCCCCAGACCAGGACCCCAGGAACCCAGAACATGCTGCTGGCCAAAATGGATGGAAGAAGAGACCTCATGTTGTTGTTCTGAGAGGACCTGACCATCTCTGGCTTGTCCTGTAAAGACAGATAGGAAGGGGCCAGCCCGGAGTCTATGACAACATGACCAATGTCTTCCTATCCTGTTTTCTACACGCTCTTTTTCTTTCTTTTCTTTCTTGCCCTCTCCTTTGTGTGAGGCCCCCAGAAACCAGCCTGGAGAGACCTGGTAGACCCTCTCCCCATGTGGGCCAGGTAGATTGATGCCCTGTTGCAAGTCTGCCATTGGAAAAGCTGAACAGATTTTTGTCTGCTCCTGCTGTGCTACGATCTCGGGGCCTCCTCTTGGAGTCACCTCCTTTCCCTCCTGAGCCTTGATAAACATTTGCAGCAACCCTGAGTGTGTCCCTGTGTGGTCTTTTCATCTGGATACTGATGGCCAAGGGAGAAAACCATTCCTTAGTGGGAATAGGCTGGGGGCACTGCCTCATTCCTCTAGGCACTGGAGGGTGGGGCATACTGCAGCAATTCCTCTTTCAGGCAGTGTCTCTTGAAGGTGAGGAAGACATCTTTAGTTCCTCCACAACCAATGGCCACCAGTCCTTGACTTGTGGCATCTCTGCCTAGACAAGCGCTGTTGACATTGTAGGCCCCACCTCTTGGGGAAGAGTGTTTGTCTTGCTATGGGTGGAGCTGTGCTGGGGATGGAGGTTCAGACAAAGATGATCTCAAAGGATTGCAGAAACTGGGAATGGGTAATTTTCTTGGCGATGGCCCTCTGTCTCACTTCCACATTCACCTTTCTTCCACCACGTGATCATGGGTATCATGTCTGGGCATGGAGAGCAGAAACAGTTTCCCTGTGCATCCCCATCACACTACAGCACAGTGTCTGGCATGGCCCAGCTGTTGCCAGGATGCATAGGGCTGAGGGGATCCACAGGTTTGTACTGGTACTAGTCCCATCAGGCCACACACTGGAGTCCCCAGGCCCTGTGAACTCAACTCCTTTTTTATGAAGGCAGGCCCAGGACAGGCACCGGTGCACAAACACTCATGGCTTCTCTGTCTTGCTTTCTTTTTCCCAAGCATGGATCATCTTTCACCAGGCCCTGGAACTCAGAGGCCCACAGGCAGTACAACCCCATCATGCTCCAGAAAAGAGATCATGTGGGGGCAGATATCCCAGTGTCTCTGATGAGACATGGCAGTGAGAATGCGACCTGGTTGTGCACTCAGCAAGGTCTGTATATGGGCGCTGAATGTCACAGGGTATGCACCAGCCCAACCACAGGGCACACGCTGGGGGATCTTCTCCCAGGCACCAAGCTCCTCTGTCATTCCCAGAGCCATGAGGATGTAGTGGCCCTTTTGCTTCATGCAGCACCACTGCTCTCCACTCCCAGGCAAGGGCCTTCCCACATCTGTAAAACCTTGGGGCCCTGTGGTGTGGGGGTGATTTAGTTTCACACAGGCTGTACATGCTGCCAGTGCCAAGGGACCAGGATGGGGGATGGGGCTATTGCTCCATGGTGTGAGGATGGGGGGACCTCTCCCCAGGCCAGGTTCTCTGGGAGGCAGTGCTAGCTCAGGTGGCAGCGCAAGGGCAACAAGCATCAGAACCAAGCCCACCAAAGTCCAGGATAACCATGGCTCCCAGCTCTGGCCTGAGCCCTAGCCCAGGGTCTCTGCATAAGCTCAGGCCTAGCATAGCCCTGCCCCAGCTCTGCTGCATGTGTGCCTGTGCCTGGCCTTGCCTAATCTTGTCTTGTCTTGGTAAAAAGGCATCGTCCACATAGCATCTCATTGTCTCTGAAAACCATAGAAAAACAGAATGCTAGGATATACTAAGTTAGAACAGACAAACAAGGGTCATCAAGTCCATCTCCTCTAGCTTCACCTGCAAACTACGGGTATGAGACTGTTGTCCGTGTGGTGCAATTTCCTGAAGTAACTAGGAAAATAAAACTAACATTCACATTTCAAAGAAAATGTACAGCATTGAAGAGGCTTTCAGGGTGGGGTGTAGCTGCATTATAAGCTGCACTTTTTGCTACCCTGATCCAAGGACCTGTCATGTTTTGACAAACGCTGTACCCTAGTGTACTGTTGCTCATTATAATATCATTATAATACCAAAACACACCTCCATCCCAAAAGCTACCTGCCTCCAAGGTGTGACCACCCCACACTGAGCATGAGCTCTGAATTTCTTGGAGCCTATTACTTTAAACAGAGACGGGAGAACTTTTCACCAATCATAATGTATTGGATGTAGGAATAGAAGGTATTTTGAGCAAGTTTGCTGATGACACCAAACTTGGAGGAGTTGTGGACTCGAATGAGGGTGGAACGGCCTTGCAGAGGGATCTGGATAGGTTGGAGAGCTGGGCGATCACTAACCGCATGAAGTTCAATAAGAGCAAGTGCCGGGTCCTGCACCTGGGACGGGGAAACCCTGGCTGCACGTACAGACTGGGCGATGAGATGCTGGAGAGCAGCCTAGAAGAGAGGGATCTGGGGGTCGTGGTAGACAGCAAGTTGAATATGAGCCAGCAGTGTGCCCTGGCAGCCAGGAGGGCCAACCGTGTCCTGGGGTGCATCAAGCACGGCATCGCTAGTAGGTCGAGGGAGGTGATTGTCCCGCTCTACTCTGCGCTGGTGCGGCCTCACCTCGAGTACTGTGTGCAGTTCTGGGCACCACAGTATAAAAAGGACATGAAACTGTTGGACAGTGTCCAGAGGAGGGCTACGAAGATGGTGAAAGGCCTGGAGGGGAAGACGTACGAGGAACGGCTGAGGGCACTGGGCCTGTTCAGCCTGGAGAAGAGGAGGCTGAGGGGAGACCTCATCGCAGTCTACAACTTCCTCGTAAGGGGGTGTCGAGAGGCAGGAGACCTTTTCTCCATTAACACCAGCGACAGGACCCGCGGGAACGGGGTTAAGCTGAGGCAGGGGAAGTTTAGGCTTGACATCAGGAGGAAGTTCTTCACAGAGAGAATGGTTGCACACTGGAACAGGCTCCCCAGGGAAGTGGTCACTGCACTGAGCCTGACTGAATTTAAGAAGAGATTGGACTGTGCGCTTAGTCACATGGTCTGAACTTTTGGGTAGACCTGTGCGGTGTCAAGAGTTGGACTTGATGATCCTTAAGGGTCCCTTCCAACTCAGGATATTCTATGATTCTATGATTCTATAACTAAGATATGCGTGACTAGAGTCACTCAAGCTCCACCTAAAAGACAGAAAATAATATAAATTGGCCTAAGAGAGAGGGGATGTTAGGGAAGATACCACCATCAGGGGAGATACCATCCCAAGGGAATACAACATCCTCAGGACCTCCTGACTCCTGGGACCAGTCAATGGGCTGAGCCTCTCTTCCCCCCCATTGGGACACATTTGGGTGAGGTTTGAACACTTGGTTATAAATCTCTCTGGAGTCTTTGATCCTTTTAATGCGTTAATATCTAGGCTGCGCACCTGTCACACCTGTAACATCTGTAACACCTGTAATGCCTGTGTCACCTGTGTATTTCATGCATGCTAGCTTGCTTTTGCAGGCAGTATCGCCGGCAATCCAAAGAACCCGTGTACCTGTTGCTGTAATAAATCGTACTTAATTGCATTGTTATAGCTCTCATTAAGCGCGACTAGTGTAAGGGTGGTTATACGTTATTGGTGAATCTGTGACTGTGATAGTTCAGTGTTCTGAATCCAACCAGACCCCTAACAGTTAATACGCTATTAGTGAATATCCGACTGGACCCCTAATGGTTTATGTGTTATTGGTGAAATTTGTGATTGTGATAGTTCAGTACCCTGAATCTGACTGGGCCCATAATGGTTAATCAGCTACACCCCTTAACATGACAGTCCAAATGCTTCTTGAACCCCAGCAGGCTTGTTGCTGTGACCACTTCCATGGGGAACCTTTTCCAGTGCCCAAACTCACTTGCCATGCACTTCTTAGTAAACTACATATATAGACAGAAAAGTACTCAGAGAATGGGAACCGTGATGGGGTGGGATAAGGTGGGGTGCATAAGCAGGAAATGCCTTGTGGTGAGTGAAAAACAAGGGAACAGGGAAAGTGTGTGGATACAGTCAAGGATCTTGTTCAGCATTATAGCCTCACAGGCCAGGCTCAGAAGAGGCCCAGCACCAGAGCAGAAACAGGCAATGGTGTTCCTGGTACCCCCTCCGCACCCATGCTCTGAAGGAGAGCAGGAAGCAAAGTTTCTTTCTCATGACTGAGGTATAATGCAATGCCTCGTGTGTGGCAATCAGAGAGCAACATTGTGAAAATGAGAAACTCAGTGATACCCTGGAGAAGGGGAAAAAATATATATGCCAGGCAGCTGGAAACACAAATGGTTCACCTGATGACATGGAAAGTCTCCAGTGTTTGGGGAGCAATGGTGGTGGAGTACAAGTTCTCCAAGAAGGTGAGCGTGCTGAGTAAAAAGTGAATTGGGGTATTCAGCGGGTGGTGGTCACTCCCCACAGTGACAAACGGAGGCCATTCCCCATCGCCTTCAGAGATGAGGAGAAGATAATGACAAAGAGGATGATGTGCCAGCCACAATGGTCTGTTAAGCTCAGAAGAAGGTATTCAGTCCCAAAGGTCCTGTTCTTTGGTCCAGGCTTTGGACATGAACTGGCTGAAGGTCTGGAGATAACCTGGTGGCTGGGGTGCAAATGCACTTTACTGACTGACTCATTGAAGAGAGGGAAGAACCCTGCAAATCTCTGTCAGAGTTACTTCTAGGGGTCTCTGGGCTGGGCTGGACAGGGCTTGAAGCAAGCTGCTTTATCATGGGCTGGCAGGAATTTACTCAACCTGGGGCTGAGGGGCTGAGAGCAATCCCCCAGGGGAGTTCTGTTTCCCAGCAGGCTCTGTCCTATTCCGGCAGCCTGCGAAGGGAGGAAAGGACCATGTGGTCCATGTCACCCAGTCAGGATCAGCAATCTCCACACAGCCACATACACCAGCCTGTCTGGGAAAGAGGATCTGGCTGGCAGGTCATGGAGTGAACATGTGAAACAGTGCTGCAAGGGGAGAGCTGAGGGCCCCATCACAGACCTATGCCTTGCACAGGTACATCCTTTCCCTCACCGGTGTTGTTGCACAGCCAGGGCAGCTCTGTGCAGCAGGGTGTCACTCACAGCACAGAGGTACAAGGCGCTGTCAGAAAGCTTGACTTCCTTCAGACGCAGAACACTGGATTTCTCCTCAGTGTTTAGCTCCATGGTGAAACGGTCCCTCTGCTTGGTGCCTGCTCCTGCTTGATAAGAAATCAGTTGAGGGGCTTGTCCCTTCTTCTGCTCGTACCAGAGCAAGCCATAAAATCTGGAGGTTTCATATGTGCAATTGGTCTGGAAGGTGTTTCCCTGCTTCACGGAGACTTGTCCTTCTTCCTGGGTGACGGACACCTGCCCCGTGGTTTCTGGAAGAAAGAGAAGTTCAGCAGCTCTAAAAGGAAGCCTTGAGGCATCCAAACAGGAGTGAATTCAGACCTATGGGAGATAAGTCTCCCTGTCCTTTACTGGGCTGAAATGTCACAAGGCTGGAGCAGTGCAAGGTGGTCTGGGGGCAGAGCTCCCTGGCCAGAGCAGACCCTGAGGAGAGCTGTGCTGTGTGCCTGCTCCTCCTGCCTGCTGTCCTTCTGCCCAGAGGACCAGGGCACGGCCTGTCACGCCTGGCTTTGTGTGCTGGGACCAGTACCCTCCAGCAGGTTGAGGGGCCCACGCAGCTATGGAGAAAAGGTTCAACCTGCTTCCTCGATCCTGTCATCTCAGGGGCCTCCAAGTCCCATCAGTACAAACAAAGCTGAGGTGAGTGGTGGCAGGAGGGAGCCCTGGCTGTGCTGATGAGCAGGGAGGGAATGATTTTGGAGGCCATGGCAGGAACACATCAGGCAGAAGACAGAGTGGACACCCTGGTAATGAGTCCACTTGGACACAGTCTGGCTTATTCTATAGGAAAGGAAAAATGAGGGGCTGCAGAGACATTTCCCTGTGATTCAAGATTTGTTCCCCACATAAATGTGGTAAGGCTGACGAGGGCTTCCTGGGGAAAGAAGATTTATGTCTTGATTAAAAGCCAGCACTTACCCAGCAGTTGCCCCAGAAAGGCAGTGAGGATGAGATACCCACGCTGCATGCTGAGACCGACCCTCCTGTTTGCTGTGGGAGAGAGAGTCAGAAAAGCACCTCCCAGCCCCAAGAGAACAGAGCTGCCGGATGTGACACCTGGGGAGATTCAGTGACAAGATATATTCTGGTCTGACTGTGCCCAGAATGCTCCCTGGGGCTTCTCTCTCCTTCAGCAGGAGCAACCATTGAGGATTGTCACAGTCAGGGGTCCTGGAAGCTGTGGAGGCCACATCATGTGCAGGGGCTGCTCTCATCTCCTCTCCCAGTGGGATCCTCACCTCCTCAGCTCCAACTGCCTTTTCTTCCCCACCAAACTTGTGCACCTTCACCTCAGCTCCGTTGGGATGTTCCTATTTCCTCTGGGAGCAGAAGACACTTTGATTTTTCTCCCACATTCCCAGAAAGAAGGGAATAACCATGCTATGCAGCAGCTAAGGAGCTCTGGCCGTGTGCTGTCTGGTGGGATAACGTAGCATTTGCAAGAGGAACCTGTCTCCAGTGGGGTGTGGGATGCCACAAGCCCAGAGGGGACAAGGACAACCTGTTCCATAGGGTAAAGGGTGGGGAGTCAGCAGAGAAATAGGTGTGGGTTCAGTGGGTCACGTGCACTCACAATGATGGGCCACATGGGGCACCCACCCAGGGCCACATCCCTGGGAGTTTCTGCTTCCCTGATGCTCGGTCCCCCTCTATCACCACCCCTAACACCTTGTCTGGCTTTTCTGTACCTGGCTAGTTGCGTTGTCTTCCCCCATACCTCCCTCAGCACACCTCAAATGTGGAATTCTCAGACACCCAAAGGAATGACTCTCTAAGCCCTGCAGACCCCTACTGTTCCTTTCATACCCACCAGGCAGTGTTAACTTTCTCCTGAGAGAGGGAGTTAGAAGAATCTTTTCAAGTAGAGATACAGCACTGACAGCATTAAACTAGGATGCTACGTAGTGTCTTTACTAACTATGCTGCATTGTGCAAATTAACTAAAGCAAGAAGCCTTGGGCCCCTTACCAAGGTCAGTCTCTTAATAAGAGTGTAAGCGTATCTTAAGAAACTGGCAAAACTGGTCTTGTGGATGGACAAGAGCCAAGGAGCAACCGAGTCTGTGCAAAGACAAGAGGTCAACTAGTGGTGACGAGGACGAGTAATCAACCTTCATCCCCATGACCTCCAATGACCACCACCAGGACACGCTGTGCAAGTGCAGATGGGAGGATTTAATGGAAATGATTCTTTGGATCTAATTTTAATATGAAGCGGGGACAGGTTATGAATATGTATAGGCGTATTGTGAAACTTCATGTATATGTAACTCTTTACTGCATATAACCAAGGCAAGTTGTCACGTCAGGTGCGCATGACTTTGGTGGGACTATCCCCAATACTGCCCAGCACTGAATAAACATACCTACTTTACAATCTTATTGATTCTGGAGTCCGTTTTCCGCAAGTCACTCCCTCTCTCCAATAAATTTACCGTATGAAGCAGTTAATCCACTTCACTGCCTGTGGTGTCCCGAAACAGAAGGAGATTTTTTGTGGAGAAGTTTGGGATCTGCATGGCAGTTCACCTGAGCAGCCACAGAGCTCTTCTGTGCTGTACAGAGCTGTGCTGTCCATATCTTTTGGCATGTGGCAGTGAGCATGTGGTGAGTATGTAGGAGTGAATCAACGTGTTGTTTGATGAATAGAGTTGTCCATTTCTAAGAAAAAGCACAACAAATCCCAGAAAATCTCCAGATAACTTGCCAGTGAATCTCAGCACGAGCAGGACCTGCAGCATGTGCCTTGCCCTGACAAGTGGTCTGTCTTATGTTCTTTGGTGAGCTCCACCACAACCACTCTCAGTCCCCCTCATCAGAAGAGGGTGAGAAGAAAGAAATTTGATATAAGGGAGAAGTAAGAGAGAAAAATAAGCAAGGGCCGCACAGAAGCACAGAGAGAAAAGAAAATTATTCTCTACTTCCCCTCAAAGTGATGCTTGGCCATCTCCTGGCAAGCAGGGCCTTAATACTCAGAGCAGTTGTTTGGGAGGACAGATGTCTTCATAATGAGAGCTCCCCCATTTCCTACCCCTTTCCCACCTTTTATTACTGAGTGTGACATCACATGGTATGGTATATCCCTTTGGTTGGTATGGGTCCGCCACCCTGGTGATGTCGTATCCCTACCTCTTGCCCACCTCCTGCTTCCTGGCCTTGGGGGGCTTTGAGGAAGTCCTGATGCTGTGCCCTCTGCTCAGCAGTCAGCACCTCTGCTCACACAGACAATAGTGATTCCTGCACCAAGGACAGACCTTCAACAGTGCTGGCTAGTGCAGCAAACTCCTCAGTGACTCAGTCCTTTGGCAAGATCCAAGGTTCCACAAGGTGTCACTAGAGTGAGTGTCAAGCACAGATATTTGTTGCATTGCCAGGACTTCATCTCAGCGCCAGAGGTCCTGGATTTGGGCTTGGGACAAAGCTTGTACAACAAGCTCTTGAAACGTTACCGATGCAGAAAATGGACGAAACCCAATGTGGCTGTTCTGAGGCTCCCTCGGGCCTGTGCTGTTTAACTCCAGGCCCTGCAAGGGGACTTCCAAGCACCAGCAACAACCCCACGTGGCTCCGGCTGTGGCTGTGCACCCGCCTCGCCCTCGTCCCACCTGCCTGGCCCCACGCACTGCGGGGCACCCCCTGATGCCCCCAGCTCCGCAGGCCGTTGGCTGCCTTTGCTGCAAGGGCACACTGCTGGCTCGTGTGTGGCTGGGTGCCTCCTGCACCCAAAACCCTTTCCTGCAGGTCTACTTCCTTGGCAGCCAGTCTCCACCCCGTGTTATTCTGGGGGTGGTTCCAGCCCAAGAGGAAAATCCTTTTCTTTGCTCCTTTGCACCATCATGAGATTCTGGTCAGCCCCTTCCTCCAGCCAGCCTGTGTTCTCCACAGCACATTTGTGACCTACGCAGTCACCACCTGTGTGCCCTGGTTGGGGACCATGCACAAACTGACAAAGGGTGCCTTCCTTCCGACTACTTGTGGCCTTAATGAAAGCATTCTGCAGGACTGGATGTCTCTGGCATTGTCAGCTGCTACTCGGGCAGAAGGTGCCCTCCATGTCAAAGGTGCTGGGCAGGGCGTGTGGGAAGGGCTCCCAGGAACTATGAACACTGTGCTTGATGGGCAGCCATAGTGAACCACTCCAAATGCTGAGCATTCATCTGGTGCAAGGAGGGGATCAGTTTACTCTTGGCACTGTGTGATCCCTTTGCTGTGATATCCCACATGCATAGGAGTGACAGCTGCCCCTTTGCCTTCAGGAGAACCAGCCTGACATGGGCTGGATGGGAATCTGTCCCCTCTGCTATGCAGTTCTAGAACAATGCTGGCAGGCCTTTATAGACGGGTGTGAGGAGATGGCCCTGGCGCCAGCACTGACTCCCAGGAGGACCTAGCAATGGCCAGGGGGTGGAAATCCATGACTGATAGGCACCATCAGGAGCCTCACAGCAGTCTGCTTCTCCTATACCAAGGATCCAAACTGATACGGTCCTTGTTGAGGCCTGAATTCTGCAGGAACAGAGGGTGATTTTTGCAGCGTGAGGAAAAGGAGGGCTCAGGAGAAAGGAGCTGTGTTTCAGTGCCTCTTCCCTGCACACATCTCTGCCAGGCTGGTGCTGTCTCCATTCAGCTGCTCTCAGGCTCCTTCTGAGCCCGGGAACCTGCTTCTCTGCAGAACTCATGCACAGAGCAGGGGAGAGTGCTGCCAAGTGCACATACCCTTGTGATAAAGGGGAAACAAGGACACACGCACGTGCTCATCTATACCTGCATGGAGTCCTGCACAAATATGTGCATGCACGTGCATTCACACAATGTCAGCTGCACAGTGGCTGTCACAAGACAAGAGCAGATGTGTGAACACAAGCAACCAGGCACTCAGGTGAGTGCACAAGGTGAGCCTAGAAGGAAAGGTTCTGTATTCTGGGCCTTGATCTCACAGCAACTGGGGCTGGTGGGAATGTGAAGCTCAAAGGCAGCCTTGGCTGCAGTGACTGTGAAATGGTGGAATTGAGGATCCTGAGAACAGCGGGGAGGAAGCACAAGAAACTTGCTGCCCTGGACTTCTGGAGAGCAGACTTTGGTCTGCTGAGGCATCTGCTTGGTAGAGTACCATGATACAAAGCCCTGAAGGGCCCAAGAAAGCTGGTTAGTATTCAAGGATCACCTCCTCCAAAGTCAGGAGCGATGCGTCCCACCAAAGAGGGAGTCAGGCAAAATGCCAGGAGACCTGCATGGATGATCATGGAGCAACTGGCTAAACTCAAACATGACAGAAAAGGCCATAGAGGGTAGGAGCAAGGACAGGTCACCTGGAAAGAATACAGGGAAATTGTCTGAAGAGCAAATTAGGAGAGCTGAATCAAAGAGAATATTTAGCCAAGGAAAGACGCTTTGTTTCCATGCTTGTCTGCCTTGACAGAAGCATGACCAGAAGGTGGAGGGAGGTGATTCACAGTCTCTGCTCCGTTTCAGTGAGACCCTGCCTGGAGTGCTGTGCTCAGCCTTGGTCCCTTGGCACAGGAAAGATATAGACCTGTTAGGATGGGTCCAGAAGACAGCCATGAAGATAATCAGAGGACTGGAATATGTCAGAGGATAATGGTTTAAAACTAAAAGCAAGACAATTTAGATGAGATATTAAAAGAAATTCCTTACTAACATAGATGAGGTCAAAAGCCAGTAGAACAAATCACACACCTGGGGAGGCAACAAGGGACCATCAGAGTGAGTTGACGAGGAAAGGAAGGGAAGGATATGGCATGTCCTCATTCACAGACACGGTTTGGAATCCAACTGAAGCTCATGGGAGTTTCTTCCTCAGAATGGAACTTCAAACAACCCCAATAGAGTGACCAAGACAGACATCACCTGACTGCCTGAGACCTGTCCAGCACTTCTGGTGAGTCTGCCCTCACTGATGCATTCCTGTCCTAGAAATCATCCTCCATGGGGAGGTTTCTAACGCCTCCATGGGGAGTGCAGCTGTGTCCTGTAGAGGCAGGGAGAGGTGACTGCCACCATGCTCTTACACTCTGAATCCTGTGGTACAGAATTAAAGAAAGGATACAAACTGTTGCGGACCCAACTTTGTTGGGAACTGAAATTGGCAATGAACTTCTTAGGGTCAGGAGAAAGAGGGCTTCAGATACAGAAGGCTGCATTTCAGCATGTGTGCAGTGGGCACTTCTGGGCTGTTTTTGTTTTGTGATTGTTCAGCTGTTCTCAGGTTCCTTCTTGCTCTCTTCTTGCCAACTAAACTCTACCACACAGCTCTCTCACACCCCCTGCTGAAAGCAAGATGTGCGCAGAGAATGTGATTTAAGCTAAAGGACATACAAGTGTAGATAGGTATAATATAATTAAGTGAAAAAGAAAAAAAATTATAAAACTAAAGAGCGAAGGTTGTTTGGAAACAAACAGAGAAAATTATACTCCACTTCCCATCAGCAAGTAATGTTCGTCGATGTCTTTGGAAGCACTGACTCAGTATGCCCACGCCTGGTTTTCCTTCCCCTTTCATAACTTTACTACTGAGTGTGACATCATCCAGTACGGAATATCCCTTTGGTTGGTTTAGGTCAGCTGCCCTGGTGATGTCCCCTCCCAACCTCGCGTCCACCTGCATATCTGCTGGCTTTGTGGGGCTTGGAGAGAGTCTTGATGCTGTGTCAGCACTGCAGGAAAGCGAATAAAGCAGGAAATGAAAAGCAGCATCACAGGAAGGCAACACACATCCTGTATCATTAGGTGGGATGTTTTGCATTCAAGAGCAGCTTGTCAGAAAATAGTCCCTGCTTCAAGGGATGCCTCTGGACATGGGGCAGCTAAGGCCCACTATAAAAGCCAGCCCAGCTCCGTGCTCTCTCATCCACTTCTCTGGCCTTCTTCTTGTTGGGAACCAGGTGAGTGTGAAGCCCCTTCTTGTCCCCCTCATTCTCCCACAGGAGGACTCAGTTCCTTGGACCTTTCAGCTGCTATCAGCTGCGTGTCCTGCCAAATCTTGGGACTGCTGGTTGTGGGAGAGTCAAGGGGTAGAAGGTTTGTCATGGAGGAAGATTGGGCCTTTGGTATGATGGCTCCTGTGCTGGAGCCTAGGGTGTATCCTGGCTGTGGTGGCTCTTTTTGGGCCCTGTCAGGATGCAGCCAAGAATGCCTCGCACATCCCTGCACTGCCTCCAGCTCACAGTACTGCCTGTGCCTTGAATCTGTTAGGATGTGGTGGCAGGCTGCTCCTCATGCATCCCCATGTTGAGCTTTCTATCTGCCCTCTCTCCCAGGTGAACCTCCTGCCCCCAGACATGTCCTGCTACGACCAGTGCCGGCCATGCCAGCCCTGCGGCCCGACCCCGCTGGCCAGCAGCTGCAACGAGCCCTGCGTCAGGCAGTGCCAGAACTCCACCATTGTCATCCAGCCCTCTCCCGTGGTGGTGACCCTGCCCGGCCCCATCCTCAGCTCCTTCCCGCAGAACACGGCTGTGGGATCCTCCACCTCTGCTGCCGTTGGCAGCATCCTCAGCTGTGACGGAGTCCCCATCAACTCTGGGTGCTGTGACCTCTCCTGCATTACCAGCCGCTACTGTGGCAGCAGGTGCCGCCCCTGCTAAAGATGCCAGACAGTGCCCCAGACCAGGACCCCAGGAACCCAGAACATGCTGCTGGCCAAAATGGATGGAAGAAGAGACCTCATGTTGTTGTTCTGAGAGGACCTGACCCTCTCTGGCTTGTCCTGTAAAGACAGATAGGAAGGGGCCAGCCTGGAGTCTATGACAACATGGCCACTGTCTACCTAACCTGTTTTCCACACGCTCTTTTTCTTTCTTTGCTTTCTTGCCCTCTCCTTTGTGTGAGGCCCCCAGAAACCAGCCTGGAGAGACCTGGTAGACCCTCTCCCCATGTGGGCCAGGTAGATTGATGCCCTGTTGCAAGTCTGCCATTGGAAAAGCTGAACAGATTTTTGTCTGCTCCTGCTTGCTACGATCTTGGGGCCTCCTCTTGGAGTCACCTCCTTTCCCTCCTGAGCCTTGATAAACATTTGCAGCAACCCTGAGTGTGTCCCTGTGTGGTCTTTTCATCTGGATACTGATGGCCAAGGGAGAAAACCATTCCTTAGTGGGAATAGGCTGGGGGCACTGCCTCATTCCTCTAGGCACTGGAGGGTGGGGCATACTGCAGCAATTCCTCTTTCAGGCAGTGTCTCTTGAAGGTGAGGAAGACATCCCTAGTTCCTCCACAGCCAATGGCCACCAGTCCTTGACTTGTGATGTCTCTGCCTAGACAAGCGCTGTTGACATTGTAGACCCCAGCCCTTGGGGAAGAGTGTCTTGCTATGGGTGGAGCTGTGCTGGGGATGGAGGTTCAGAAAAAGATAATCCCAAAGGACTGCATAAACTGGGAATGGGAAATTGTCTAGGGGATAGCCCTCTGTCTCTCATCGACTTTCACCTTTCCGGCACCACGTGATCATGGGCATCATGTCTGGGCATGGAGAGCAGGAACAGCTTCCCTGTGCATCCCAATCACACTTCAGCACAGCGTCTGGCATGGCCCAGCTATTGGCAAGACAGGGACTGATGGCCAAACACTCATGGCTGCTTGGTCTTCCTTTCTTTTTCCCAAGCATGGGTCAGCTTTCATCAGGCTGTAGAACTCAGAAGCCCCATGGGTGGCACAATCACACTATGTTTCAGAAAAGCCATTCTGTGGGGCAGATATCCCACAGTCTCTGATGAGACATGGCAGTGAGAACAGGACCTGGTTGTGCACTCAGCAAGGTCTGGTTATGGGCCGTGAATGGCACAGGGCATGCACCAGCCCAACCACAGGGCACATGCTGGGGGATCTTCTCCCAGGCACCAAGCTCCTCTATCATTCCCAGAGCCATGAAGATGAAGTGGCCCTTGTGCTCCATGCAGCACCACTGCTCCCCACACACAGGCAAGGGACTTCCCACATCTGCAAACCTTGGGGTCCTGTGTTGTGTGGGTAGATTAGTTTCACACAGACTGTACATGCTGCCAGTGCATGTCTGTTTTCTATTCTTGTCCCTGACTTTTTCTCTTGTGTCAGTTTCCAAAAACCAAGTAGGTCAGACAAATCTGGAGTATTTGACAGAAATTATTTATTCAGGTTTCAAAGAAATGTTAATGTTATAATATTATATAAAAATTTATATTGTATTTATATATTTATATTATATATAAATAATATAAATGTTAATAATATTATATATATATATTTTGCATTGCTAGATTTCTTCGTGTCCCACGGTGCTGTAAGACGTACAATAATTTTCTGCATAAAAGAAGCTCCCAACTCATAAGAATTCCAGCCAGCAACAGAAATACTGCTATACAAGATCATCAGCATCAACCCAGTGTTTTGTTTTTTTTTTTCAACCAAAGTGAATAGATATTATGCTTCAGAGTGTTGCAAAAGAAACAAAGATATAAATGAAATGTTAGAAGCAAGTCACAGAATCATAGAAACATAGACTATCCCGAGTTGGAAGGGACCCATTAAGGATCATCAAGTCCAACTTCTGGCACCACACAGGTCTGCCCAAAATTTTAGGCCATGTGACTAAGTGCACAGACCAATCATTTCTTAAATTCAGACAGGCTTGGTGCAGTGAGTACTTCACTGGGGAGCCTGTTCCAGTGTGCGACCAACCTCTCGGTGAAGAACCTCTTCCTGATGTCCAGAATAAATCTCTCTGGTCTCAGCTTGACACTGTTCCCACAGGTCCTATCACTGGTGATTATGGAGAACAGGTCAGCACCTGCCTCTCCACTCCCCCTCATGAGGAAGTTGTAGACTTCGATGAATCTCCCCTCAGCCTCCTCTTCCAGAGGCTGAACAGGCCAAGTGACCTCAGCCACTCCTCATATGTCATCCCCTCTAGGCCCTTCACCACATTTGTTGCCCCAAGTATTTTTAGTCTCTACTTTTATCAGTTCAGCTTTTTCTGAACAGGGTTGCGGAATGCTCAGGAGATGATGAGTTTTAAATGTTTACCTTGATGGAACTTTTTTTTTTTTTTTTCCCCCAATATCGAGTGCAGCATTCTGACTCTCAAACTAAAATTTTGCAGCTGTTTGGTCAGCTCCAGGCATGTTCCCAGGCAAGAACCAGAGGGAAAGCATTGTTCCTGCAGAGGTGTTCAATGTCTCCAGAGAATCCTTGGGGCAGTGATCCCGGGGTAGATCAGACCCTTTCTGAGACAAGGCTGAGGCTGGTGCTGCCTTCCCTGAGAGCACAGAGAAAAGAGGGCCCATGGCTGTCCCCTGCTGGGAGCTGCCTAGGCCAAGCTTTTCTTCCTCCAGGTTGCTTTCCTTCTTGCTCTTGCAAGCAGACAGAAGAGCTTCCTCAAGCCTTACGATGTAAAAACCCCATATTCAACATGGTTTGTGAGACAGAGTAGCTTCATCAGCGCAGCTTCATTTCTCCTGCCTGGTCTCAGAATTTGCAGCCTACAGGACACCCAGCTTGTCCCAGACATGCAATACTGCGCTGCCACAGCAGCTGGTCATTATGACACTTCTCCCTGTTCAGGGGCTGAGGATGATCACACATGCCTCCAGCTCCCCTGAGGATTTCCCCTTGGTGAATCCACACTGACTATTCCAGTCACTAGTGGCGTTCCCCTGTGTTCGGTACTGGGGCCAGTCCTCTCTAATGTCTTTATCGATGATCTGGATGAGGGGATTGAGTGCACCGTCAGTAAGTTTGCAGATGACACCAAGTTAGGTGCGTGTGTCGATCTGCTCGAGGGTAGGAAGGCTCTGCAGGAGGATCTGGATAGGCTGCACCGATGGGCTGAGGCCAACCGTATGAAGTTCAACAAGGCCAAGTGCCGGGTCCTGCACCTGGGGCACAACAACCCCAAGCAGAGCTACAGGCTGGGAGATGAGTGCTTGGAAAGCTGCCTGGTGGAGAAGGACCTGGGAGTATTGGTTGATAGTTGGCTTAATATGAGCCAGCAGTGTGCTCAGGGGGCCAAGAAGGCCAACAGCATCCTGGCTTGCATAAGAAGCAGTGTGGCCAGCAGGTCTAGGGAAGTGATCGTCCCCCTGTACTCGGCTCTGGTGAGGCTGCATCTCGAGTACTTTGTTCAGTTTTGGAACCCTTGCTACAAGAAGGACATGGAGGTGCTTGAGCGAGTCCAGAGAAGGGCAACGAAGCTGGTGAGGGGTCTGGAGAACAAGTACTACCAGGAGCGGCTGAGGGAGCTTGGATTGTTCAGCCTGGAGAAGAGGAGGCTCAGGGGCGACCTTATCACTCTCTACAAGTACCTTAAAGGAGGCTGTAGCGAGGCGGGGGTTGGTCTATTCTCCCATGTGCCTGGCGACAGATCGAAGGGGAATGGGATAATGTTGCACCAGGGGTGTTTTAGGTTGGATATTAGGAAGAACTTCTTTACCGAAAGGGTTGTTAGGAATTGGAATGGGCTGCCCAGAGAAGTGGTGGTGTCACCATTCCTGGAGGTCTTTAAAAGACGTTTAGATGTAGAGCTTAGGGATATGGTTTAGTGGAGGACTGGTTAGTGTTAGGTCAGAGGTTGGACTAGGTGATCTTGAGGTCTCTTCCAACCTAGACAATTCTGTGATTCTGTGATTCCTCATAACCTTCTTCTCTTCCAATTGCTTGGAGATAGCATCCAGAACAAGCTGTTCCAAGACCTTTCCAGGGACAGAGCTGAGACTGACTGGCCTGTAGTTTCCCGGATACTCCTTCTTGCCCTTCTTGAAGACTGCAGTGACAATGGCTATCCTCCAATCTTCAGGCACCTCTCCTGTTCTCCAGGACCTTTCAAAGATGATAGAGAATGGTTTGGTGATCACCTCTGCCAACTCTCTTAGCATACGTGGATGCATCACATCAGGACCCATGGATTTGTGAGCGCTGATCCCATTCAGATGCTACCGAACCACTCCCTTCTCAACAAGGGTGGAGATCTCCACTTCCCAGACTCTTTCTCCTCCTCCAGAGTTCAGGAGTCCCGTGGGGAAGTCCTTGAAGCAAAGAGTGTAGCAAAGAAAACATTCAGTATCTCTGCTTCAGTGAGACCCCACCTGGAGTGCTGTGTTCAGCTTTGGGGCCCCCAGCACGGGAAAGATATAGACCTGTTAGAGTGAGTCCAGAGCAGAGCCATGAAGATGATCAGAGGGGACCCATCCAGCATTTCCAGTGAGTCTTCTGCCCTCACTGATACATTCCTGCCCTAGAAGTCCTTGGACATTTCATCCCAGCACTCTAAAGAAATCATCACTGTGGAATGGCCATGGCCTAGATCTGCAAGTAAAAAGGCAGCAGTGCAGGAAACCAGCACACAGCCCATATCATTTGTTGGGATGGTTTGCATTCAAGATGAACCTGTCAGAAAATTGTTACCTCTGCCAAGGGTGCCTCTGGGCCTGTGGCAATGAAGTACCAGTATAAAAGGCAGACCAGCTCCTTGCTCTCTCATCCAATTCTGTAACTTCATCCTCCTTGGGAACCAGGTGAGTCTGAAGCCCTCTCTCCTCCTCTTCTGAAGTAGAAGGGATCTTGCATCAATAGACATCTCATCTGGTGGTGGTTCAGAGCTATGCTGGGCCTTGGAGTTCCTTGACATGGGAGAATGGTGGAGAGAGAAGTTCTGTGTAGAGAGAGACTGTGACATGGTGCAGAGGCAGCCTTTTGGATTATGCGCTCTGTGATGGTGTCATTGGATCTTCCTCTCTGCCCTCTCTCCCAGGTGCATCTCCAGCCCAAGACATGTCCTGCTACAACCAGTGCCTGCCATGCCGGCCCTGTGGCCCGACTCCACTGGCCAGCAGCTGCAATGAGCCCTGCGTCAGGCAGTGCCAGAACTCCACCGTTGTCATTGAGCCCTCTCCCGTGGTGGTGACCCTGCCCGGCCCCATCCTCAGCTCCTTCCCGCAGAACACCGTTGTAGGATCCTCCACCTCTGCTGCCGTTGGCAGCATCCTCAGCTGTGACGGAGTCCCCATCACCTCCGGGTGCTGTGACCTCTCCTGCATTACCAGCCGCTACTGTGGCAGAAGGTGCCTGCCCTGCTAAAGCCACTGCCCATGGCCCTGGGGTTCCAGCACGACCATGGTGCTGGACAATAGAAGGAGGAGTCTTCAGGCAATTGCTTTCAGAATGACTGACCTTCCTCACCTCCTCTGGCAAACATTGGCAGGAGCCTGACCAGGGGCTAGCCTGAGATCTCTGAAAACATGGCCCAAGTCTCTTCTTCCATTCCTCTACCTACCTCCTTGCCCCCCTTTTCATACTGTTCTCCTCCCTTGCGCTGTGGGGATCCTCAGATCCGGCCCTGCCATTGTGGTAACAGCAGACTAATGCCCTGCATGAACTCCTCCATGGGCAAAGGACGCTGCCTCTTGTTTGGCCCTGGTGATCCCTGCACTGAAGGGCCTCTGCTCAGAATGACCTCCTTTTCCTCTCTACACTAATTAAAGTTTTCTGCATCACCAGCCTTGGTTGTACATGTTTCTTCCCTCTGCATATACCCTCCTCAACTGCCCACCGAGAAAGGTTTTGCCCTTGGTGGGTATAAGATGGGTGTTTAAGGAGCCTCTTCCCCACTCCTAGAACAATGGGAGGTTGCGACACACTGCAGAGGGTCCTCTCTTGGACACTGCCCCTTGGGGCTGAAGAAGACATCCCTGCCTTTAACAGAGGTAGGGGTATCTACCCTTGCCTTGCAGCGTCTCTGCCCACAGCTCCCCCCTGTCCTGCAAACAGAGAGCACAACCTCTGCTGTCCTCACGGGAAAAGCTATGAGCCTGTGGGAGGCTGTGGAGGCTTGGCACCCTGTAGGCTCTTAGGAACGGGCTTCTTCTTGCTCAGGACAGTGCTGTGCTGGGGAAGCAGGTGGGGACAGAAGATGGATGGCAGATGTGGGGAATGGGTGGAATAAGTGCAGGGATGCCCGACTGCTTCTACTCCACCCTCATCTTCCCTTGTTTGCCATACCTCAGGGCTATGGCCAGCACACATGGGCATGTGTGGCAGGAACATGTGTCCCATGAGGCCCAACCGCCCCCAGCAGAGCATTTGGCAGGGCCCAGGTGATGGCACACGTGCAGGGCTGATCCCCTTCCACAAGTCAGCATTGGTGTTTGCCGTAATGGACCATACATGGCAATCTCCAGTCCCTGAGGACCCTGAACCCATATGGGGTGGGTCAGTGCAGAGACAGCAAGCAGTTTGCATGCCCCCACACTGCTCTAGGGTGCCCACTTGCCCTCAAGCATGCAGCAGCTTTCCTCAGGTGCAGGACGTGCACTCACAGGGACTTCCTCACTCTCATTTCCACTTTTCCTGACCATTTGCTTTGCTCCTGCTCAGGCAAGCTGTTTCTCTGTTTCTTCTTTTGGTTATGTAGAGGCTATGTTCAGGATGTGTGCAGCTCTCTGTTGCCCAGTTGCACTTCAAGGATGCCCATTGTTTCCAGGCCCTGTTCGACTGCTGGCAGATATTTTTCCTGTCAGTGCTTTTCACCCCCATGATGTTTCTCACCAGTATCTAATTAGAGCCTAGTAACCTCTGTAACAGCTCCCATCAGAAGGGAGCTGTCCTTCCTCCCTATCTTTCCCTGCTTAATTACAGAGCTCTTTCCTTATGGATACACGTATGTCCCTGCTTCGTACAGCCTTGTCACATCCAGAAGGAATCAACCATGCAAGCAAGAGAGATGAGCCAAAGGTGCGCTGGGGTAAACCCTTTGTCTTTCCTGGTGTCAGAGGAATGGAATCAGCCACAGCTGCAAGAGAATGCAACCAATTTAGCCCAGGTGAAGGTATGGCACTGCCAGGGCTAAGGTGTGGGGTAGACCACAGGAAAGAGACCCAGGCAGAGCTCTGACAAACATTTCTGCTTTGTTGGGATGGCCCATTGCCCTGGAAGGGCTTGGCCCATGTTGCAACCCAAAATATGACTAGTAGTTCCTGGAGACATAGGTTTCTTAATTGCTCTGCTGTTTATTGCCTACCTTAAATGCCCCAGGACACTGTTAGCAGTATATAATGCTTGGGTGAAGTTCTGGGTGCATGTCATTGGCAAATGGACAAAACTGTGGTTGGGATACGCTTCTACGTTTGCACAAGGCAGCTTAGCTTGGTTGAAAAACATGCTACCATGAGCAAACACCTTTGCTCTAAAATAAGACGTTAGGCTGCCCCTTTGCCTTCAGGAGAAACAGCCAGACATGGGCTGGATGGGAATCTGTCCCCTCTGCGATGCATTTCTGAGACAATGCTGGCCGGCCTTTATAGACAGGTGTGAGGAGATAGGCCTGGCTTCAGCACTGACTCCCAGGAGGACCTGTCAGTGTCCAGGGGCGGAAATCCCTGACTGACAGGCACTCTCAGGAATCTCACAGCAGTCTGCTTCTCCTATACATCCCAAGGTCATCGATGGACAGCCACGCTGAGGCACTCCAAACATTGTTACCCTGAATTAAACCAAGGATCCAAACTGTCCTGATTCTGTCCTTGTTGGGGCCTGAATTCTGCAGGAACAAAGGGTGATTGTTGCATTGTGAGGAAAAGGAGGGCTCAGGAGAAAGGGGCTGTGTTTCAGTGCCTCTTCCCTGCACACACCTCTGCCAGGCTGCTGCCATCTCCGTTCAGCTGCACCCAGCCTCCAGACCCTTTCAGCAGAACCGAAGTGCCTTGGAGGGGCCGGGCTGGCGGGGGAACCCCCGCGGCTGCGGGACGAGGTGGTCCTGGCGGGCGGAGCGGCAGCGCCCCCTGGGGGCTGTGCCCCTGCCTCGCCCCCGCCACACACGCCCGGCCCCGCCCGCCACGGTTCCTGCACGGCCGCAGCCCCGGCTCCTCTCCCCGTGGCTCTCAGGGCGCAGTAATACACCGCCGCGTCCCGAAGCCGGGGCTCGGTGAGCCACAGGGCGCTGGACCGGCGGTCTGCTGCCACCACGAGCCACCCCGGCAGGTCCGTCAGTGCTCTGGAGCCTCCAGTACCGAACACTAGGGATGCGGGTCCTTGGCCCGGGAGATGGCGGTACCAGTGGATGACTTCACCAGTCTGGATGTTGGGGTGTGAGCAGGTGATATTGATGCTGGTGCCCTCCCTGGTCTCTGCCCATGGTTCCTGCTGCACCTGGGCTCTGCACACAGCCACTGCCGAGAAAGCAAGCAGGAGAAAACTCAGAAAATGTCTTTCCTGCACTGAAAATGTCACGCAGGGGGAGAGGGGAGAAGAAAACAGTTGACAGCCGATGCGAGCTTTTTCTCAGAAGAAAGCATACAAAGGAATTTCACTGGGAATGGTTATTAGGGGACCAAGTCGGAGCAGGGCTGTTTGGGAGGAGAGTCCGAGCCAGGAGGAGAAGGGAAGCAGGCAGCAATGAGTGGGGGTGTGCCGAAAGGAGAGGAGGGAGGCAGGGAGCAAGGCAAGGTGGGAGGCAACGGCCGGCTGAGCTCGCTGGAGGCAGGCGGGATGGCTGCAGAGGGAGGCCAGAGGGGAGCGAGGTCCGTAAGAAGCCGGCGGGCCAGAAGCGAGGGCAGCCCCGTCCCGTCCCGTCCCGTCCCGTCCCGTCCCGTCCCGTCCCCGGCGCCGGCAGCCCCGCGCACCCAGGAGCACCGCGGCCAGCGCCGCCAGCCCTGCGGCCCGGCCCTGCCGCATCCCGCCGCTCCGCCGCCCGCGCCGCGCTGCCCCCGCCAGCCCCGGCTCTGCTCCGCCCGCGGCGCCTCCTCCCCGCCGCCGCCGCCCGGCGCCGCCAGCTCCGCCCCGGGGCCGCTCGGGGGCTGGCCCGGGCTGCGAGTGCTGGGCGCCTGTGGGCGGGCAGGGCTTCGGCTGCTGCCCGCGGGGCTCTGCCCGTCCTGCAGCCCAGCCCGGGATAGGAGAGGGAGTGGGAGTTGGAGCGGGAGATGGAGCCGGAGCGAAAGGGCGAGGGAGCGGAGACAGCGGCTGCCCGTCTGCTACGGCATCTCCTTTGGGAGTGGGAAGGGGAGAGGAGGGCAGTGAACGGGGTAGGAGATGAGTAGGGAGAGAGGAGAGAAGCGGGAGAGGAGAAAGCAGCTGCCTGCCTGAAGCGTCCCCAGTGGAGGGCAACGGGTCAGGCTGGGCTGGGCCTGGGAGCTTGGTGCTGTGGTGCGCTGGTATCACAGCTGTGGCCGGCACTGCTGCAGATGTGGAAAGCCAGCAGCAGGAACGGGTCCGGGGACACAGTGCCCCGACCGCACCCCAAACCGTACGGGGCCCTGCTGTCTGGCACTGCCCATTGAGCTGTCATCGTCGGTCGAGCGTCTCTGCCCAGATTGAGGGGCACAGTTGCCACTTTCCCATTTACAGGCTTCACGGCAATAGTAGCTGAGCACGTACCCAGGAGACACACAGGCAGGGACAAGCATGCCCATTTGGGGAAGATAGACGCAGGCCAGTACCCCCAGTAGCTGCTTTTGGAGACCCCAAATGGACTTGCCACATTTTCCTGGAGGCTGAGACCCCCTTTCCCTGCTCGGGGGACCCCTGGCTCCAGCAGCTGACAGCACAGGGCAGGGATGTCCTCACGCTGAGTCTGACTCCAGCGGCTAGCATCAAATCCACTTCTGCCACTCCATGAGGAATTGCTATGTTCTCCTTGCAGCACATGTGTGCGTGGGACAGAGCGAGATTATGGAGACGTAAGGAAATATTCCAGAAGAGGACAGGACAGACAGCGGTGCTCATGTGCAGGGCCCAGCCATGCAAGTACAGGCTGCAGCCCCTTTTACACCCTGATCTGTCTGCCCTAGTGTGCTCCTCCCGGCTCCCATTTCCCTGCACGTCCCCTCATGGGGTTGTATAGGTCTGTCCTGCACCCACCCCAGCGTGTGTCCTAGCCCACAGCTGTAGGAGGTGCAAGGCCCAAGCTGATCTTCCTGTGGCTTCTTGATAGGCCACCAACTGGTGTTGTGACTGCCCACATTTGATCTCTCTTCCTCCTTCATCATCTATCAGTCAGGTTTGTATCCCTGTGTGTTGTTTCCAGCTTCCTGCAGTTCTTTCTCTCGGCCCCCCTCCCAAGTGCTGAAGGGCTGCTTCTAGGGTAGGAAACAAGGAGGGAGGAGCTGAAAGGTAAGAAAGAAAATAAGGGCTGCTGTGGAAGCAGTGATGGCAGCTTCCCCAAGACCTCCATGTCAGAAGAGAGTAGAGAAAACAGCATGGCCCTGAAAGCAGAGACAGCGAACACAGCAGGGGAAACAAAGAAACAACCTCTCTCTGTTTCTCGGGTTTCGCATGGCTTCCTTCACCTTCTCGGTCTTTACGCTGTAGGTTGGTGCATGGGGCAGAGGGAATCACAGCCCTGGAGAAGATGGACACCACTTTGTTGTGGGACAAGTTGGCAATGGGGTGGGTATAGAGGAGGGAACGTAGCCCCCGGCATGATACAAGTGCAGGGAAGTGAGAGTGAGCAGACAGTGTCTTGTGTCTCCTCACATGTCTACATTCAGAGCGAGGAGCACCCTGCAGGAGCTCAAGGAGGACAGGAAAACTGGTGGAGCTGATGTATTCAAGGAGCACAGCAGTCCAGAAGCTCTCTGCAGAAGGCAGCTGCATGACTGACAGCGAGTCCCAGAAGGAGCTGCGATTGTGTAGGGCCAGAGCAGGGCAAACAAAGGGTGAGCGCCGCTTGTGCCAAGGAGGGGAGCAGGAGCTCGGTCCACAGGCCTCCCACCAGACTGCAGTTCTGCAGTGGGTGGCAGATGCACGCAGCTTGGTCATAGACCAAGAGTGTGAAGAGGACATCCCAGTTTAGGCCCACTAGTGGAGGAAGAGGAGCCAGACCACACTGCTGGAAAAGTAAATTGTCCATAAAGAGGCATCCTGACCAAGACATGGCACATGTCAGTGAATGGGAGGTTTCCAAAGACAAACTACACAAAAGGATACATGGGCTGTTTGGGCACCACACACAAGTGTATTCTCAGCCTGGATCAAGAGGCAGATGGCTGAGAACTCCAGAATGAAGAGCAGCAGCTCTCAGCTCAGAAAAACCCAGTAGCTACAAAAGAAACCTCTCTCTAGACCTTCCCCTCACTCCTGTGGGAAGGAGATAGAGTTGCTGCTCAGGATTCATTGCCTTCCACCACTCGATATCTTCTGGAGGTAAAACACAGCAGGGCCTCAGCAAGCCAGGATGTTCCTTCAGAGAGAGTAGAAAGTAAAATCAGAACCCTAGAGTTCAGGAGAGCAGCATTTGCTTTCTTCACTGTGTGGACACCTGTCTTTGTGCGTGTGTGCCCAAATATACTTCAGTATGTATCCAGGAGTGTCTGTGAGTGCACCCATGAATTCATGCATCTTTTGACATGAGCAGCAGTGTGCATGAGTGGTATTCCCTCTACCCACTGTTGATGTCATGAATCATACCAGTATGTGATCAAGGGTGACCGTGGGAATTAACAGAAACAGCGATCCGTCAACAGCATCCCTCCAAGACTGATATGTGGTGACTGTGCATGTTGCCCCATGTTTCCTGAGCAGTCCTAATGAGAGGTCATCTGAGAAACCCTCCAGAGGATCACAGGCTGCACCTCCAGCACACACGTAGTCCAACCCTGTTTTCAGAGTGGGTCTCATCAGATCAGGTTGCTAAGGATCAAGTCCAGGCAAAGTCTGAACTCTTCCAAGGATGGAGCTCCAATAGCATCTCTTTGGCAATCTGCTCTTGGCAAACCATGCAATCTTGCATGGGAAACCATGCTCTTACACTCTGAATCGGGTGCTACAGAATTAAAGAAAGGATACAAACTATTGTGGGCCCATCCTTGTTGGGGACTGAAATTGGCAATGAACATCTTAGGGTCAGGAGAAAGAGGGCTTCAGATACAGAAGTCCACATATCAGCATGTGTGCTGTGGGCACTTCTGGGCTGGGTTTGTTCTGTGATTGTACAACTGTTCTCATGGACAGAGCAGTGGAGAATGCCCTGTGCTGACCAGCCCATTTTCTTATGAGGAGGGGCCACACAGGTCTCACAGGCACCTACCTGCTCATGCACACCTGCGTGGAATCATGCAAAACGCCACCCACAGACACTTGCACAAATCCAGCACACAGGCTGTCCTAGTTTCACACTGATGACCAGCTAAATTCCACACCACAGCTCTCTCACACCCCCTGCTGAAAGCAAGATGTGGAAAAAGAATGTGATTTAAGGTAAAGGGTTTACATGTTGACACAGGGATAACATAATTAAAGGATTAAAAAAATAAAAAAACAAATAAAAAAGAGCAAAGGCTGTTTGGAAACAAATTGAGGGAAAGTTATTCTTCACTTCGCATCAGAAAGTAGTGTTTCTCCACGTCTTTGGAAGCCTGGACTCGGTATACCTGTCTACTCACCCTGATTTTCCTTCCCCTTTCACATCTTTATTGCTGAGTGTTCGATTACAGAATATCCGTTTGGTTTGTTTAGGTCAGCTGCCCTGGTGATGTCCTCTCCCCACCTCTTTCCCACCTGCATACCTCCTGGCTTTGGGGGGCTTGGAGAGAGTCTTGATGCTGTGTCACCACTGCTCCACTGTAGCCCCCATGTTGGCAATGCTGTTCTCGCTCCAAGTGCAGAGCACAGCACTCTAGGGACTGCTGTGGGGAATGCTGAGTCTGTCCCAGGCAGCCCCAGTATAGGCAAGTACCCACAAGGGAGGAACATGTGCATGAACGTGACACAGTGTGCAGCAAAGATTCTGGACAGCATTTGGTCCAAGTACATATTTAACGTGATAGAGAGGGGAGGTGGACTGGAAGCCTTGCAGAAGGCACCGGAGCCAGGGCTCTTGACAAGACAATGTCAGCTTTCTTGGGCCTTGCACTTAATGCCTGAGAATCCCATTTGTTAGGCTGAGTAGCAGTGGTAAGGAAAGTGCTGGAGTGCCCTGACTGATCACTGGTGGGTGTCATGACAGAAGTAAACTTGCATCATGTAAGGAGAAGATGTATGATTTTATTTCTTTTTTTAAAACAATAAATGAAAGGCATCAAGTTATGGGAGTGAAGAAGGAATTCCCTATGGACAGGATCTGCATTGTGTGTCTTGGGAAAACCCAGCCGGCTCTATCCGATGTTGGTAGAACGCAGGATCACCTGCACTTGAAAGGCTTCCTTTCTGTCTACATTCATCTTTATATGCCTTCTAACTAAAACAGACATTGTTCTGTTGGGCCTTTCTTTTGTGATCCAGAAAGGGCCCTGCACAACCTCTCCCCCTATACTGACATCCCTGGGTCAGAGCAGGAGGAGGCAAAACAGGCCAGCAGGTTTTCCCTGAGGGCAGTGTCAGCAGAGTGTCATGGTTCTGCTCGAGTGGGCAGCCGAGCTCCACCACAGCCGCTCTCTCACTCCCCTCCTCAAAGAGGAATGGGGAGAAAATATGTGAAAAGGGCTCAAGGATTGAGATAAGGACGAGAAAATCACGCAATAATTAGTGTAACGGGCAAACCAGACTCAGCATAAGAAGACAGATAGTAAGATTTATTGCTCATTACTAACAAGCTAGAGAAGTGAGAAACAAAGGAAAGAAACCAAAAGCACCTCCCCCCCCATCCACCCTCTTCCACCTCCTCCCCCCGAGCGGCGCAGGGGAACGGGGGAATGGGGGTTATGGTCAGTCTACAGTGCTTCTTCTCTGCCGCTCCTTCTCAGTCACTCTCGTCCCCTGTGCTGTGGGGTCCCACCCATGGGATGTAGTCCTTGACGAACTGATCCGGCGTGGGCTTCCCACAGGCAGCAGCTCTTCCAGAACTGCTCCAGATATGGGTCCGTACCACGGGGTCCATCCCTCAGGAGAAAACTGCTCCAACCTGGCTCCCCTACGGGCAGCAGCTCCTGCCAGGTCACCTGCTCCTGCGTGGGCTCCTCTCCACGGGCTACAGGTCCGGCCCAGAATCTGCTCCGGCAGCAGTCTTCCACAGGCGGCAGCCTCCGTCGGTGCAGGGCCACCTGCTCCACCGTGGTCTCCTCCACGGGCTGCAGTGTGGAACCCTGCTCCACCGTGGTACTCCATGGGCTGCAGGGGGACATCCTGCTTCACCATGGTCCTCACCACAGGCCGCAGGGGACTTCTGCTCCGGCGCCTGGAGCACCTCTCCCCCTCCTTCTACACTGACCTTGGCACCTGCAAGGCTGTTTCTCACTCCCTTGACTCTCCCGGCTGCTGTGTGGCGCAGCAGTTTTTTCCCTGTCTTAAATATGCTCTCACAGAGGCGCAAAACAACATCGCTTATTGGCTCAGATCTGGAAAACAATGGGGCCCTTCCCAAACATGGGGCAGCTTCTAGATCTTTCTCACAGAAACCACCCCTATGGCCCCCTGCTACCAAAGCCTTGCCACGTAAACCCACTACACAGAGTTAGGGTCACAGGCAGGAGCTGGGTCACCTGTAGCCAAAGGGGCCCCAGAGAGTCCCTAGGGAGTCACCCAGACTGACAACATTTGCCTTTACTGGACTCTTCCAGCATGTGAGCTGAGTCTTCTGCCCACACTAACGTGTGTTGCTTAGAAATACTTGGGCCACCCTGCCTGCCACTCAGAATGGGGAAAGGGCATAAAGCAGGAAATGAAAAGCAGCATCACAGGAAGGCAACACACATCCCATATCATTAGGTGGGATGTTTTGCATTCAAGAGCAGCTTGTCAGAAAATAGTCCCTGCTTCAAGGGATGCCTCTGGACATGGGGCAGCTAAGGCCCACTATAAAAGCCAGCCCAGCTCCGTGCTCTCTCATCCACGTCTCTGGCCTTCTTCTTGTTGGGAACCAGGTGAGTGTGAAGCCCCTTCTTGTCCCCCTCATTCTCCCACAGGAGGACTCAGTTCCTTGGACCTTTCAGCTGCTATCAGCTGCGTGTCCTGCCAAATCTTGGGACTGCTGGTTGTGGGAGAGTCAAGGGGTAGAAGGTTTGTCATGGAGGAAGATTGGGCCTTTGGTATGATGGCTCCTGTGCTGGAGCCTAGGGTGTATCCTGGCTGTGGTGGCTCTTTTTGGGCCCTGTCAGGATGCAGCCAAGAATGCCTCGCACATCCCTGCACTGCCTCCAGCTCACAGTACTGCCTGTGCCTTGAATCTGTTAGGATGTGGTGGCAGGCTGCTCCTCATGCATCCCCATGTTGAGCTTTCTATCTGCCCTCTCTCCCAGGTGAACCTCCTGCCCCCAGACATGTCCTGCTACGACCAGTGCCGGCCATGCCAGCCCTGCGGCCCAACCCCGCTGGCCAGCAGCTGCAATGAGCCCTGCGTCAGGCAGTGCCAGAACTCCACCATTGTCATCCAGCCCTCTCCCGTGGTGGTGACCCTGCCCGGCCCCATCCTCAGCTCCTTCCCGCAGAACACCGTTGTGGGATCCTCCACCTCTGCTGCCGTTGGCAGCATCCTCAGCTGTGATGGTGTCCCCATCAACTCTGGGTGCTGTGATCTCTCCTGCATCACTAGCCGCTACTGTGGCAGCAGGTGCCGCCCCTGCTAAAGATGCCAGACAGTGCCCCAGACCAGGACCCCAGGAAATCAGAACATGCTGCTGGACAAGAATGGATGGAAGAAGAGACCTCATGTTGTTGTTTTAAGAGGACCTGACCATCTCTGGCTTGTCCTGTAAAGACAGATAGGAAGGGGCCAGTCTTGAGTCTATGACAACATGACCAATGTCTTCCTATCCTGTTTTCTACACGCTCTTTTTCTTTCTTTGCTTTCTTGCCCTCTCCTTTGTGTGAGGCCCCCAGAAACCAGCCTGGAGAGACCTGCTAGCCCCTCTCCCCATGTGGACCAGGTAGATTGATGCCCTGTTGCAAGTCTGCCTTTGGAAAAGCTGAACAGATTTTTGTCTGCTCCTGCTGTGCTACGATCTCGGGGCCTCCTCTTGGAGTCACCTCCTTTCCCTCCTGAGCCTTGATAAACATTTGCAGCAACCCTGAGTGTGTCCCTGTGTGGTCTTTTCATCTGGATACTGATGGCCAAGGGAGAAAACCATTCCTTAGTGGGAATAGGCTGGGGGCACTGCCTCATTCCTCTAGGCACTGGAGGGTGGGGCATACTGCAGCAATTCATCTTTCAGGCACTGTCTCTTGAAGGTGAGGAAGACATCCCTAGTTCCTCAACAGCCAATGGCCACCAGTCCGTGACTTGTGACGTCTCTGCCTAGACAAGCGCTGTTGACATTGGAGTCCCCAGATCTTTGGAAGAGTGTTTGTCTTGCTATGGGTGGAGCTGTGCTGGGGATGGAGGTTCAGACAAAGATGATCTCAAAGGATTGCAGAAACTGGGAATGGGAAATTATCTTGGGGGTGGCCGTCTGTCTCACCTCCATGTTCACCTTTCCGGCACCACCTGATCATGGGTATCATGTCTGGGCATGGAGAGCAGATACAGCTTCCCTTTGCATCCCTATAAGATTTCAGCACAGTCTCTGGCATGGCCCAGCTGTTGCCACGATACATAGGGCTGAGGGGATCCACAGGTTCGTACTGGTACCAGTCCCATCAGGTCACACACTGGAGCCCCCAGTCCCTGTAAAATCAACTCCTTTTCATGAACTCAGGCCCAGGACAGGGACTGATACCCAAACACTCATGGCTGCTCGGTCTTGCTGTCTTTTCCCCAAGCATGGATCAGCTTTTGTCAGGCTCCAGATCTGAGGCTACATACGTGGCACAATTGCACCATGCTCCAGAGAACAGATCATGTGGGGGCAGATATCCCACAGTCTCTGCTGAGTCATAGCAGTGAGAATGGGACCTGATTGTGCACTCAGCAAGGTCTGTGTATGGGCCGTGAATGGCACAGGGCATGCACCAGCCCAACCACAGGGCACACGCTGGGGGATCTTCTCCCAGGCACCAAGCTCCTCTGTCATTCCCAGAGCCATGAGGATGTAGTGGCCCTTTTGCTTCATGAAGCACCACTGCTCTCCACTCCCAGGCAAGGGCCTTCCCACATCTGCAAACCCTGGGGTCCTGTGGTGTGGGGGTGATTTAGTTTCACACAGACTGTACATGCTGCCAGTGCCACGGGACCAGGATGGGGGATGGGGCTATTGCTCCATGGTGTGAGGATGGAGGTACCTCTCCGTAGGCCAGGTTCTTTGGGAGGCAGTGCTGGCTCAGGTGGCAGCGCAAGGGCAACAAGCATCAGAACCAAGCCCACCAAAGCCCAGGCAACCACATCTTACAGCTCTGGCCTGACCCCTAGCCCAGGGTCTCTGCACAAGCTCAGGCCTAGCATAGCCCTGCCCCAGCTTTACTGAGTGTGTGCCTGTGCCTGGCCTGGCCTAATCTTACCAGTCTGGCCTGGCCAGCCATCTGGGTGGTGCAGCGCCATCACTGGATGGAACCTTTAGCCAGGCCTCTCTGGGGTCTGGCCTTAGTCTGTGCCCCAGACCCAGCTCTCACACTGGGACCCAGACCTTCTATGCAAAACATATCTATTTCCTGGGTTAGAGCAATAATCAATAGGTGCTCCTGAGCCAGAATTATCTCCTGGCTAACACTGAAGTCTGAGATGGAGGAGCACATTCACAATTTGGAGATTCATTCACCTTTGTCTTGGAAATGACAAAATCCTTCTGGAGAATAAGTCCCCTCCTCCTCCAGAGTTGTTGCACAGCCAGGGCAGCTTCCTGCACCAGGGTGTCACTCACAGCACAGAGGTACAAGGCGCTGTCAGAAAGCTCGACTTCCTTCAGACGCAGAACACTGGATTTCCCCTTAGTGTTCAGCTCCGTGGTGAAACGGTCCTTCTGCTTGGTGCCTGCTATTGCTTGATGTGTAATCAGCTGAGGGGCTTGTCCCTTCTTCTGCTCGTACCAGAGCAAGCCATAAAAGCTGGAGGTTTCATATGTGCAATTGGTCTGGAAGGTGTTTCCCTGCTCCACGGAGACTTGTCCTTCTTCCTGGGTGACGGACACCTGCCCCATGGTTTCTGGAAGATAGAGAAGGTCAGCAGTTCTGTGGGGAAATCTACAGGCAACCAAACAGGAGTGGATTCAGACCCGTCCTTTCTCTCTGTCCTTTACTGGGCTGAAAGGTCCACACGGCTGGGGCACAGCAAGGTGGTGTGGGGGCAGAGCTCAGTGCTCCCTGGCCAGAGCAGACCCTGAGGAGAGCTGTGCTGTGTGCCTGCTCCTCCTGCCTGCTCTCCTTCTGCCCAGAGGACCAGGGCACAGTCTGTCATGCCTTGCTTTGTGTGCTGGGACCAGTACCCTCCAGCAGGTTGAACGGCCCACACAGCTATGGAGAAAAGGTTCAACCTGCTTCCTCGATCCTGTCATCTCAGGGGCCTCCAAGTCCCATCAGTACAAACAAAGCTGAAGTGAGTGGTGGCAGGAGTGAGCCATGGCTGTGCTGACAAGCAGGAGGACACTGTAGGCCACAGCAGGAAGACATCAGGCAGAAGACAGACTGGACACCCTGGTAATGTCCATGGGAGGAGAGCTTTCATGTCCCTGTATCCACTTGGACACAATCTGGCTTTTTCTATAGGAAAGGGAGAAATGAGGGACTGCAGAGACTGATGAAATCTTCTCTGGTGACAACAGGTGGAGGAGAAGAGAGATGCAGAAAAGAGACGGACTGAAAGAACTTAAGTAGCAGGAGAGGTCTCTTTTCCATCTCCTCTTTCCAAATTTCAAAGAATAACAGCATCTTGAGAGAACCAGTACACGAACCAGAAATGGGAGACAACATTAAGCAACCATAAATGGGAGACAACATTTAGCAACGTTTTCCTTGTGATTCAAGAGTTGCTCCTCACATAAATATATTAAGGCTGACAAGGGCTTTCTGGGGAAAGAAGATTTGTACCTTGATTAAAAGCCAGCACTTACCCGGCAGTTGCCCCAGGAAGGCAATGAGGACAAGATACCCACGGTGCATGCTGAGACCGACCCTCCTGTTTGCTGTGGGAGAGAGAGTCAGAAAAGCACCTCCCAGACCCAAGAGAACAGAGCTGCCGGAAATGACTCTGCTGGGGGAACAAGGGCAGATTCAGTGACAAGATATATTCTGGTCTGACTGTGCCCCAAATGCTCCCTGGGGTTTCTCCCTCCTCCAGCTGCAGCAACCACTGAGGATTGCCACAGTCAGGGGTCCTGGGAATTCTGGGAGGCACATCATGTGCAGGGGCTGCTCTCATCTCCTCTCCCAGTGGGGTCCTCACCTCCCCAGCTACATCTGCCTTCTCTTCTGCACAGGCACTGCTGGGCCATGGCTGATGTCAGGGCAGTCTTCCCCACTGAGCTTGTTCTTTCTACCCTGGGATCATTTGCTCCATAGAGATGTTCCTATTTCCTGTGGGAGGAGAAGATACCTTTATTTCTGTCCTACAGCCCCAGAAAGAAGGGAAGAACCATGTTATGCAGCAGCCCAGGTTTTCTGACTGTGTCCTGTTCTGGTGGAATAACCTAGCATTTGCAAGAGGAACAGGGCTCCATTGGGGTGTTGGATGGCACAAGCCTAGAGGGGAGCAGGACAACCTGTTCCATAGGGCAAGGGGTGAGGAGTCAGCAGGAAAAAGGACATGGATTCAGTGGGTCACGTGCACTCACACTGATCGGCCACAAGGGACACCCATTTGGCTCTTTAATATAACACCTAGTAATGCAATTTGAATAGACAGCTGAAAAACAAAGATTAGGAGTATTCTAATGTGAAGTTACCATGTACTATCCTAATTACAAGAGTAAAAATCATGCCCCTGTGCTGGGAGACCCCGGCCCAACAAGGGACTCTTCCTCTCTGAGGATGTGCAGAATGATTCTGTCATGGCAGCACTATGGTAGTATGTAACCATTCAGAGGAGCGGGGATTGTACAAACATGCAAATGTATTGAGAAGGGGTTTTATGAAAGTGGAAAGTCTTAAGGGGTTCCTGCTTTGTGGGAAACTAACAGCTACCCAGACTTGCACTATTCTGAAATAATGTCTTGACTATGTCTGTGGATTGGCTCAGAATACACTTTGCATCTTGCCTTCCATTTCCAAGAAAACCCTTTCACAGTGGGGCCCATTTCTCAAGGGAACCATTCATTATTCTAACACAAGGCTCCTGCTGACTACACCCAGCTCTGTCTCACAACACTACAGAGCACTGGCAGGTTCCTTAGGGATCCTTGGCGGAATGAGGACCGGCCACTGGTTGTGGTTGTAACTAGAAATTTATTACTACAAAATAAATTACAATAAAATACTAAAAATTACTACAAAAACATAAAGCTTACTACAAATAAATTACTAGTTGAATTACTAGCTTGATAACACCAATGCCCTTTCTCACCACAATGGTGGGTGTCTCCACATGCTGCGGCCAGTGGGAGGGAGAGACAAGGAGGCAGGGGTGCACATTAGCAGCCCCTTCCACATGATGGATATTTGCCTTGCTGTTGGTTATGCTAACCACACTACCAGGCATCAGGAGCAGGGGCTGCTGGCTCACCACAAGCCCCAGGTGTCCTTGCTGGGCAGGCTCAGCTCAGAGCGCTATGCAAACTGTGATGAGACGGAACTGCACCTCACAGCACCCACACCTTCCTGTATAAAGCTGAAAGCTGAGGGCACCAGTGTGGGTTCAGTGCACACAGGTAGACAGCGCTGTCCTGGAGCTTGGCATCTTGCACGTGGAGAAGCACCAGGGAGTTCTCCTTGGAGAGCACAGAGGAGATCCTCCCGGAATGCACATGAGGCTTGAACTTGCTCACCTGCAGCAAGAACTGAGGGGACTGGGTCAGGCGCTGCTGGTACCAGAAGATATAGGGTGTAGAGGTGCTGGTGGAGAAATTGCAGTGCAGAGTAGCGTTGTGTCCCACCTGGATGGCAGTTTCTTGGGCAAACTGCACCACAGAGTCCTTCTGTGCATGACCTGCAAAGCCAGAACAGCATCTCATCACTGCTTGAAGATGTATCTGTATCCTCTCTCTCCTTTGTGTATCATTTCACCAACTTTCTCACTGTCTCCACTCTCCATCTCCCTTTTCATGGGCTGTAAAATGCTGAGCTAAATACACATGCACTCTTCTTTCTGCAGCTGCTATTCCATTCCCATACCCAAGTCTGTCAGCTTACCTACTTTTTAGCAGTATCTTACCAGGCTTCGAGTCCATCCATATCTATGAACAATACATGTAAGAACACTAGGCATCTGCAAAGGAAAAGTGCAGGTTCTTATTCATCCCTGTACACTCGTTGCTCCTGACATCTCCCAGACTGTCTCCTGTACTGGTCTTCAGCCTCTGCTCTCCCTACAGAAAGCACTTCCACTTCTTCCAGGGAGGCAGGACTCCAATTTCCCCCCTCCAGAAATGATGGGATGCCATCTGGCCCCTAGCTTGCCCTGCCTCAAAGTCACATCTCACCAAAGTCTGACAGTGCCAACAAGGCTGCCAGGAAAAGCAGGACCATGTCACGCTCTCGCCTTCACAGGGTGCCCACGTAGTGCCTGGAAAGAGGGAGCTCAAGCTTGCGAGTTTACTTCCCCCTCTGCCAGCTCAAAGCAGCCTCTAAACCTCAGCACAGAGGGTGGAGCAAAGCTCTCCCCCTGCTGCTCCTTGGGGCTCACCTCTGCCCCAGCAAGGCTCTCAAGAGAGGTATGGACTAGTGGCTAAAGCAGTCAGAAAGGAATCCAGCCAGTCTTTGCTGTGCTCCAGGACCCCTTGGCCAGCCAGAAGTGTTCCAGCACAGGGAGCGTCACACTTGTGCAGTTAGCTCACAGCTGCAGGCCTGTGAAGGCTAGGACATTTCACTTGGTCAGCAGTAAGGCAAAAGGACACCAACATGGCTGCTGTGTGCTTCCCTCTTTTTGCCCCTCCTGGCAGGTGGGCAGCCCCAGCAAGGGGCAAGTGTCCCCAGTGGCCTCCCACTGCCATCCAGAACCCAGCCAGACACAGAGTTCTGCACCCACCTCTGCTGTCAATGAAGATGGGGTTCCTCACCCCCTGCACCCAACCCCTCAGGAGAGCCATGCTCTCTCATGCTGGCAGGGAAGGACACCCCACCATGGCCCTCTGCTCAGTCAGCACCTCTGCACACACACACAGGAGTGAATCCTGCACCAAGGGCAGACCTTCAACAGTGCTGGCTAGTGCAGCAACCCCCTCAACGACTCAGTCCTTTGGCAAGATCCAAGGTTCCAACACATGTCATTAGAGTGAGTGTCCAGCAGAGATAGTTGTTGTATTGTCAGGATATTGTCTCAGTGCCAGAGGTCCTGGATTTGGGCTTGGGACAAAGCCTGTACAACAAGCTCTTAAAACGAGGCACTAAAGAGAATGGAGGAAACACAATTTGGCTGTTCTGTGGCTGTGCCCCTGCCTCATCCCCGCCCAACCTGCCCGGCCCCATGCACTGTGGGACATCCCCTGACCCTCCCAGCTCTGTAGGCCATTGGTTGCCTTTGCTGCAAGGGCGCTGTGAAATGTGTTCATCTGATTCGTGTCAATAAGGAGTAACACTAGGGCCGCTTGGTATGATGGATGTGACCTTCTGTCTTACATACCCTTTTATAACCACAAGCCTAAGAAAAACAGAGTGGTTAATGCATATAGTTCTTGTATCTTGCAAAGGAATGTTTTAGCAATTCGTGTCAATAGAGAGCTTGAAGGGAAATATATTTGTAGGCTTTTCCTTGAAGTCTCTGATATCTGGGGGGTTTCAGAATATCTGCTAACTATTATGACTATTGCATGGGACACTATGCAAGGCTCTCATATCTGGCCAGAAGATTAAGGAGATGGGGAGAACTGAAGAACAACTAAAAGACAAAGCTTGCAGGGGACGCTGCACAAGTCTCTGACATACAGCCAAGTTGGACAAAGGAGAAGGACAAGAGGGAGGAAGACTTTGAGCCTTCAGCACAAGAGACCACCAGGGACCCCCAGAGACACCACTGGAGACTGATACGCATGCTCCAGTAGGAGGGTTTGGATTCTGGAAACTAATTATAATAACCCTGTTTTTTTTAGAAGTAGTAATAAATATGTATTAGCCTAGGAGCATAAAAATCAGCTGCTTGATGTAACTGGTATGCATCTTGGTGGAGCAGAGACTCCTGGCGCACCCAGCACTGTTTGCTTACCTCTATTCCTTTAATAAATTGTAAACTTTGATTATAGTCCTATTTTGAAGGCTGAGCCATTTCTTACAGCACACTGCTGCCTCGTGCGCAGCTGGCTGCCTCTTGCACCAAAAACCCTTTCCTGAGGGTCTGCTTCCATGGCAGCCAGCAACCACCCTGCATTACTATGGGGCTGCTTCCAGCCTTAGAGGAAAATCGTTTTCTCCAGCCTGCCTGCATTCCCCAAAGCCCCCTCGTGACCTACGCTGTCACCACCTGTGTGCCCTGGTTTGTGCCATGCACAAACTGGCCAAGGGTGCCCTCCTTCCGACTGCTCATGGCCTTAATGAAAGCATTCAGCAGGACTGGATGTCCCTGGCATTGCCAGGTGCTGTTCAGGCAGAAGGTGCCCTCCATGTCAAAGCTGCTGGAGAGGGCCTGAGGGAAGAGCTCCCAGGAACTATGAACACAGTGCTAGATGGGCAGCCATGCGGAAGCACTCCAAATGCTGAGCATTCCTCTGGCCAAAGGAATGGTGTGGATCAGTTTACTCTTGTAAATGTGACCAATTTGCTGTGAAATCCCATACATAGAGGAGCAGCACCTGCCCCTTTGCCTTCAGGAGAACAAGCCAGACATGGGCTGGGTGGGAATCTGTCCCCTCTGCGATGCATTTCTGAGATAATGCTGGCAGGCCTTTAAAGACAGATGTGAGGAGATAGGCCTGGCTCCAGCACTGACTCCCAGGAGGACCTTGCAGTGTCTGGGAGTGGAAATCCCTGACTGACAGGCACTATCAGGAGCCTCATAGCAGTCTGCTTCCTTTGCTCTGTCTTGTGGCCATTACTCCTTGTCCTGTCCCCGCAATCCACTGAAAAGAGGTTGGCTAAATCCCTCTGTCCCGCAACACCTCAGGTATTTATACACATTGATGAGATCCCCTGTTGGTCTTCTTTTCTCCAGGCTGAATAGACCCTGTTCTCTCAGCGTTTCCATATAGAGAAGATGCTCCAGACCTCGTATCATCTTTGTGGCCCTCTGCTGGACTCTTTCCAGGAGATCCTTGTCTTCTTTGTACTGGGGAGCTCAGAACTGGACACAGTACTCCAGGTGAGGCCTGACCAGGGCAGAGTAGAGGGGGAGGATCACCTCCCTTGACCTGCTGGCCACGCTTCTTTTAATGCACGCCAGGATCCAATTGGCCCTCTTGGCCACGAGGGCACAGTGCTGGCTCATAGTCAGCCTGTTGTCCACCAGGACCCCCAGGTCCTTCTCCCCACAGCTCCTCTCCAGCAGGTCATCCCCCAGCCTGTACTGATACATGTGGTTGTTCCTTCCCAGGTGCAGGACTCTACACTTGCTCTTTTTAAACCTCATTTGGTTTCTTCCTACGCATCTCTCCAGACTGTCGAGGTCTCGCTGAATGGCAGCACAGCCTTCTGGCATGTCAGCCACTCCTCCCAGCTTTGTGTCATCAGTGTACTTGCTGAGGGCAGACACTATTCTCTCATCAAGGTCATCGATGAAGATGTTGAACAAGACTGGACCCAGCACCGACCCCTGGGGAACACCGCTAGTCACAGGTCTCCAGCCAGACTCTGCGCACCTGATCACCACCCTCTGAGCTCAGCCAGTCAGCCAGTTATCAACCCACCATACTGTCCATTCCTCTATCCAACACATTCTCAGCTTTGCTAGTAGGATGTCATGGGAGACTGTATCAAAAGGCTTGCTAAAGTCAAGGTAGATGACATCCATTGCTCTCCCCTCATTTACCCAGCTGCTGATGCCATTACAGAAGGCAATGAGGTTGGTTGAGCACGACATCCCCTTGGTGAGTCCACGCTGACTACTCCGGTCACTAGTGGCGTTCTCCAGGGCTTGGTACTGGGGCCAGTCCTCTTTAATGTCTTTATCAATGATTTGGATGAGGGGATTGAGTGCACCCTCAGTAAGTTTGCAGATGACACCAAGTTAGATGCATGTGTCAATCTGCTCGAGGGTAGGAAGGCTCTGCAGGAGGATCTGGATAGGCTGCACCCATGGGCTGAGGCCAACCGTATGAAGTTCAACAAGGCCAAGTGCCGGGTCCTGCACCTGGGGCACAACAACCCCAAGCAGAGCTACAGGCTGGGAGACGAGTGCTTGGAAAGCTGCCTGGCGGAGAAGGACCTGGGAGTATTGGTTGATAGTTGGCTGAATATGAGCCAGCAGTGTGCTCTGGGGGCCAAGAAGGCCAGCAGCATCCTGGCTTGCATAAGAAGCAGTGTGGCCAGCAGGTCTAGGGAAGTGATCGTCCCCCTGTACTCAGCTCTAGTGAGGCCGCACCTTGAGTACTGTGTTCAGTTTTGGGCCCCTCACTACAAGAAGGACATGGAGGTGCTTGAGCGAGTCCAGAGAAGGGCAACAAAGCTGGTGAGGGGTCTGGAGAACAAGTCCTACCAGGAGCAGCTGAGGGAGCTGGGCTTGTTCAGCCTGGAGAAGAGGAGGCTCAGGGGCGACCTTATCACTCTCTACAGGTACCTTAAAGGAGGCTGTAGCGAGGTGGAGGTTGGTCTATTCTCCCATGTGCCTGGCGACAGATCGAAGGGGAATGGGCTAAAGTTGCACCAGAGGTGTTTTAGGTTGGATATTAGGAAGAACTTCTTTACCGAAAGGGTTGTTAGGCATTGGAATGGGCTGCCCAGGGAAGTGGTGGTGTCACCATTCCTGGAGGTCTTTAAAAGATGTTTAGATGTAGAGCTTAGGGATATGGTTTAGTGGAGGACTGGTTAGTGTTAGGTCAGAGGTTGGACTAGGTGATCTTGAGGTCTCTTCCAACCTAGACAATTCTGTGATTCTGTGATTCCTCATAACCTTCTTTTCTTCCAATTGCTTGGAGATAGCATCCAGAACAAGCCGTTCCAAGACCTTTCCAGGGACAGAGCTGAGACTGACTGGCCTGTAGTTTCCCAGATACTCCTTCTTGCCCTTCTTGAAGACCGGAGTGACAATGGCTATCCTCCAATCTTCAGGCACCTCTCCTGTTCTCCAGGACCTTTCAAAGATGATAGAGAATGGTTTGGTGATCACCTCTGCCAACTCTCTTAGCATACGTGGATGCATCACATCAGGACCCATGGATTTGTGAGCGCTGATCCCATTCAGATGCTACCGAACCACTCCCTTCTCAACAAGGGTGGAGATCTCCACTTCCCAGACTCTTTCTCCTCCTCCAGAGTTCAGGAGTCCCGTGGGGAAGTCCTTGAAGCAAAGAGTGTAGCAAAGAAAACATTCAGTATCTCTGCTTCAGTGAGACCCCACCTGGAGTGCTGTGTTCAGCTTTGGGGCCCCCAGCACGGGAAAGATATAGACCTGTTAGAGTGAGTCCAGAGCAGAGCCATGAAGATGATCAGAGGGGACCCATCCAGCATTTCCAGTGAGTCTTCTGCCCTCACTGATACATTCCTGCCCTAGAAGTCCTTGGACATTTCATCCCAGCACTCTAAAGAAATCATCACTGTGGAATGGCCATGGCCTAGATCTGCAAGTAAAAAGGCAGCAGTGCAGGAAACCAGCACACAGCCCATATCATTTGTTGGGATGGTTTGCATTCAAGATGAACCTGTCAGAAAATTGTTACCTCTGCCAAGGGTGCCTCTGGGCCTGTGGCAATGAAGTACCAGTATAAAAGGCAGACCAGCTCCTTGCTCTCTCATCCAATTCTGTAGCTTCATCCTCCTTGGGAACCAGGTGAGTCTGAAGCCCTCTCTCCTCTTCTTCTCAAGTAGAAGGGATCTTGCATCAATAGACATCTCATCTGGTGGTGGTTCAGAGCTATGCTGGGCCTTGGAGTTCCTTGACATGGGAGAATGGTGGAGAGAGAAGTTCTGTGTAGAGAGAGACTGTGACATGGTGCAGAGGCAGCCTTTGGGATTATGCGCTCTGTGATGGTGTCATTGGATCTTCCTCTCTGCCCTCTCTCCCAGGTGCATCTCCAGCCCAAGACATGTCCTGCTACGACCAGTGCCTGCCATGCCGGCCCTGTGGCCCAACCCCGCTGGCCAGCAGCTGCAATGAGCCCTGCGTTAGGCAGTGCCAGAACTCCACCGTCGTCATTGAGCCCTCTCCCGTGGTGGTGACCCTGCCCGGCCCCATCCTCAGCTCCTTCCCGCAGAACACCGTTGTGGGATCCTCCACCTCTGCTGCCGTTGGCAGCATCCTCAGCTGTGACGGAGTCCCCATCACCTCCGGGTGCTGTGACCTCTCCTGCATTACCAGCCGCTACTGTGGCAGAAGGTGCCTGCCCTGCTAAAGTCACTGCCCATGGCCCTGGGGTTCCAGCACAACCATGGTGCTGGACAATAGAAGGAGGAATCTTCAGGCAATTGCTTTCAGAATGACGGACCTTCTTCACCTCCTCTGGCAACCACTGGCAGGAGCCTGACCAGGGGCTAGCCTGAGATCTCTGAAAACACGGCCCATGTCTCTTCTTCCATTCTTTCACCTACCTCCTTGTCTCCCTTTTCGCAGTGTTCTTCTGCTCCGTTGGGTTATGGGGCTACTCAGATCCAGCCCTGCCACTGTGGTAACAGCAGACATATGCCCTGCATGAACTTCTCCATGGGAAAATGACGCTGCCTCTTGGTTGGCCCTGGTGATCCCTGCACTGAAGGGCATCTGCTCAGAGTGACCTCCTTTTCCTCTGTACACTCATTAAAGTTTTCTGCATCACCAGCCTTGGCTGTAGATGTTTCTTCCCTCTCCATATACCCTCCTCAACTGCCCAACGAGAATGGTTTTGCCCTTGGTGGGTATAAATAAGATGGGTGTTTAAGGAGCCTTTTCCCCACTCCTAGAACAATGGGAGGTTGCGACACACTGCAGAGGGTCCTCTCTTGGACACTGCCCCTTGGGGCTGAAGAAGACATCCCTGCCTTTAACAGAGGTAGGGGCTATCTACCCTTGCCTTGCAGCGTCTCTGCCCACAGCTCCCCCCTGTCCTGCAAACAGAGAGCACAACCTCTGCTGTCCTCACGGGAAAAGCTATGAGTCTGTGGGAGGCTGTGAAAGCTAGGCATCCTGCAGGCTCTTAGGAACGGGCTTCTTCTTGCTCAGGACAGTGCTGTGCTGGGGAAGCATGTGGGGACAGAAGATGGATGGCGGATGTGGGGAATGGGTGGAATAGATAGAGAAAACGGCGTGGCCCTGAAAGCAGAAACAGAGAACACAGCAGAGGAAACAAAGAAACAACCTCCCTTGGTTTCGCATGGCTTCCTTCACCTTCTCGGTCCTTAGCCTGTAGATTGGTGCATGGAGCAGGGGCATTACAGCCCTGGAGAAGATGGACACCGAAGTTGGCGATGGGGTGGGTATAGAGGAGGGAACGTAGTCCCCGGCATGATACAAGTGCAGCCAAGTGAGAGTGAGCAGATAGTGTCTTGTGTGACTGTCAAAACTGGTGTGACTGTCAAAACTGGTGGTGTTGTTGTGTCCTGGCCTGGAAAGGCAGGGAGAGGTGACTGCCACCATGCTCTTACACTCTGAATCCTGTGGTACAGAATTAAAGAAAGGATTCAAACTGTTGTGGGCCCATCCTTGTTGGGGACTGACATTGGCAATGAACTTCTTAGGGTCAGGAGAAAGAGGGCTTCAGATACAGAAGGCTGCATTTCAGCATGTGTGCTGTGGGCACTTCTGGGCTGTTTTTGTTCTGTGATTGTTCAGCTGTTCTCAGGTTCCTTCTTCCTCTCTTCTTGCCAACTAAACTCCACAACACAGCTCTCTCTCACCCCCTGCTGAAAGCAAGATGTGCGCAGAGAATGTGATTTAAGTTAAAGGGCTTACAAGTGTAGAAAGGTATAATATAATTAAATGAAAAAGAAAGAAAAATTATAAAACTAAAGAGTGAAGGGTGTTTGGAAACAAATTGAGAGAAAATTATACTCCACTTCCCATCAGCAAGTGATGTTTGTCGATGTCTTTGGAAGCACTGACTTAGTATGCCCACCCCTGTTTTTCCTTCCCCTTTCACATCTTTACTGCTAAGTGTGACATCATCCAGTATGGAATATCCCTTTGGTTGGTTTAGGTCAGCTGCCCTGGTGATGTCCCCTCCCAACCTCGCGCCCAACCCTAATCTCCTGGCTTTGTGGGGCTTGGAGAGAGTCTTGATGCTGTGTCACCACTGCTCCACTGTAGTCCCCATGTTGGCAACGCTGTTCTAGTTCCAAGTGCAGAGCACAGCACTCTAGGGGCTGCTGTGGGGAATGCTGAGTCTGTCTCAGGCAGCCCCAGTACAGGCAAGCACCCACAAGGGAGGAACACGTGCATGAACGTGACACAGTGTACAGCAAAGATTCTGGACAGCATTTGGTCCAAGTACATAGTTTGACATGATAGAGAGGGGAGGTGGACTGGGAGCCTTGCAGAAGGAACCGGAGCCAGGGCTCTTGACAAGACAATGTCAGCTTTCTTGGGCCTTGCACTTAAGGCCTGAGAATCCCATTTGTTAGGCTGAGTAGCAGTGGTAAGGAAAGTGCTGGAGTGCCCCGACTGATCACTGGTGGGTGTCATGACAGAAATAAGCTTGCATCATGTAAGGAGAAGGTGGATGATTTTATTTATTTTTTAAAACAATAAATGAACGGCATCAAGTTATGGGAGTGAAGAAGGAATTCCCTATGGACAGGATCTGCACTGTGTGTCTTGGGAAAACCCACCCGGCTCTGTCCGATGCTGGTAGAAGGCAGGATCACCTGCTCATGAAAGGTTTCCTTTCTGTGTACATTCATCTTGTTATTCCTTCTAACTAAATCAGACACTGTCCTGTTGGGCCTTTCTTTTGTGATCCAGAAAGGGCCCTGCACAACCTCTCCCCCTTTACAGACATCCCTGGGTCAGAGCAGGAGAAGGCAAAACAGGCCAGTAGGTTTTCCCTGAGGGCAGTGTCAGCAGGGGTATGGTCACAGCCAGGAGCTGGGTCACCTGTAGCAAAAAGGGCCTCTGATAGTCTCTAGGGAGTCACCCAGATTGACAACATTTGCCTTTACTGGACTCTTCCAGCACGTGAGCTGAGTCTTCTGCCCACACTGAAATATGTTGCCTGGAAATACTTGGGCCTCCCTACCTGCCACTCAGGAGTTGCCTTCTTTGGGGAAAGGGCATAAAGCAGGAAATGAAAAGCAGCATCACAGGAAGGCAACACACATCCTGTATCATTAGGTGGGATGTTTTTCATGCATGAGTACCTTGTCAGAAAATAGTCCCTGCTTCAAGGGATGCCTCTGGACATGGGGCAGCTAAGGCCCACTATAAAAGCCAGCCCAGCTCCGTGCTCAATCATCCACGTCTCTGGCCTTCTTCTTGTTGGGAACCAGGTGAGTGTGAAGCCCCTTCTTGTCCCCATCATTCTCCCAAAGGAGGACTCAGTTCCTTGGACCTTTCAGCTGCTATCAGCTGCGTGTCCTGCCAAATCTTGGGACTGCTGGTTGTGGGAGAGTCAAGAGGTAGAAGGTTTGTCATGGAGGAAGATTGGGCCTTTGGTGTGATGGCTCTTATGCTGGAGCCTAGGGTGTATCCTGGCTGTGGTGGCTCTTTTTGGGCCCTGTCAGGATGCAGCCAAGAATGCCTCGCACATCCCTGCACAGCCTCCAGCTCACAGTACTGCCTGTGTCTTGGATCTGTTAGGATGTGGTGACAGGCTGCTCCTCATGCATCCCCATGTTGAGCTTTCTATCTGCCCTCTCTCCCAGGTGAACCTCCTGCCCCCAGACATGTCCTGCTATGACCAGTGCCGGCCATGCCAGCCCTGCGGCCCAACCCCACTGGCCAGCAGCTGCAATGAGCCCTGCGTCAGGCAGTGCCAGAACTCCACCATTGTCATCCAGCCCTCTCCCGTGGTGGTGACCCTGCCCGGCCCCATCCTCAGCTCCTTCCCGCAGAACACGGCTGTGGGATCCTCCACCTCTGCTGCCGTTGGCAGCATCCTCAGCTGTGATGGTGTCCCCATCAACTCCGGGTGCTGTGATCTCTCCTGCATCACTAGCCGCTACTGTGGCAGCAGGTGCCGCCCCTGCTAAAGATGCCAGACAGTGCCCCAGACCAGGACCCCAGGAAATCAGAACATGCTGCTGGACAAGAATGGATGGAAGAAGAGACCTCATGTTGTTGTTTTAAGAGGACCTGACCATCTCTGGCTTGTCCTGTAAAGACAGATAGGAAGGGGCCAGTCTTGAGTCTATGACAACATGACCAATGTCTTCCTATCCTGTTTTCTACACGCTCTTTTTCTTTCTTTGCTTTCTTGCCCTCTCCTTTGTGTGAGGCCCCCAGAAACCAGCCTGGAGAGACCTGCTAGCCCCTCTCCCCATGTGGACCAGGTAGATTGATGCCCTGTTGCAAGTCTGCCTTTGGAAAAGCTGAACAGATTTTTGTCTGCTCCTGCTGTGCTACGATCTCGGGGCCTCCTCTTGGAGTCACCTCCTTTCCCTCCTGAGCCTTGATAAACATTTGCAGCAACCCTGAGTGTGTCCCTGTGTGGTCTTTTCATCTGGATACTGATGGCCAAGGGAGAAAACCATTCCTTAGTGGGAAGACACTGAAGGGTGGGGCATACTGCAGAAATTCCTCTTTTCAGTCACTGTCTCTTGAAGGTGAGGAAGACATCCCTAGTTCCTCTATAGCCAATGGCCACCAGTCCTTGACTTGTGACATCGCTGCCTAGACAAGCGCTGTTGACATTGGAGGCCATAGCTCTTGGGGAAGAGTGTTCGTCTTGCTTTGGGTGGAGCTGTGTCGAGAACGGAGGCTCAGACAAAGATGATCCCAAAGGATTGCAGAAACTGGGAATGGGTAATTGTCTTGTCGATGGCCCTCTCTCTTGCCTCCACATCCACCTTTCTGGCAACAACTGATCATGGGCATCATGTCTGGGCATGGAGAGCAGAAACAGTTTCCCTGTGCATCCCCATCACACTTCACCACAGTGTCTGGCATGGCCCAGCTGTTGCTAAGATGCATAGGGCTGAGGGGATCCACAAGTTTGTACTGGTACCAGTCCCATCAGGTCACACACTGGAGCTCCCAGTCCGTGTGAACTCAACTCCTTTTTCATGAACTCAGGCCCAGGACAGGGACCGATGCCCAAATACTCATGGCTGCTCAGTCTTGTTTTCTTTTTCCCAAGCATGGATCAGCTTTCATCAGGCCCTGGAACTCAGAGGTCCCATAGGTGGTACAACGCCATCATGCTCCAGAAAAGAGATCATGTGGGGGCAGATATCCCACTGTCTCTGATGAGACATGGCAGTGAGAACGGGACCTGGTTGTGCACTCAGCAAGGTCTGTATATGGGCGCTGAATGTCACAGGGTATGCACCAGCCCAACCACAGGGCACACGCTGGGGGATCTTCTCCCAGGCACCAAGCTCCTCTGTCATTCCCAGAGCCATGAGGATGTAGTGGCCCTTTTGCTTCATGAAGCACCACTGCTCTCCACTCCCAGGCAAGGGCCTTCCCACATCTGCAAACCCTGGGGTCCTGTGGTGTGGGGGTGATTTAGTTTCACACAGACTGTACATGCTGCCAGTGCCATGGGACCAGGATGGGGGATGGGGCTATTGCTCCATGGTGTGAGGATGGAGGTACCTCTCCGTAGGCCAGGTTCTTTGGGAGGCAGTGCTGGCTCAGGTGGCAGCGCAAGGGCAACAAGCATCAGAACCAAGCCCACCAAAGCCCAGGCAACCACATCTTACAGCTCTGGCCTGACCCCTAGCCCAGGGTCTCTGCACAAGCTCAGGCCTAGCATAGCCCTGCCCCAGCTTTACTGAGTGTGTGCCTGTGCCTGGCCTGGCCTAATCTTACCAGTCTGGCCTGGCCAGCCATCTGGGTGGTGCAGCACCATCACTGGATGGAACCTTTAGCCAGGCCTCTCTGTGGTCTGGCCTTATTCTGCGCCCCAGACCCAGCTCTCACTCTGGGACCAAGACCTTCTACACATAACACATCTTTTGCCTGCTAAAGTTTTTGCAAGAAAACGGCGCCTCATTGAGTGTATCATTGGTGTTTGATGTAGATACTTGGGAACATGCAGAGACAATTGTCTGGGACACTGCTTCTTCGGGAAATACCACAGTGGTAGAAGTAATGACGACTTGGTGTTTAGTAACTGAAGCATTGAGAGCTTTTATATTGTATAAACTCACTTTAGGATAGAATAAATCTTGTAGTTAAAATATAATGAGAACAAAATATACGACACCTTGTTATCTGTCGACCTTCAGTTATGCTGAAACTTGAGCTAACTTGAGCCAACTCGGCATTCCTGTGGCTTGGAAAACAACTGATTCAGCCAACCTGGCATTCTTTAGCAAAAGGTGAAAAGTACACCATGAGGAAGACCACGGTCTTCCTCCCAAAGACCACTGCCCACGTCCTGAAGACCCTGGCCCACAATTCTTTTGAGGCTTCCTTGAGCGCAAGGACTGATAAGCTAATTAGCATATGAAGCGAGAGTAGGCAGGTTTAGGTAATGAACATGTATAGGCATTAATAGAATATTTGTTGTTTTGCTGTATAAATATGAGATAGTTTGTTACTTCGAATATGCACGTTAGGTGGAAGGATCCCCCGTGCATCCAGCGCTGACAATAATGGATACTTCGTCACTTAGAAATTTCGGCTTCGATCTTTGAATCAATCTTGTACCCCAGATAGGACAGCCTGTCTGCCGGACTGCAGGACCTGCTGGGAATAGGACTCCCTAGGGTACCCCCAGGATTTCTCGGAGGGACTCCTTGACCCAATGGATCACTGTGGAGGCAGACAAGGATCCCATCTCTGTAAGTGACAGTATTCTTTATTTTAGTTTTGGTTTGTTTGTTTGGTAGACTGGTCATTTGAAACTGCCCATAAGTAGGAAGATAAAAGTTCTGCCAGGTGGTGTATACTTTTGTGGCTAGCACCTTAAGTATATGTTTGATTTTGTTGACATTTAATTGCCATTTGGAAGCTGGCAAGTTTGCTTTAAGGTTCATTTGTTTGGTTTTGTTGGCATTCAATTGCCCTTTGGAACCTGGCAAGTTTGCTAGTAAGGTTCATTTGTTACAATGTTACTTATTTTGGTTTTCTGACTTATCGCATATGGAATTTGACTCTGATTATTGTTATTGTGATTTTGGCAATATTCTTGGTGATAATAGTAAGTTCTTGGCGTCTCTATAGAAAGATACCTGTGTGCTGCATTTTGTAAGTGGTAAGTGTGTTCTGAAAGTGTGAACTGGGAAAATGGGAGGAAGGCAAACTGGTGGTATTTTAAAGAAAAGCCATTTAGGATGTGTTTTGAGTTATTGGAAGGATATTGGAGGATCTGCCGGTGGAAGTGTGAACAGGAAAACATTGATAAAATATTGTAATCAATGGTGGCCACTTTATAAGCTGGAATGTGGAGAAAAGTGGCCTTTTAATGGAACTTTAAACTATAATACTTTGCTACGGTCAATGTTGTTTTTGAGAAGAAGAACAGGATGAAATGTTGTATACTGATGTTGTTTCAGCATCTTGGTGGGAAAAGGTATGGAATTAAGTTGGCCCCTGACTGAGCCTTTGATGTTGGCATTAGAAAAGTACAGGCTGGAGATAGATAAAGGAAGTGTTAAAAAGGTTGTTGAAAGTGTTAAAGGTGTTTGAAGTTGAATGAGCAGGGAAAGAGGATGTAGGAATGTTAATAGTTCTGCCTCAGCCCAAGGATGAGATCTTAAAATCACAGGTGTTAGCCCTCTGGGGCAAAGGGATCGTGATGGGTCCAAGAGAGTTGTCATGGAAACAGAAAAGCAGTTAACTCTTAAAACAACCTGAGTTCATTTACGAGCTCAGACTGCAGATGGGACTGCTCAGGGAACTGTGGACAATTGCATTCCCCTGACCAACCCCCACTGAGACCCTAATCATCCCGAAAATTATGAATGGTTAAGTAAATACTAAAATCTGGATGAATTGGGAATTGAGAATATGCTTCCAACAAGGTCCAAAAGAAACCTCTATGGAATTTTTGGACCAACTCTGAAATGTAAGGAAAAATTAAAAAAAATAATAATAAAATAAAAAAATAAATAAAAAGATTTGATTTGGACCTGGCTTGGGAGGACAAATTGACTAGCCTTTTCCTAGGGTAATCATTGGCCCCTGATTTCAACAGGAGCTGAAGGAACGAGAGATGATTTAGATCAAAAGGAATTTACTCCGATAACTGCTCGTACAAGGAGTAAAGTAGGGCTAGTAATTCAAGCCCCTTTGTGGCAAGCCATGGGAACTAACGGGCCTGCCAGAAAAAGGGTGCCCTTTAAAACAAATGATTTAGATTCCTGGAAGGAAGCAGTAAAAGGGTACCAAGATGATCCAGAGGCAGTTGCTATAAGATTTGAGCTAATTGTGAAGAACTTAGATCCAGATTGGAAAGATATAGATATAATGCTGGCTGCATTATCCGAGACAGAAAAAACAACTAGTAATTAAAACTGCTCGGACACAAGTACAAATTCAAATAGTAACGGGAGCTTCTTATTCAGTGCTGAACCAGAAACTAATACCAGAAAATAAAGACTTTGTGACTGTGATGGGATCCACTGGCCAACAAGAAAAAGTTTTTTTCTTAAAACCATTGAAATATAAATTGGGAAAACAAATGGGGATACATAGATTTTTATATCTACCTGGATCTCCAAAATCTCTATTAGGTCGAGATTTGTTAGAAAAATTAGAAGCAGAAATTGTCTTTGAAAAAGAGAAAATGGAATAAAGGATAGGAGAAGAACAACTAATAAATGTGTTGACCTTGACACTAATAGAAACTGACCCTAAAAGTGAAATACCCTTAGAGATCACAGATCAAGTATATCCAGGAGTTTGGGCCACGAAGTCCCTGGAAGAGCTAAAAATGTGACCCCAATAATTATTAAATTAAAGCCAGGAGAGAAACCCATTAAGGTTAAGCAATATCTTTTGAGGATAGAAGATAGGAAAGGAATTAAAGAGACAATTGATAAATTTCTACAGTATGGATTATTGATTGAATGCAAATCAGAATACAATACACCAATATTGCCAATTAAAAAGGCAGATGGAAAAAGCTATAGGCTAGTTCAGGATTTGAGGGCCATAAATAAAATCACTGAGGATATACATCCAGTAGTGGCAAACCCTTATACTTTGCTGACTAAATTAAAGAACAGTCAAGTCTGGTTTACCGTACTGGATTTAAAAGACGCCTTCTTCTGCCTAACCTTAGCCACAGAAAGCCAAAACCTATTTGCCTTTGAATGGGAAAACCTCAACGCAGGCAGAAAGATGCAGCTTACGTGGACGGTTCTAGCTCAAGGATTCAAGAATAGCCCCATTATTTTTGGAAACCAATTAGCAAGGGAACTCGAGACTTGTGTTATAAATGAAGTCTCACCTCAATCTGAATTTAGTAATATATATAAAAGAAATATTTATAAAAGGTATAAAAGGCAGTTAAACAGCACTGGGTGTGCGGGGAGTCTACTCTCCACCAACACGCACACATGAACATCAAACATTCTAAATATACAGAACATTGCTTTACATACTAAACCCGAGTACGCCTATTCATACGTACAATCAGATATGGTAACAAACAATCCTTTAAGTTCTATGACTTAACAGTCTCCATTTTCCATTCCTTTTCTTGACTACAAACAAGTCTCCATTTTCCATTCCTTTTGAACAATATGTCTCGCTTCAAGTTGTCAAGCAACTCGGTCTTTGGGCCTTATGTATCCCGTTCTTCCCGAATCGAAGAAAAGCACATCCATCTCCTTTTCAAGGCCCATGGGGCCTGGGTCAAAAGGCACGTCCAGGTCACCAGGGGGCGTAACAGCAAAAGCTTTCGATGGCTGTAGCAGCAGATGGCGTAGCAGTCGGATCAGTAAAGGAGCCCGCAGCTCCCTCACTGTCTGGCAAACCACACACGTCTGGCTGTGGTCCCACAGGGCTCTTTAAGGCCTCAGAGACTGCTCGCCAGGTGCCAAGCAATCCCACTGCAACCTTGTCATTTTTAGTTGCAGAGTCCCACACCTTGACCTCAGTTTGGTTCCATGTTTCAGGATCATAAACTGTCCGATTATTTACAGGTAGAATAAGCTGTAAGGTTACCAGGACAGTCTTTGTTTCTAAGGAGGTATGATTCCCCATAATGTGCAACTGTTTACCAGCGAGGGGCAGTTGTGTGCACAGGTCCGCTTCTCTCAGCTTGAGCTTCTTTCCAGCTCCGGTGTGCCCATTTCCAGCAACTTTCAGTACAAGCTTCTCTGAGCGGTTTGCTGAGTTTGGCTGAACCTATCTTCATGAGGCAATCAAAGTGCCTGTTCCCATCCTGGTCTCCATTCTGCCAGCCTGTTCCTCTTCACTTCTTTTTCCTGCTTCTTTATTGATGACATAACTTCATCACATCGCGTTGCCTTTTTTTTTCATCTTGAGGGCAGGCTCCCCTCTTATACCCTTCTCTCCACAGCAGTTCTTTTCAAAACAACTTTTCATTGGCCAAACAACTTTGAATGTAACAACAACAGCAAACACCCAGAAACTTCCATGCCTTAATGGCTGGAGAAAAAGAAAACCCAGACTGCATGGAGTCTCCTGAATCACCCTTCTTTGTTCCCTCTAAACTCTTTTATATTCCTGATAGCATCATCGTTAAGAGTCTAATGTTATCTCAACCACGGGGCTTTCCAACCCCCATGGCCACATTCCCACATCTCCCCCTTCTTTATTAATATCAACCATTTTCTTGACTCGAATTACCACTCCATATATAACACTTGGATACCTCTGGACACTGAAGGGGCTTTGTTACACTATGTAGATGATCTCTTAATAGCTACCGAGACTAAAGAGAGTTGTATTCACTGGACTATAAGTCTCCTTAATTTTCTGTGTTTAAATGGATATTGAGTCTCTCAACAGAAACCCCAGCTGGTTCAATAAAGCATGACCTATTTGGGATTTGAAAGTTCGGGAGGACAACGAGAACTAGGAACTGAACATAAGGAAGTCCTTTGCCAGACTCCAGAACCCCAAACGGTAAAGGAGCTATGAACCTTTTCAGGAATGACAGGTTGGTGTCGCCTTTGGATTTATAATTATGGACTAATGGTAAAGCCTCTATATGAATTGATAAAGAGTAATCAGTCAAAGTTAGTCTGGACTGGAGAAGCACAAAAAGCCTTTAAACAACTTAAACGAGAATTGATGCACGCTCCGACTTTGGGATTACCGGATCTCTCAAAACCCTTTTGGTTGTTCTCTCATGAGAGACAAGGGATAGCTTTGGGAGTACTAGCACAAAGAGTGGGTCCCTATAAACGAGCAGTAGCCTACTTCTCTAAACAATTAGATGAAGTAAGTAAAGGATGGCCCAGATGCTTTCGGGCTGTTGCAGCTGTTGTTATCAATATACAAGAAGCTCTGAAGTTTACAATGGGACAGAAAATGACAGTATTAGTCTCCCATATGGACTCAGCAGTTTTGGAACAAAAAAGAAACCATTGTCTTTCGCCACAAAGATTTTTAAAATATCAAGCAATATTAGTAGAACAAAATGGTGTGGAAATTGTGGTCACTAATGTCGTAAATCCAGCTTCTTTCCTTAGCGGAACTCTGGATGAATCCATAACCCATGATTGTATAGAAACAATGGAGACTGTGTATTCTAGTCGACCTGATCTTAAGGAAGAACCTTTAGAAGATGCTGATGAATCTTGGTATACTGATGGAAGCACCTTTGTGAAACAAGGACAATGTAAGGCAGGGTACGCCATTACAACCACTCAACAGGTAATCGAGTCCAAACCATTACCCCCTGGGACGTCCGCCCAGAAAGCAGAGATAATTTGTCTTACGTGAGCACTGGAACTAGCAGCAGGAAGGAAAATAAATATTTGGACAGATTCTAAATATGCATTTGGCGTGGTGCATGCTCATGGAGCAATTTGGAAAGAACGTGGATTGCTGACCACTCAAGGAAAACAGATAAAACATGCTGAAGAAATTTTAAAAATTGTAAGAGGCTGTAAAGCAACCAGAAAAGATAGCTATCATGCATTGTCGGGGACATCAAAAGGGGAATGCCTATTTTGAAATTGGAAATTGATTGGCAGATCAGGAGGCTAAGCGGGCAACTGAATAACTGAAGTGATGGCATTGTCTTTGATACCAGACAGTAAAATCCAAACTACATACATGAACCAAAGCCAAATTATGCAAAAGAAGACCTAAAATTAATTGAAGGTTTGAAAGGTAAAAGGAAACCAGATGGATGGGTATTTTTAAAAGATAACCACGTAATAATACCCTCTAATTTGACATGGCCCATAGTTCTTACGGAACACAATAAAACACATTGGGGAGCTGACACATTGCATAAGAGCCTGAGTCAGACATTAGTGGGACAAAATTTATATACAACAATAAAACAAGTAACTCAACAATGTAGCATTTGTTTATACAATAACCCCAATACCAAGAATAGAATAAAATTTGGAATAATTGGTAAAGGAAATTATCTGGGGCAACAGTGGCAAATTGATTTTTCAGAACTCCCTAGAAAAGGGGGGTATTGTTATTTACTGGTTCTGACTGACATGTTTTTAGGATGGTCCAAAGCCTTTCCCTGTCGAACAAACAAAGCAAGAGAAGTGGTTAAAGTCTTGTTAAATGAAATAATACCATGCTTTGGGATTTCAGTAGCAATGTCTTCTGATAAAGGTTCACATTTTTGTGCGCAAGTGGTACAACAGATAAGTAAGATTCTAAAGATAGATTGGCAACTACATACTCCTTATAGACCGCAGGCAAGTGGACAGATAGAAAAAATGAAACATTTAATTAAACAAAAAATAGCTGAAATCGGACAAGAAGCTAATTTGTCACAGCCTCAATCTCTCCCTTTAGCATTACTTAGAATCAGAGTTAAACCTAGAAAAAAAGAGAATTTGAGTCCCTTTGAAATCTTATATGGAAGGCCGTATCAATGTCTATTTAGTGGAGAGGATCTAACGCAGTTAGAACCAGAATATTTATATGCTTATACAACTGAACTTCAGAAACAATTAAATAAAGTACATAAATTTGTTTTAGGGACCAGGGCTAGAGGGTTGGATCAACCAATCCACCCCTTTAAGACCAGGGATTATGTATATATAGAGACTTTTTCAGGACAACCCTTAGAGGAAAAATGGAATGGACCGTATCAGGTGTTTCTGACAACTCATAGTGCTATCAAGATTAGAGAACAAGCCGCTTGGATCCACCATTCCCGAGTGAAGAAACCTCCAGAAGTCCCCTGGAAAGTAACGCCAGGTGACGGTGAAATGAAACTAAAGCTTAGTCAAACAAAATGAGGACATTATGGTCGGGAGTATTTGGTAATATAGTTGGCAGAAATTTTGTTGATAGAATTGTTTTGTTTCTATGGCTTATAGTTGTAATTGTGATTCAAGAAGGTGCCTCTATGATAATAGAGAATGGTGAGTGGCCTTGGACCGAAGCCATAACAACAGAGGATAAAAGCATTAATGGAAAGTTAGCAGTTATGGTCATCTGGCGAAAAAATGGTAACCATTTATTTACACCATCAGAATGGTGAAAATTAGGGGAAGAGTGAACACACCAAAGAACCATAGAGGAAGAAATTAAGTTAGCCACAGACAAAACTAAAACAACCCCTACAATCATCCTTATTGGCATTGGGAACTAGCCAATGGCAAGTTTCAAAGGTGTTACCGAGATGGGAAAAGGCTGAAGACCAAGACCACAAAATAATAATAGATGCACTTAGTATGGTTCAAGATAATGTATCTTTAGCTCTTAGTTGTATGCAAGCACAGTTATGGTTGCAGGCAACAGCTGGCTTGATCATTAGGAAAGGAAGTGAAGGCATGTTTCCGGCTGAAGTCCGAAAGACTGTTTGGGACAATGCCAATGATTTTGAGAAGAAGTTCCAGTCTTGGTGGACTCTGGTAAATTTTACCTATGATCCCATTGTTAACATGGCTACTGCCTTTGTGCTTACTATACGTAATGCCACAGTTTATGTTACCCACCCGATCACTGCACTAGGATTAAACCATGAGGAGACAGTGCTCTATCCTTTGGAGCATAGAACATGGGCACAGATGGAGAATGGGAAATGGCAGTCTGTAAATCTAAAATCATGTGTTAGCCGGGATCAAGGATTTATTTGTGAAAGCAATACAAATGATGCTCAGGATGTATGTTTTGACATGGAGCAAGGTGTTTGCCACTTTGAAATTCATCCAAATACTAGTCAAAAGACTGTGCTTGTATATATTGGTCAAGGCTGTGTGTGTTTAAGAACTGCTTGTGATTTTGTAGAAGTAGATAAGGAGAACATAACTCTCCGTAGCAAAAATCATTCTAACTTTTGTATTTGTAACTGTTAGAATCATCGGGTGTAATTTTCTATATTTGTCACCAGTGGTATCCCACCAGTTGATCAAGTCTAACAGCACAATGTATCATTGGTCCCAGCCAGCATGGGTTTGTGAAGGGTAGGTCCTGCCTAACTAACCTGATTTCCTTTTATGATAAGATCACCCGTATGGTGGACCAAGGGAAACCAGCTGATGTGATTTTTTTGGACTTCAGCAAGGCTTTTGACACGGTTTCCCATAGGATCCTACTGGACAAAATGTCCACCATACAGCTAAATAAAAACATCATACGATGGGTGAGCAATTGGTTAACGGGCAGAGCCCAAAGGGTTAGGGTAAATGGGGCTGCGTCAGGCTGGCGGGCGGTCACCAGTGGGGTCCCTCAAGGCTCCATTTTAGGGCCGGTACTTTTCAATATTTTTATAAACGATCTGGATGTAGGAATAGAAGGTATTTTGAGCAAGTTTGCTGATGACACCAAACTTGGAGGAGTTGTGGACTCGAATGAGGGTGGAAAGGCCTTGCAGAGGGATCTGGATAGGTTGGAGAGCTGGGCGATCACCAACCGCATGAAGTTCAATAAGAGCAAGTGCCGGGTCCTGCACCTGGGACGGGGAAACCCTGGCTGCACGTACAGACTGGGCGATGAGACGCTGGAGAGCAGCCTAGAAGAGAGGGATCTGGGGGTCGTGGTAGACAGCAAGTTGAATATGAGCCGGCAGTGTGCCCTGGCAGCCAGGAGGGCCAACCGTGTCCTGGGGTGCATCAAGCATGGCATTGCTAGTAGGTCAAGGGAGGTGATTGTCCTGCTCTACTCTGCGCTGGTGAGGCCTCACCTCGAGTAATGTGTGCAGTTCTGGGCACCACAATATAAAAAGGACATGAAACTGTTGGACAGTGTCCAGAGGAGGGCTACAAAGATGGTGAAAGGCCTGGAGGGGAAGACGTACGAGGAACGGCTGAGGGCACTGGGCCTGTTCAGCCTGGAGAAGAGGAGGCTGAGGGGAGACCTCATTGCAGTCTACAACTTCCTCGTAAGGGGGTGTCGAGAGGCAGGAGACCTTTTCTCCATTAACACCAGTGACAGGACCCGCGGGAACGGGGTTAAGCTGAGGCAGGGGAAGTTTAGGCTTGACATCAGGAGGGGGTTCTTCACGGCGAGGGTGGTTGCACACTGGAACAGGCTCCCCAGGGAAGTGGTCACTGCACTGAGCCTGACTGAATTTAAGAAGAGATTGGACTGTGCACTTAGTCACATGGTCTGAACTTGGGTAGACCTGTGCGGTGTCAAGAGTTGGACTTGATGATCCTTAAGGGTCCCTTCCAACTCAGGATATTCTATGATTCTATGATTCTATGATCCCCCATGCATCCAGAGCTGACAATAAAGGAAAAAGAGCTGTTTTCTTATGGATCCACTTATGGCCCTGCTTGGTACAGCCTTATCATGTCCAGAAGGAATCAACCATGCAGGCAAGAGAGATGAGCCAAAGGTGTGCTGGGGTAAACCCTTTGTCTTTCCTGGTGTCAGAGGAATGGAATCAGCCACAGCTGCAAGAGAATGCAACCAATTTAGCCCAGGTGAAGGTATGGCACTGCCAGGGCTAAGGTGTGGGGTAGACCACAGGAAAGAGACCCAGGCAGAGCTCTGACAAACATTTCTGCTTTGTTGGGATGGCCCATTGCCCTGGAAGGGCTTGGCCTATGTTGCAACCCAAAACATGACTGGTAGTTCCTGGAGACATAGGTTTCTTAATTGCTCTGCTGTTTATTGCCTACCTTAAATGCCCCAGGACACTGTTAGCAGTATATAATGCTTGGGTGAAGTTCTGGGTGCGTGTCATTGGCAAATGGACAAAACTGTGGTTGGGATACGCTTCTACGTTTGCACAAGGCAGCTTAGCTTGGATGAGACACACACTATGCTGAGCAAACACCTTTGCTCTAAAATAAGACGTGAGGCTGCCCCTTTGCCTTCAGGAGAAACAGCCAGAAATGGGCAGTATGGGCATCTGTCCCCTCTGCGATGCATTTCTGAGACAATGCTGGCCGGCCTTTATAGACAGGTTTGAGGAGATAGGCCTGTCTCCAGCACTGACTCCCAGAAGAACCTGGCAGTGTCCAGGAGTGGAAATCCCTGACTGACAGGCACCATCAGGAACCTCACAGCAGTCTGCTTCTCCTATACATCCCAAGGTCATCGATGGACAGCCACGCTGAGGCACTCCAAACATTGTTACCCTGAATTAAACCAAGGATGCAAACTGTCCTGATTCGGTCCTTGTTTGGGCATGAATTTGGGAGAAACTGAGGAACATTGTTGCAGAGTGAGGAAAAGGAGGGCTCAGGAGAAAGGGGCTGTGTTTCAGTGCCTCTTCCCTGCACACACCTCTGCCAGGCTGCTGCCATCTCCGTTCAGCTGCACCCAGGCTCCAGACCCTTTCAGCAGAACCGAAGTGCCTGGGAGGGGCCGGGCTGGCGGGGGAACCCCCGCGGCTGCGGGACGAGGTGGTCCTGGCGGGCGGAGCGGCAGCGCCCCCTGGGGGCTGTGCCCCTGCCTCGCCCCCGCCACACACGCCCGGCCCCGCCCGCCACGGTTCCTGCACGGCCGCAGCCCCGGCTCCTCTCCCCGTGGCTCTCAGGGCGCAGTAATACACCGCCGCGTCCCGAAGCCGGGGCTTGGTGAGCCACAGGGCGCTGGACCGGCGGTCTGCTGCCACCACGAGCCATCCCGGCAGGTCCGTCAGTTCTCTGGAACCACTGAAAGCGCTCATGAGGAATGCGGGTCCTTGGCCCGGGAGATGGCGGTACCAGTAGATGACCTCGGTGATTTGGATGTTCGGGTGTGAGCAGGTGATGTTGATGCCCGTGCTATCGGTGGTCTGTGCCCATGGCTCCTGCTGCACCTGGGCTCTGCACACAGCCACTGCCGAGAAAGAAAGCAGGAGAAAACTCAGAGAAGGTATTTGCTGCACCAAAAATGTCACGCTGGGCGTGAGGAGAGAAAACAGTTGACAGTTGATGCGAGCTTTTTCTCAGAAGAAAGCATACAAAGGCATTTCACTGGGACTGGTTATTAGGGGACCAAGTCGGAGCAGGGCTGTTTGGGAGGAGAGTCCGAGCCAGGAGGAGAAGGGAAGCAGGCAGCAATGAGTGGGGGTGTGCCGAAAGGAGAGGAGGGAGGCAGGGAGCAAGGCAAGGTGGGAGGCAACGGCCGGCTGAGCTCGCTGGAGGCAGGCGGGATGGCTGCAGAGGGAGGCCAGAGGGGAGCGAGGTCCGTAAGAAGCCGGCGGGCCAGAAGCGAGGGCAGCCCCGTCCCGTCCCGTCCCGTCCCGTCCCGTCCCGTCCCGTCCCCGGCGCCGGCAGCCCCGCGCACCCAGGAGCACCGCGGCCAGCGCCGCCAGCCCTGCGGCCCGGCCCTGCCGCATCCCGCCGCTCCGCCGCCCGCGCCGCGCTGCCCCCGCCAGCCCCGGCTCTGCTCCGCCCGCGGCGCCTCCTCCCCGCCGCCGCCGCCCGGCGCCGCCAGCTCCGCCCCGGGGCCGCTCGGGGGCTGGCCCGGGCTGCGAGTGCTGGGCGCCTGTGGGCGGGCAGGGCTTCGGCTGCTGCCCGCGGGGCTCTGCCCGTCCTGCAGCCCAGCCCGGGATAGGAGAGGCAGAGGGAGAGAGAGTGGGAGATGGAGCGGGAGCGAAAGGGCGAGGGAGCGGAGACAGCAGCTGCCCTTCTGCTACGGCATCTCCTTTGGGAGTGGGAAGGGGAGAGGAGGGCAGTGAACATGGTAGGAGATGAGGAGGCATAGAGGAGAGCAGAGAAGGAGCCTCAGCCCCGTGTACCCCACGCAAGTGATGTGACTGCCCACATTTGGTCTCCTCACTGCCTCCCTCAGTCAGGTTTGTATCCCTGTGTGTTGTTTCCAGCTTCCTGCTGTTCTTTCTCTCGGCCCCCCCCCAGGTGCTGAACGGCTGCTTCTAGGGTAGGAAACAAGGAGGGAGGAGCTGAAAGGTAAGAAAGAAAATGAGGGCTGCTGTGGAAGCAGTGATGGCAGCTTCCCCAAGACCTGCATTGCAGAAGAGAGTAGAGAAAACAGCATGGCCCTGAAAGCAGAGACAGCGAACACAGCAGGGGAAACAAAGAAACAACCTCCCTCTGTTTCTCAGGTTTTGAATGGCTTCCTTCACCTTCTCGATCTTTAGGCTGTAGGTGGGTGCATGGAGCAGGGGCATCACAGCCCTGGAGAAGATGGACACCACTTTGTTGTGGGAGAAGTTGGCAACGGGGTGGGTGTAGAGGAGGGAACGTAGCCCTCGGCATGATACAAGTGCAGGGAAGTGAGAGTGAGCAGACAGTGTCTTGTGTCTCCTCACATGTCTACATTCAGAGGGAGACCAGGAGCACCCTGCAGGAGCTCAAGGAGCACAGGAAAACTGGTGGTGCTGTTGTATTCAAGAAGCACAGCAGTCCAGAAGCTCTCTGCAGAAGGCAGCTGCATGACTGACAGCGAGTCCCAGAAGAAGCTGTGATTGTGTAGGGTCAGAGCAGGGCAAACGAAGGGTGAGCGCCGCTTGTGCCAAGGAGGGGAGCAGGAGCTCAGCCCACAGGCCTCCCACCAGACTGCAGTTCTGCGGTGGGTGGCAGCTTGATCATAGGCCAAGAGTGAGAAGAGGACATCCCAGTTTAGGCCCGCTAGTGGAGGAAGAGGAGCCAGACCACACAGCTGGAAAAGTAAATTGTCCATAAAGAGGCATCCTGACCAAGACATGGCACATGTCAGTGAATGAGAGGTTTCCAAAGACAAACGACACAAGAGGATGCAAGGGCGTGTTGGGCACCACCATCACGAGTGTATTCCCAGTCTGGATCAAGAGGTAGATATCCGAGTCCAGAATGAAGAGCAGCAGCTCTCAGCTCTCAGACAAACCCAGCAGCAACAAAAGAAACCTCTCTCTAGACTTTCCCCTCACTCCTGTGGGAAGGAGATAGAGTTGCTGCTCAGGATTCATTGCCTTCCACCACTCGATATCTTCTGGAGGTAAAACACAGGAGGGCCTCAGCAAGCCAGGATGTTCCTTCAGAGGCAGTAGAAAGTAAAATCAGAACCCTGAAGTTCAGGAGAGCAGCATTTGCTTTCTTCACTGTGTGCACAACTATCTTTGTGTGTGCCCAAATATACTTCAGTGTGCATCCAGGAGTTTCTGTGAGTGCACCCATGAATTCATGCATCTTTTGACATGAGCAGCAGTGTGCATGAGTGCTGTTCCCACCGCCCGCTTTTGATGTCATGAATGATATCGGTATGTGATCAAGGGTGACCGTGGGAATTAACAGAAACAGCGATCCGTCAACAGCATCCCTCCAAGGCTGATATGTGGTGACTGTGCATGTTGCCCCATGCTTCCTGAGCAGTCCTAATGAGAGGTCAACCGAGAAACCCTCCAGAGGATCACAGGCTGCACCTCCAGCACGCACGTAGTCCAACCCTGTTTTCAGAGTGGGTCTCATCAGATCAGGTTGCTAAGGATCAAGTCCAGGCAAAGTGTGAATTCTTCCAAGGATGGAGCTCCAGTAGCATCTCTTTGGCAATATGCTCCAGTACTTGATCACCTTCAAAGTAAATATTTCTTCCGTGTATCTAACCAAAACTACCCATTTCTCAACTTGCACGCATTAGCCCTAGAATAAGTATGCTTCATCTCCAGAGTCCTGCTCTGTTTCTTTTTCATACTCTTGTGAAGTGGGAGTAGACAATGCAAAAGTCTGTTTGGCTTTTTGTATGGCACCCCCAGGGTTTGTCCTTCCTCCCACAGCACAGCAACACAAGGATCCATGTTCCTCTGGTTCAGTGCCACTTCTGCCCAAGGTTTCAGACCCTGCATGACTCAGCACCAGGCCCATGAGTCACAGATGTATGTGTGGCATTGGTTTCCCCATGGGGGACCTCTGTCCCACCCCACGCACCACTGACAAGGCACCAGCAGCAGATCCACGCAGGGCTGGGCCTGCTCGAAGAGGGCAGGATTTCTCAGCCTTTCTCCTTGTCCATAAAGCCAACACCATCCTTTTGAACTCTCTAGCCATGTGGAGTGCATATGTGTCCTGGCCTGGAGCGGCAGGGAGGGGTGACTGCCACCATGCTCTTTCACTCTGAATCCTGTGGTACAGAATTAAAGAAAGGATCCAAACTGTTGTGGGCCAATCCTTGTTGGGGACTGAAATTGGCAATGAACTTCCTCGGTTCGTGAGGCAGTGGTATACAGATACAGAAGGACACATTTCAGCATGTGTGCTGTGGGCACTTCTGGGCTATTTTTGTTTTGTGATTGTTCAGCTGTTCTCAGGTTCCTTCTTCCTCTCTTCTTGCCAACTAAACTCCACAACACAGCTCTCTCACACCCCCTGCTGAAAGCAAGATGTGCGCACAGAATGTGATTTAAGCTAAAGGGCTTACAAGTGTAGATAGGTATAATATAATTAAATGAAAAAGAAAGAAAAATTATAAAACTAAAGAGTGAAGGGTATTTGGAAACAAATTGAGAGAAAATTATACTCCACTTCCCATCAGCAAGTGATGTTCGTCGAAGTCTTTGGAAGCACTGACTCAGTATGCCCACCCCTGGTTTTCATTCCCCTTTCACATCTTTACTGCTGAGTGTGACATCATCCAGTACGGAACATCCCTTTGGTTGGTTTAGGTCAGCGGCCCTGGTGATGTCCGCTCCCAACCTCGTGCCCACCCCCCACCTCCTGCCTTTTGGGGCTTGGAGAGAGTCTTGATGCTGTGTCACCACTGCTCCACTATAGCCCCAATGTTGGTGTGATGGCAATGCTGTTCTTGCTCCAAGTGCAGAGCACAGCACTCTAGGGACTGCTGTGGGGAATGCTGAGTCTGTCCCAGGCAGCCCCAGTACAGGCAAGTACCCACAAGGGAGGAACATGTGCATGAACGTGACACAGTGTGCAGCAAAGATTCTGGACAGCATTTGGTCCAAGTACATAGTTTGACGTGGTAGAGAGGGGAGGTGGACTGGGAGCCTTGCAGAAGGAACCGGAGCCAGGGCTCTTGACAAGATAATGAAAGCTTTCTTGGGCCTTGCACTTAATGCCTGAGAATTCCATTTGTTAGGCTGAGTAGCAGTGGTAAGGAAAGTGCTGGAGTGCCCCGACTGATCACTGGTGGGTGTCATGACAGAAATAAGCTTGCATCATGTAAGGAGAAGGTGGATGATTTTATTTATTTTTTAAAACAATAAATGAAAGGCATCAAGTTATGGGAGTGAAAAAAGAATTCCCTATGGGCAAGATCTGCATTGTGTGTCTCGGGAAAAGACACAAAGTGTCTCTGTCCAATGCTGGTAGAAGGCAGGATCACCTGCAGATGTAAGGTTTCCTTTCTGTGTACATTCATCTTGTTATTCCTTCTAACTAAATCAGACACTGTCCTGTTGGGCCTTTCTTTTGTGATCCAGAAAGGGCCCTGCACAACCTCTCCCCCTTTACAGACATCCCTGGGTCAGAGCAGGAGAAGGCAAAACAGGCCAGTAGGTTTTCCCTGAGGGCAGTGTCAGCAGGGTTAGGGTCACAGGCAGGAGCTGGGTCACCTGTAATCAAAAGAGCCCCAGAGAGTCCCTAGGGAGTCACCCTGACTGAAAACATTTGCCTTTACTGGACTCTTCCAGCACTTGAGCAGTCTTCTGCCCACACTGAAATGTGTTTCCGGGAAATACTTGGGCCTCCCTACCTGCCACTCAGGAGTTGCCTTCTTTGGGGAAAGGGCATAAAGCAGGAAATGAAAAGCAGCATCACAGGAAGGCAACACACATCCTGTATTATTAGCAGGGATGTTTTGCATTCAAGAGCAGCTTGTCAGAAAATAGTCCCTGCTTCAAGGGATGCCTCTGGACATGGGGCAGCTAAGGCCCACTATAAAAGCCAGCCCAGCTCCGTGCTCTCTCATCCACTTCTCTGGCCTTCTTCTTGTTGGGAACCAGGTGAGTGTGAAGCCCCTTCTTGTCCCCCTCATTCTCCCACAGGAGGACTCAGTTCCTTGGACCTTTCAGCTGCTATCAGCTGCGTGTCCTGCCAAATCTTGGGACTGCTGGTTGTGGGAGAGTCAAGAGGTAGAAGGTTTGTCATGGAGGAAGATTGGGCCTTTGGTGTGATGGCTCCTGTGCTGGAGCCTAGGGTGTATCCTGGCTGTGGTGGCTCTTTTTGGGCCCTGTCAGGATGCAGCCAAGAAGCCCTTGCACATCCCTGCACAGCCTCCAGCTCACAGTACTGCCTGTGCCTTGGATCTGTTAGGGTGTGGTGGCAGGCTGCTCCTCGTGCATCTCCATGTTGAGCTTCCTATCTGCCCTCTCTCCCAGGTGAACCTCCTGCCCCCAGACATGTCCTGCTACGACCAGTGCCGGCCATGCCAGCCCTGTGGCCCAACGCCGCTGGCCAGTAGCTGCAACGAGCCCTGCGTCAGGCAGTGCCAGAACTCCACCATTGTCATTGAGCCCTCTCCCGTGGTGGTGACCCTGCCTGGCCCCATCCTCAGCTCCTTCCCGCAGAACACCGTTGTGGGATCCTCCACCTCTGCTGCCGTTGGCAGCATCCTCAGCTGTGACGGCGTCCCCATCAACTCCGGGTGCTGTGACCTCTCCTGCATTACCAGCCGCTACTGTGGCAGCAGGTGCCGCCCCTGCTAAAGATGCCAGACAGTGCCCCAGACCAGGACCCCAGGAACTCAGAACATGCTGCTGGACAAAAATGGATGGAAGAAGAGACCTCATGTTGTTGTTCTGAGAGGACCTGACCATCTCTGTCTTGTCCTGTAAAGACAGACAGGAAGGGGCCAGCCCGGAGTCTATGACAACATGGCCAATGTCTACCTAACCTGTTTTCCACACGCTCTTTTTCTTTCCTTGCTTTCTTGCCCTCTGCTTTGCATGAGGCCCTCAGAAACCAGCCTGGAGAGACCTGCTAGCTCCTCTCCCCATGTGAGCCAGGTAGATTGATTCCCTGTTGCAAGTCTGCCATTGGAAAAGCTGAACAGATTTTTGTCTGCTCCTGCTGTGCTATGATCTCAGGGCCTCCTCTTGGAGTCACGTCCTTTTCCCCCTGAGCCTTGATAAACATTTGCAGCAACCCTGAGTGTGTCCCTGTGTGGTCTTTTCATCTGGATACTGATGGCCAAGGGAGAAAACCATTCCTTAGTGGGAATAGGCTGGGGGCACTCCCTCATTCCTCTAGGCTCTGGAGGGTGTGACATACTGCAGCAATTCATCTTTCAGGCACTGAATCTTGAAGGTGAGGAAGACATCCATAGTTCCTCCACAGCCAATAGCCACCAGTCCTTGACTTTTGACATCTCTGCCTAGACAAATTATGATGAAATTGGAGGCCCTGGCTCATGGGGAAGAGTGTTTGTCTTGATTTGGGTGGAGCTGTGCTGGGGATGGAGGCTCAGACAAAGATGATCCCAAAGGATTGCATAAAATGGGAATGGATAATTGTCTAGGGGATAGCCCTCTTTCTCTCCATGCAGCACCACTGCTCCCCACACCCAGGCGAGGGCGTTCCCACATCTGCACACCTCGGGGCCCTGTGGTGTGGGGGTGATTTAGTTTCACACAGGCTGTACATGCTGCCAGTGCCTTGTGTCCAGGAAGGAGGATGAGGCTATTGCTCCATGGTGTGAGGATGGGGGGACCTCTCTCCAGGCCAGGTTCTCTGGGAGGCAGTGCTGGCTCAGGTGGTGGTGCAAGGGCAACAAGCATCAGAACCAAGCCCACCAAATTCCAGGATAACCATGGCTCCCAGCTCTGGCCTGAGCCCTAGCCCAGGGTCTCTGCATAAGCTCAGGCCTAGCATAGCCCTGCCCCAGCTCTGCTGCATGTGTGCCTGTGCCTGGCCTTGCCTAATTTTGTCTTGTCTTGGTAAAAAGACATTGTCCACATAGCATCTCATTGCCTCTGAAAACCACAGAATAACAGAACGCTAGGTATCCTATAACAGACAAACAAAGGTCATCAAGTCCATCTCTAACTTCATGCAGGATTACCTGCAAATGAAACCACATGTCCTCAAGTGTTGTCCGAATGCTTCTTGAACCCCAGCAGGCTTGTTGCTGTGATCACTTCCATGGGGAGCCTTTTCCAGTGCCCAAACTCACTTGCCATGCACTGCTTAGTAAAGTATATATATTGACAGATATGTACTTAGAGAATGGGAACCGTGATGGGGTGGGAGGCATAAGCAGGAAATGCCTTGTGGTGAGTGAAAAACAAGGGAACAGGGAAAGTGTGTGGATACAGTCAAGGATCTTGCTCAGCATTATAGCCCCACAGGCCAGGCTCAGAAGAGGCCCAGCACCAGAGCAGAAACAGGCAATGGTGTTCCTGGTACCCCCTCTGCACCCATGCTCTGAAGGAGAGCAGGAAGCAGAGTTTCTTTCTCATGACTGAGGTATAATGCAATGCCTCGTGTGTGGCAATCAGAGAGCAACATTGTGAAAATGAGAAACTCAGTGATACCCTGGAGAAGGGGAAAAAATATATATGCCAGGCAGCTGGAAACACAAATGGTTCACCTGATGACATGGAAAGTCTCCAGTGTTTGGGGAGCAATGGTGGTGGAGTACAAGTTCTCCAAGAAGGTGAGCGTGCTGAGTAAAAAGTGAATTGGGGTATTCAGCGGGTGGTGGTCACTCCCCACAGTGACAAACGGAGGCCATTCCCCATCGCCTTCAGAGATGAGGAGAAGATAATGACAAAGAGGATGATGTGCCAGCCACAATGGTCTGTTAAGCTCAGAAGAAGGTATTCAGTCCCAAAGGTCCTGTTCTTTGGTCCAGGCTTTGGACATGAACTGGCTGAAGGTCTGGAGATAACCTGGTGGCTGGGGTGCAAATGCACTTTATTGACTGACTCATTGAAGAGAGGGAAGAACCCTGCAAATCTCTGTCAGAGTTACTTCTAGGGGTCTCTGGGCTGGGCTGGACAGGGCTTGAAGCAAGCAGCTTTATCATGGGCTGGCAGGAATTTACTCAACCTGGGGCTGAGGGGCTGAGAGCAATCCCCCAGGGGAGTTCTGTTTCCCAGCAGGCTCTGTCCTATTCCGGCAGCCTGCGAAGGGAGGAAAGGACCATGTGGTCCATGTCACCCAGTCAGGATCAGCAATCTCCACACAGCCACATACACCAGCCTGTCTGGGAAAGAGGATCTGGCTGGCAGGTCATGGAGTGAACATGTGAAACAGTGCTGCAAGGGGAGAGCTGAGGGCCCCATCACAGACCTATGCCTTGCACAGATACATCCTTTCCCTCACCGGTGTTGTTGCACAGCCAGGGCAGCTTCCTGCACCAGGGTGTCACTCACAGCACAGAGGTACAAGGCGCTGTCAGAAAGCTTGACTTCCTTCAGACGCAGAACACTGGATTTCTCCTCAGTGTTCAGCTCCGTGGTGAAACGGTCCCTCTGCTTGGTGCCTGCTCCTGCTTGATAAGAAATCAGTTGAGGGGCTTGTCCCTTCTTCTGCTCGTACCAGAGCAAGCCATAAAATCTGGAGGTTTCATATGTGCAATTGGTCTGGAAGGTGTTTCCCTGCTTCACGGAGACTTGTCCTTCTTCCTGGGTGACGGACACCTGCCCCGTGGTTTCTGGAAGAAAGAGAAGTTCAGTAGCTCTAAAAGGAAGCCTTGAGGCATCCAAACAGGAGTGAATTCAGACCTATGGGAGATAAGTCTCCCTGTCCTTTACTGGGCTGAAATGTCACAAGGCTGGAGCAGTGCAAGGTGGTCTGGGGGCAGAGCTCCCTGGCCAGAGCAGACCCTGAGGAGAGCTGTGCTGTGTGCCTGCTCCTCCTGCCTGCTGTCCTTCTGCCCAGAGGACCAGGGCACGGCCTGTCACGCCTGGCTTTGTGTGCTGGGACCAGTACCCTCCAGCAGGTTGAGGGGCCCACGCAGCTATGGAGAAAAGGTTCAACCTGCTTCCTCGATCCTGTCATCTCAGGGGCCTCCAAGTCCCATCAGTACAAACAAAGCTGAGGTGAGTGGTGGCAGGAGGGAGCCCTGGCTGTGCTGATGAGCAGGGAGGGAATGATTTTGGAGGCCATGGCAGGAACACATCAGGCAGAAGACAGAGTGGACACCCTGGTAATGAGTCCACTTGGACACAGTCTGGCTTATTCTATAGGAAAGGAAAAATGAGGGGCTGCAGAGACATTTCCCTGTGATTCAAGATTTGTTCCCCACATAAATGTGGTAAGGCTGACGAGGGCTTCCTGGGGAAAGAAGATTTATGTCTTGATTAAAAGCCAGCACTTACCCAGCAGTTGCCCCAGAAAGGCAGTGAGGATGAGATACCCACGCTGCATGCTGAGACCGACCCTCCTGTTTGCTGTGGGAGAGAGAGTCAGAAAAGCACCTCCCAGCCCCAAGAGAACAGAGCTGCCGGATGTGACACCTGGGGAGATTCAGTGACAAGATATATTCTGGTCTGACTGTGCCCAGAATGCTCCCTGGGGCTTCTCTCTCCTTCAGCAGGAGCAACCATTGAGGATTGTCACAGTCAGGGGTCCTGGAAGCTGTGGAGGCCACATCATGTGCAGGGGCTGCTCTCATCTCCTCTCCCAGTGGGATCCTCACCTCCTCAGCTCCAACTGCCTTTTCTTCCCCACCAAACTTGTGCACCTTCACCTCAGCTCCTTTGGGATGTTCCTATTTCCTCTGGGAGCAGAAGACACTTTGATTTCTCTCCCACATCCCCAGAAAGAAGGAAGGAACCATGCTATGCAGCAGCTAAGGAGCTCTGGCCGTGTGCTGTCTGGTGGGATAACGTAGCATTTGCAAGAGGAACCTGTCTCCAGTGGGGTGTGGGATGCCACAAGCCCAGAGGGGACAAGGACCAGCTGTTCCATAGGGTAAAGGGTGGGGAGTCAGCAGAGAAATAGGTGTGGGTTCAGTGGGTCACGTGCACTCACAATGATGGGCCACATGGGGCACCCACCCAGGGCCACATCCCTGGGAGTTTCTGCTTCCCTGATGCTCGGTCCCCCTCTATCACCACCCCTAACACCTTGTCTGGCTTTTCTGTACCTGGCTAGTTGCGTTGTCTTCCCCCATACCTCCCTCAGCACACCTCAAATGTGGAATTCTCAGACACCCAAAGGAATGACTCTCTAAGCCCTGCAGACCCCTACTGTTCCTTTCATACCCACCAGGCAGTGTTAACTTTCTCCTGAGAGAGGGAGTTAGAAGAATCTTTTCAAGTAGAGATACAGCACTGACAGCATTAAACTAGGATGCTACGTAGTGTCTTTACTAACTATGCTGCATTGTGCAAATTAACTAAAGCAAGAAGCCTTGGGCCCCTTACCAAGGTCAGTCTCTTAATAAGAGTGTAAGCGTATCTTAAGAAACTGGCAAAACTGGTCTTGTGGATGGACAAGAGCCAAGGAGCAACTGAGTCTGTGCAAAGACAAGAGGTCAACTAGTGGTGACGAGGACGAGTAATCAACCTTCATCCCCATGACCTCCAATGACCACCACCAGGACACGCTGTGCAAGTGCAGATGGGAGGATTTAATGGAAATGATTCTTTGGATCTAATTTTAATATGAAGCGGGGACAGGTTATGAATATGTATAGGCGTATTGTGAAACTTCATGTATATGTAACTCTTTACTGCATATAACCAAGGCAAGTTGTCACGTCAGGTGCGCATGACTTTGGTGGGACTATCCCCCATACTGCCCTGAATAAACATACCTACTTTACAATCTTATTGATTCTGGAGTCCGTTTTCCGCAAGTCACTCCCTCTCTCCAATAAATTTACCGTATGAAGCAGTTAATCCACTTCACTGCCTGTGGTGTCCCGAAACAGAAGGAGATTTTTTGTGGAGAAGTTTGGGATCTGCATGGCAGTTCACCTGAGCAGCCACAGAGCTCTTCTGTGCTGTACAGAGCTGTGCTGTCCATATCTTTTGGCATGTGGCAGTGAGCATGTGGTGAGTCTGTAGGAGTGAATCAACGTGTTGTTTGATGAATAGAGTTGTCCATTTCTAAGAAAAAGCACAACAAATCCCAGAAAATCTCCAGATAACTTGCCAGTGAATCTCAGCAGGAGCAGGACCTGCAGCATGTGCCTTGCCCTGACAAGTGGTCTGTCTTATGTTCTTTGGTGAGCTCCACCACAACCACTCTCAGTCCCCCTCATCAGAAGAGGGTGAGAAGAAAGAAATTTGATATAAGGGAAAAGTAAGAGAGAAAAATAAGCAAGGGCCGCACAGAAGCACAGAGAGAAAAGAAAATTATTCTCTACTTCCCCTCAAAGTGATGCTTGGCCATCTCCTGGCAAGCAGGGCCTTAATACTCAGAGCAGTTGTTTGGGAGGACAGATGTCTTCATAATGAGAGCTCCCCCATTTCCTACCCCTTTCCCACCTTTTATTACTGAGTGTGACATCACATGGTATGGTATATCCCTTTGGTTGGTATGGGTCCGCCACCCTGGTGATGTCGTATCCCTACCTCTTGCCCACCTCCTGCTTCCTGGCTTTGGGGGGCTTTGAGGAAGTCCTGATGCTGTGCCCTCTGCTCAGCAGTCAGCACCTCTGCTCACACAGACAATAGTGATTCCTGCACCAAGGACAGACCTTCAAGAGTGCTGGCTAGTGCAGCAAACTCCTCAGTGACTCAGTCCTTTGGCAAGATGCAAGGTTCCACAAGGTGTCACTAGAGTGAGTGTCAAGCACAGATATTTGTTGTATTGCCAGGACTTCATCTCAGCACCAGAGGTCCTGGATTTGGGCTTAGGAAGAAACCTGTACAACAAGTTCTTAAAAAGAGACCACTAAAGAGAATGGAGGAAACCCAGTGTGGCTGTTCTGAGGCTCCCTCGGGCCCATGCTGTTTAACTCCAGGCCCTGCAAGGGGACTTCCAAGCACCGGCAGCGACCCCACGCGGCCCGACTGTGGCTGTGCCCCCGCCTCGCCCACGCCCCACCTGCCCGGCCCCACGCCCTGCGGGGCACCCCCTGATGCCTCCAGCTGCACAGGCCGTTGGCTGCCTTTGCTGCAAGGGCGCGCTGCTGGCTCGTGTGTGGCTGGGTGCCTCCTGCACCCAAAAGCCTTTCCTGAGGGTCTGCTTCCTTGGCAGCCAGCCCCCATCCTGAATTACTCTGGGGGCTCTTCCTACCCAAGAGGAAAATCCTTTTCTTTGCTCCTTTGCACCAAAATGAGGTTCTGGTCAGCCCCTTCCTCCAGCCAGCCTGTGTTCTCCACAGCACATTTGTGACCTACGCAGTCACCACCTGTGTGCCCTGGTTGGGGACCATGCACAAACTGACAAAGGGTGCCTTCCTTCCGACTACTTGTGGCCTTAATGAAAGCATTCTGCAGGACTGGATGTCTCTGGCATTGTCAGCTGCTACTCGGGCAGAAGGTGCCCTCCATGTCAAAGGTGCTGGGCAGGGCGTGTGGGAAGGGCTCCCAGGAACTATGAACACTGTGCTTGATGGGCAGCCATAGTGAACCACTCCAAATGCTGAGCATTCATCTGGTGCAAGGAGGGGATCAGTTTACTCTTGGCACTGTGTGATCCCTTTGCTGTGATATCCCACATGCATAGGAGTGACAGCTGCCCCTTTGCCTTCAGGAGAACCAGCCTGACATGGGCTGGATGGGAATCTGTCCCCTCTGCTATGCAGTTCTAGAACAATGCTGGCAGGCCTTTATAGACGGGTGTGAGGAGATGGCCCTGGCGCCAGCACTGACTCCCAGGAGGACCTAGCAGTGGCCAGGGGGTGGAAATCCATGACTGATAGGCACCATCAGGAGCCTCACAGCAGTCTGCTTCTCCTATACCAAGGATCCAAACTGATACGGTCCTTGTTGAGGCCTGAATTCTGCAGGAACAGAGGGTGATTGTTGCAGCGTGAGGAAAAGGAGGGCTCAGGAGAAAGGAGCTGTGTTTCAGTGCCTCTTCCCTGCACACATCTCTGCCAGGCTGGTGCCGTCTCCATTCAGCTGCTCTCAGGCTCCTTCTGAGCCCGGGAACCTGCTTCTCTGCAGAACTCATGCACAGAGCAGGGGAGAGTGCTGCCAAGTGCACATACCCTTGTGATAAAGGGGAAACAAGGACACACGCACGTGCTCATCTATACCTGCATGGAGTCCTGCACAAATATGTGCATGCACGTGCATTCACACAATGTCAGCTGCACAGTGGCTGTCACAAGACAAGAGCAGATGTGTGAACACAAGCAACCAGGCACTCAGGTGAGTGCACAAGGTGAGCCTACAAAGAGAGGTGCTATTCTAGATATTGTTCTCACAGCAACTGGGGCTGGTGGGACTGTGAAACTCAAGGGTAGCCAGGGCTGCAGTGACAGTGAAATGGTGGAATTGAGGATCCTGAGCACAGCAAGGAGGAAGCACAACAGACTTGCTGCCCTGGACTTCTGGAGAGCAGACTTTGTCCTGCTCAGGCACCTATCTTCTTGGTAGTGTACCATGATATAAAGCCCTGAAGGGGAGATGGTCCCAAGGAGGCTGGTTAATATTCAAGGATCACCTCCTCCATGCTCTGGAGCGATGCATCCCAACATAGAGGGAGTCAAGCAAAATACCAGGATACCTGCGTGGATGAACATGGAGCAATTGGCTGAACTCAAGCATGACAGAAAAGGCCATAGAGGGTGGGAGCATAGACAGGTAATCTGGAAAGAATACAGAGACATAGTCTGATGGGGCAAGTTAGGAATCATGTTAAGAGAGCTTAATGGAAGACAGAATTGAATTGGAAGACAGAAATGAAGCCCCATATACTCCTCTTCCGAAGAAAAAGGGATCTTGCAATAATAGACATCTCATCTGATGGTGGTTTAGTGCTGTGCTGGGACTTGTAGCTCCTTGCCACAGAAGAGAGGTGAAGAGAGAAGTTCTGTGTAGAGAGAGGCTGGCACATGCTACTGAGGCAGCCTTTTGGATTATGCACTACCTGATTGTCTCATTGCATCAGGCAGCTCTTTGAATGGCCTTGTCAGGACAAAGCGGTGAAGACTATGAGCCTCCTCATGCAACCTGGAAAGAATACAGAGAAATTGTCTGAAGAGCAAGTTAGGAGAGCTGAATTGAAGAGAATATTTAGCCAAGGAAAGAAGCTTTGTTTCCATGCTTGGCTGCCTAGACAGAAGCATGACCAAAAGGTGGAGGGAGGTGATTCACGGCCTCTGCTCCACTTCAGTGAGACCCTGCCTGGAGTGCTGTGCTCAGCCTTGGGCCCCTCAGCATAGGAAAGATATAGACCTGTTAGGATGGGTCCAGAAGAGAGCCATGAAGATAATCAGAGGACTGGAATATGTCAGGGGATAATGGTTTAAAACTAAAAGCGAGACAATTTAGATGAGATATTAGGAAGAAATTCTTTACTAACGTGGATGAGGTCAAAAGCCAGTAGAACAAATCACACACCTAGGGAGGCAACAAGGGACCATCAGAGTGAGTTGACGAGGAAAGGAAGGGAAGGATATGGCATGTCCTCATTCACAGACACGGTTTGGAATCCAACTGAAGCTCATGGGAGCTTCTTCTTCAGAATGGAACTTCAAACAACCCCAATAGAGTGACCAAGACAGACATCATCTGACTGCCTGGGACCTGTCCAGCACTTCCGGTGAGTCTTCTGCCCTCACTGATGCATTCCTGCCCTAGAAATCCTTGGACATTCCATCCCAGCACTCTAAAGAAACTGTCACTGGGGAACATCCATGGCCTAAATCTGAAAATGAAAAGGCAGCAGTGCAGGACACCAGCGCACAGCCCATATCATTTATTGGGATGGTTTGCATTCAAGATGAGCTTGTCAGAAAATTGTTACCTCTGCCAAGGGTGCCTCTGGGCCTGCAGCAGTGAAGTAACCGTATAAAAGGCAGCCCAGCTCCCTGCTCTCTTATCCAATTCTCTCGCCTCATTCTCCTTGGGAACCAGGTGAGTCTGAAGCCCTCTCTCCTCTTGTAAAACGGAAGGGATCTTGCATCAATAGACATCTCATCTGGTGGTGGTTCAGTGCAATGCTGGGCCTTGGAGTTCCTTCCCATGGGAGAGGGGGGGAGAGATGTTCTGTGTAGAGAGAGGCTGGGACATGGTGCTGAGGCACTTTTTGGATTATGTGCATGACTGTTGCATTGTATCAGGCTGCTCTTTGAAAGGCCCTTTCAGGACAAAGCGATGAGACCGTGAGCCTCAAGACCATGAGATTCCTGGCACAGCCTCCACATCCACCCTCACCAGTTGCCCATGCAACTGGTGGGATAACCGGGCTGCTCCTCACCTACCCATGTGCTCTGCTTCCTCTCTACCATCTTTCCCAGGTGCATCTCCAGCCCCAAAACATGTCCTGCTATGACCAGTGCCTGCCATGCCGGCCCTGTGGCCCAACCCCACTGGCCAGCAGCTGCAACGAGCCCTGCGTCAGGCAGTGCCAGAACTCCACCGTCGTCATTGAGCCCTCTCCCGTGGTGGTGACCCTGCCCGGCCCCATCCTCAGCTCCTTCCCGCAGAACACCGTTGTGGGATCCTCCACCTCCGCTGCTGTTGGCAGCATCCTCAGCTGTGACGGAGTCCCCATCACCTCCGGCTGCTGTGACCTCTCTGGCATTTCCAGCCGCTACTGTGGCAGAAGGTGCCTGCCCTGCTAAAACGACTGCCCATGGCCCTGTTTTTTTTCTCCAAGGAAGTATTGGAGAAAACTTGCTGGACAAAGGAGGAATCTTCAGGCTATTGCTTTCAGAATGACTGACCTTCCTCACCTCCTCTGGCAAACATTGGCAGAAGCCAGATCAGGGGCTATCCCAAGTTTTCTGAAAACATGGCCCATGTCTCTCCTTCCATCCCTCCACCTACCTCCTTCTCTCCCTTTTCTTTGTGTTCTCCTGCTCCCTTGGGCTGTGGGGATTCTCAGAGATAGCCCTTCCACTGCAGGAACAGCAGACACTTGCCTGCATGAACTCCACCATAGGCAAGGGACACTGCCTCTGTGTTGGCCCTGGTGATCCCTGCACTGAGGGGCCTCTGCTCAGAGTGACCTTCTTTTCCTCTCTACACTCATTAAAGATTTCTGCATCCCAGCCTTGTTTGTACATGTTTCTCCCCTCCACATATGCCCTCCTGAGCTGTCCAGGGAGAATGTAGCATTGGGGGAAAGGCCAGTGAAGTAGTGGGGCATCCATGGAGAAAAAAGATTTTACATAGCTAAAGGTGGCTGATCAAAGTGGACATGGAGGAGCTGAGATTGGGTCTGAAGGAAGAAGAGCAGTTTGTTGGAAGTGTAGTTAACGTGTTGCTTGTATTCACTGAAGAAGAGCTTCTGCAAAAGTGGCTTCTGGTATGGAAGACAAGCCCTCAGGGATCGTGAGGCAAAGAAGCAAAAGATTACAGTCAGTGGCTCCTTGAGGTCTATTTGGTTATCTGTTGGCAGGAACCTGACACAGGCTGGAAGGCTTGGCATGGACAGCATCAGTCTGCAGGGCTTGCAGGGTTCTTCCTTCAGGGGTCCCTGAGAGCTGAAGCCTTTGGGTTTCCCAAGAGGGCTTTGGGGCCAGACTCACTGGAGCAGGCAAGTGCAGGCAAAGCAAGTAAGGAACAGGGGAGGTGGGAGACTCAACTATATCAAGGAAAGAGCTTTGCAAGCATGTATCTGCAGTACATGGGTCAGCAAGGCTGGCTGTTGGGTTTGAGGACTTTCTCCAGCAAGGGAAGTACAGAGGGGAGAAGGGGAAAGTGGAAGAAGAGGGATCTCTGCATGTCTGGGAGCACCCTGAAAAGGAACTGTGAGCCCTGTGCCGAACTTCCACACCTGTTGATTTACAGGCCTCTCTCTCTGCAATGTGTTAGTGACTTGAAAGAAGCAGTGGGAGCAGAACTATGTGGAGGTCTCTCTGGTGCTACACACAGCTCATGCAGTCAGGTATGCCCCTCCAACAACGCTGGGTGTGCCATACTGCCCCCTCACACCTAGCTGGGTGTGACCCACATCAGACCCCCAGCGACCTACCAGGAAGAACTAATGGGCCTCAGCAGGATCGGTCCGGGCCAGGGCTGGACTGGCGGGGGAATCTCCGCGGGTGTAGCACAAGACCGCCCCGGCCGGCAGAGCAGCAGCGCCCCCTGGGGGCTGTGCCCCTGCCTCGCCCCCGCCACACACGCCCGGCCCCGCCCGCCACGGTTCCTGCACGGCCGCAGCCCCGGCTCCTCTCCCCGTGGCTCTCAGGGCGCAGTAATACACCGCCGCGTCCCGAAGACGGGGATCGGTGAGCCACAGGGCGCTGGACCGGCGGTCTGCTGCCACCACGAGCCGCCCCGGCAGGTCCCTCAGTGCATTGGAGCCTTTAGTACCGAACACTAGGAATGTAGGTCCTTGGCCCGGGAGATGGCGGTACCAGTGGATGTAGTCACCAGTCTGCATGTTGGGGTGTGAGCAGGTGATGTTGATGCCGGTGCCCTCCCTGGTCTCTGCCCACGGCTCCTGCTGCACCTGGGCTCTGCACACAGCCACTGCCAAGAACAAAACGAAGGAGAAAACTCAGCAAATGGCTTTGCTGCACCGAAAATGTTATGCAGGGGGAAAGGGAAGAAAATGGCTGACGGCTGATGGGAGCATTCCCTCAATAGAAAGCACACAAAGGCATTTCACTGGGAATGGTATTAGGGGACTAAGTCGGAGCAGGACTGTTTGGGAGGAGAGTCCGAGCCAGGAGAAGAAGGGAAGCAGGCAGCAATGAGTGGGGGTGTGCCGAAAGGAGAGGAGGGAGGCAGGGAGCAAGGCAAGGTGGGAGGCAACGGCCGGCTGAGCTCGCTGGAGGCAGGCGGGATGGCTGCAGAGGGAGGCCAGAGGGGAGCGAGGTCCGTAAGAAGCCGGCGGGCCAGAAGCGAGGGCAGCCCCGTCCCGTCCCGTCCCGTCCCCGGCGCCGGCAGCCCCGCGCACCCAGGAGCACCGCGGCCAGCGCCGCCAGCCCTGCGGCCCGGCCCTGCCGCATCCCGCCGCTCCGCCGCCCGCGCCGCGCTGCCCCCGCCAGCCCCGGCTCTGCTCCGCCCGCGGCGCCTCCTCCCCGCCGCCGCCGCCCGGCGCCGCCAGCTCCGCCCCGGGGCCGCTCGGGGGCTGGCCCGGGCTGCGAGTGCTGGGCGCCTGTGGGCGGGCAGGGCTTCGGCTGCTGCCCGCGGGGCTCTGCCCGTCCTGCAGCCCAGCCCGGGACGCGGAGGCGTGGAGGCGTGCGGGGAAAGGCTGAGGCAGCTCCTTCGGCACGGGAGAGGAGAGGGGAGAGGAGAGGAAGTGGGAGTAGTACAGAGATGTAGCGGAGTATAGGGTGAGGAGAAGATGGAGAGGGCAGAGGAGGCGAAGAGAGGGTGGTGAGAAAGCAGCTGCCCGTCTGCAGCGTCCCCAGCAGGAGGGGCACGCAGAGGGTAGGGGGCCGGCCTGATCAGGGCAACGTGGCACTGCTAAGCGACTGTCACCCATCTGTGGCTGCAGTCCCAGCATCAGCGCAAAGGTGCATGGTGCTGAAACTAGCAACCTGAGCCCTGGGGCCCCACCAGCTTGCGTCGCGGGGAGAAAGTCTCTGTCCAGGCTGAGGTCTGTGGCTGCCTCTTTCCCCACTACAGGCTCCACTGTTATTGAAGCTGAGCACATATCTGTGAGACACACAGACAGGGACATGCACACCCCATTTGAGGAATATACACCCAGACCGATATTCACAGTAGCTGCTTTTGGGGGCCCAAACCACTCTTGACACATTTGCCTGGAGGCTGAGACCCCGTTTCCCTGCTCCAGGAGCTTCATGGGGACCCCCTGGCTCCAGCCGCTGATAGCACAGGCAAGGGGTGTCCTCATGCCAAGCCTTACTCCAGCAGCTGGCACCAAACCTACTCCTGCTGCTCCACCAGGATCTCGCACTTTCTTCTTGCAGCACGTGTGCATGGGACAAAGCGAGATTACGCAGAGGTAAGGAAAGATTCCAGAAGAGGACAGGACAGATGGTGGTGTTCAGGTACAGGTCCAGCTGCACAAGTACATGGAGTGGCCCCTTTTGCACCCTGCTCTATCTGCCCTTGTGTGCTCCTTGCAGTTCCCCTTGCCCTGCACATCCCCTCATAGGTTTGTATAGGTCTGTCCTGCACCCATTCCAGCCTGTGTACTGGCCCACAGCTGTAACAGTTACATGGCCCAAGTTGATCTTCCTGGCAGTGGTGCCTGTGGGTTTGTGATAGGCCAGTAACTGGTGTAAATGGTGAGGTTTGTCTTTTCTTAGCATCCCAATTGACAAGGTCCCCAATCTGATAACCTCACTGGCATAAACTCAGTCACAGCCTCATATACCCACTACAAGTGGTGCAACTGTCCACATTTGGTCTCCTCACTGCCTCTCTCATCGTCTCTTGGTCAGGATTGTGACCCTGTGTGTTTTTTTGTGCTTCCTGCTGTTCTTTCTCTCTATCCCCCTCCCAAATGCTGATGGGCTGCTTCTAGGGAAGGAAAGAAGGAAGATAAGAAAGAAAGAAAGAAAGAAAGAAAGAAAGAAAGAAAGAAAGAAAGAAAGAAAGAAAGAAAGAAAGAAAGAAAGAAAGAAAGAAAGTAAAGCAAGCTGGAAGGTATGAAACGAAATCAGGGCTGTAGAAGCAGTGAGGCAGCTGCCCCCAGTCCTCCATTGTGGATGCGCATGGAGGAACACTGTGGTACTGAAAGCAGAGATAAATCACAGCATACAAAACAAACAAACCTCTGTTTCTCAGTTTTCCCATGGCTTCCTTCAGCCTCTGGGACCTTAGGCTGTAGGTTGGTGTATGGAGCAGGTATATCACAGCCCTGGAGAAAATGGACACCACTTTGTTGAGGGAGACCTTGGCAACGGGGTAGGTATAGAGGAGGGAGTATGGTCCCAGGCACAACACAACCACAGCTAAGTGAGAGTGAGTGGACAGTATCTTGTGTCTCCTCATAGGCCTACATTCAGAGGGAGACCACAAGAGCACCCTGTAGGAGCTCAAGGAAGACAGGAAGTCGTCTGGAAAACTGTTAGTGGTATTGTAGCCAAGGAGCACAGCAGTCCAGAAGCTCTCAGCAGGGGCCAGCTGCATAACATCAACGACCCTGATGAGGGAATAGTGTCCACCCTCAGCAAGTATGCCAATGATACAAAGCTGGGAGGAGTGGCCGACACACTGGAAGGCTGTGCTGCCATTCAGTGAGACATGGGCAGGCTGGAGAACTGGGCAGGAAGAAACCAAATGAAGTTTAAAAAGAGCAAGTGTAGAGACCTGCAACTGGGAAGGAAAAAATGTATGTATCAGTACAGTCTGGGGGATGATCTGCTGGAGAGGAGCTGTGAGGAGAAGGACCTGGGGGTCCTGGTGGACGACAGGTTGACTATGAGCCAGCAGTGTGCCCCTGTGGCCAAGAAGGCCAATGGGGTCTTGGCATGCATAAAAAGGAGCGTGGGAAGCAGGTCAAGGGAGGTGATCCTCCCCCTCTGCTCTGCCCTGGTCAGGCCTCACCTGGAGTACTATGTCCAGTTCTGGGCTCCCCGGTACAAAAAAGACAAGGATCTCCTGGAAAGGGTCCAGAGGAGGGCCACAAAGATGATACAGGGTCTGGAGCATCTTCCCTATGTGGAAAGGCTGAGATACCTGGGTTTGTTCAGCCTGGAGAAAAGAAGACTGAGAGGGGATCTCATCAATGTGTATAAATGCCTGAGGTGTGGGAGACAGAGGGACTTGGCCAACCTCTTTTCTGTGGTTTGTGGGGACAGGACAAGGGGTAATGGCCACAAGATAAAACAGAGAGAGTGTTGCACCAACATGAGAAAGAACTTCTTCACAGTGAGGGTGACAGAGCACTGGCTGCCCAGGGAGGTTGTGGAGTCTCCTTCTCTGGAGATATTCAAGGCCCATCTGGATGCCTACCTGTGCTATCTGGAGCTTGGAGAGAGTCTTGATGCTGTGCCAGCACTGCTCCACAGTAGCCCAAACATTTATGCAATGGCAGTGCTAGCTCCAAGTGCAGAGCACAGCACTCTACGGGCTGCTCTGGGGAAAGTTAACTTCATCCCAGGCAGCCCCAGTTCAGGCAACTGCACACAAGCGAGGAACGTGTGTGTGAACATGACACAGTGTGCACTCATCTGAGACCCCATCAGAAAACAAGCCCAGCAGTTTCTGAACAGCATTTAGACGAAGTACATGGTTTGAAAAGGTACCCAGAGAGACTGCACAGAGAAGGGAGATGGACTGGGAGCCTTGCAGAAGGCACTGGAGACAGAGTTCTTGGCAAGACAATGACAGCTTTCTTGGGCTTTGCTAATAAGCGCTAAGAAACCCATTTGTTAGTCTGAGTAGCAGCAGTAAGGAATGTGCTAGAGTACACCATGGTGAGCACTGGTTGGTGTCAAGAGAGACATAAGCTTTCATCTTACAAGTAGAAGTTGTATGATTTATTTATCTGTTTTTTTAAACAAAAAAATGGAAAGTATGGGAGAGAAGAAAGAAGTCTCTACAGACAGGACCTGCACTCTGTGTCTTGTTAAAATCCACCTTGCTCTCTCTGATGCTGCAAAAAAGTAAGGTCACCTGCACAGGAAAGATTTAGTTGCTTTCTACATTTCTATTCTTGTTCTTTCTAAATAAAACACACAATTTCCTGTTGGGCCTTTCTTCTGAGATCCAGAAAGGCCCTGAACAAGCAAGCCCCCCTCATACAGACATCCCTGGGTCAGAGCAGGAGGAGGCAAAACAGGCCAGCAGGTTTTCCCTGAGGGCAGTGTCAGCAGGGGTAGGGTCACAGGCAGGAGCTGGGTCACCTGTAGCCAAAAGGGCCTCAGAGAGTCCCTAGGGAGTCACTCAGACTGACATCATTTGCCTTTACTGGACTCTTCCAGCACGTGAGCTGAGTCTTCTGCCCACACTGACATGTGTTGCCTGGAAATACTTGGGCCTCCCTACCCATCACTCAGAAGTTGCCTTCTCTGGGGAAGGGCATAAAGCAGGAAATTAAGAATAGCATCACAGGAAGGCAACACACATCCCGTATCATTAGGTGGGATGTTTTGCATTCAAGAGCAGCTTGTCAGAAAATAGTCCCTGCTTCAAGGGATGCCTCTGGACATGGGGCAGCTAAGGCCCACTATAAAAGCCAGCCCAGCTCTGTGCTCTCTCATCCACTTCTCTGGCCTTCTTCTTGTTGGGATCCAGGTGAGTGTGAAGCCCCTTCTTGTCCCCCTCATAGTCCAAAGGCAGGTCTCAAATTTATGGACCTCTCAGCTGCTATCAGCTGTGTTGCATGCCAAATCTTGGGGCTGCTGGTAGTGGTAGAGGAAAGCAGTTAGAAGTTTTGTCATGGAGGAAGACTGGACCTTTACTATGATGGCTCCAGTGCTAGGGTCTAGGCTGTAACAGATAAGTTTTGGTGGCTCTTTTTGGGCCCTGGCAGGATGAGGCCAAGAAGCATTGGTATATCCCTGCACAGACTCCAACTCAAAGCCCTGACTGTGCAGTTCCCTCTTGGTGTGGTGACAGGCTGCTCATCACGCATGCCCACGTTGAGCTTCCTCTTTGCCCTCTCTCCCAGGTTCACCTCCTGCCACCAGACATGTCCTGCTATGACCAGTGCCGGCCATGCCAGCCCTGTGGCCCGACCCCGCTGGCCAGCAGCTGCAACGAGCCCTGCGTCAGGCAGTGCCAGAACTCCACCATTGTCATCCAGCCCTCTCCCGTGGTGGTGACCCTGCCCGGCCCCATCCTCAGCTCCTTCCCGCAGAACACGGCTGTGGGATCCTCCACCTCTGCTGCCGTTGGCAGCATCCTCAGCTGTGACGGCGTCCCCATCAACTCTGGGTGCTGTGACCTCTCCTGCATTACCAGCCGCTACTGTGGCAGCAGGTGCCGCCCCTGCTAAAGATGCCAGACAGTGCCCCAGACCAGGACCCCGGGAACTCAGAACATACTGCTGGACAAAAATGTATGGAAGAACAAACTTTGTGCTGTTGTTTTAAGAGGACCTGACCATCTCTGGCTTGTCTTGTAATGTCAGACAGGAAGGGGCCAGTCTGGCTTCTCTGACAACATGGCTAATGTTTACCTTTTTTGTTTCCTACTCATTCTGTTTCTCTCTTTTCTTTGTTGCCCTCTGCTCCCCTTCAAGCTCTCTGTGAGGCCCCCAGAAACTAGCCTGGAGAGACCTGCTAGCCTGTCCCCATACATGGGCCAGGTAGATGGGGCAACTGTGCCAAAGGAAAAGTTGAACAGATTTTTGTCTGCTCGTCCTGCGCTGTGTTGTGGGGACTTCATCTTGGAGTCACCTCATTTCCCTCCTGAGACTCAATAAACATTTGCAGCAACCCTGAGTATGTTCTAGTCTGATCTTTCCATCTGCAGAAATGGACAGGGGAGAAAGCTATTTTTCTGGTGGGATTTATCTGGGGGCACTACCTCTCTCTTTTGGGCATTGGAGGGTGGGACGTACTGCAGCAATTCATCTTTCAGGCACTGTCTCTTGAAGCTGACGGGCCCCTCGCTACAAGAAGGACATCGAGGTGCTCGAAAGAGTCCAGAGAAGGGCGACAAAGCTGGTGAGGGGCCTGGAGAGCAAGTCCTATGAGGAGCGGCTGAAGGAGCTGGGCTTGTTCAGCCTAGAGAAGAGGAGGCTCAGGGGTGACCTTATTGCTCTGTATAAGTACATTAAAGGAGGCTGTAGCGAGGTGGGGGTTGGCCTGTTCTCCCATGTGCCTCGTGACAGGACGAGGGGGAATGGGCTAAAGTTACGCCAGGGGAGTTTTAGGTTAGACGTTAGGAAGAATTTCTTTACTGAAAGGGTTGTTAGGCACTGGAACGGGCTGCCCAGGGAGGTGGTGGAGTCACCATCCCTGGAAGTCTTTAAAAGACGTTTAGATGTAGAGCTTAGTGATATGGTTTAGTGGGGACTGTTAGTGTTAGGTTAGAGGTTGGACTCGATGATCTTGAGGTCTCTTCCAACCTAGAAATTCTGTGATTCTGTGATTCTGTGATTCTGAGGAAGACATCTCTAGTTCCTCCACAGCCAATGGACACCAGCCCTTGACTTGTGATATCTCCACCTAGACACAGTCCCTTGATCTTAGAGGTCCCAGATCTTGGGGAATACTGTTGCTCTTGCTTTTGTTGGAGCTGTTCTGGGGACAGAGACTCAGACAAAGATGATCCCAAAGGATCCCCAAGGATTGCAGAAACTGGGAACGGTTAATTGTCTTGGAAATGTCCCTCTGCCTCTACTCCATTTTCCCCTCTCCTCTACCACCTGTTCACAGGCACCACGTCTGGGCTGCTTGGTCTTGGTTTATTTTCCCCAAGCATGGATCAGTTTTCTTCAGGTCTGGGAACTCAGAGCCCCCATAGGTGCCACAAATCCACTTGCTCCAGAAAAGACCCTCTGAGGTTGCAGAAATCCTAGGCCCCACTGAGACATAGCAGTGAGAACGGGAGCTGTTCTCCTTTACCATGGCTCTAAGATTTCAGGAGATGATATCAGAATGACCTCAAAATGATCAGAATGATTCATCAGAATTCATCAGAATGATCAGAACGATGAAGCTTCAGGCCATTGCTTTCAGAATGACTGACCTTCCTCACCTCCTCTGGCAAACATTGGCAGGAGCCAGTCCAGGGGCTACCTTGAGATTTCTCAAAATATGTTCCATGTCTCTCCTTCCATCCTACCACCTACCTCCTTCTCTTCTTTTCCTTTGTGTTCTCCTCCCTTCAGGTCTGTGGCTTCTTGGAGCCAGCCCTTCCACTGAGGGAACAGCAGACACATGCCCTGCATGATCTCTGCCATGGTTGGCTCAGGTGATTCCTGTATGGAGGTCACTATGTCACCAGATTTTGATGTCATGAGTAATATCGGTATGAGTTCAAGGGTCACACTGGGATTTAACAGAAATATTGATCTGACAGCAGCATCGCTCCAAGGCTGAGATATGGTGACTGTGCATGTTGCCCCATGATTCCAGAGCAGTCCCAGAAAGAGGTTATCTGAGAAACCCTCCAGATGCTCATAGGTTGCACCTCCAGCATGCACATATTCCAACCGTGTGTTCAGAGCAGGTCTCATCAGATCAGGTTGCTCAGGATCAAGTCAAGGCAAAGTCTGAAGTAATCCAAGGATGAAGATCCTTGGTAACCTGCTCCAAGACTTGACCACCTTCAGGGTAAATATTTCTTCCATATAGCTAACTAGAACAAAGTATTTCTGAACTTTCACCCATTGGCCCCAGTCTAAGTGCACTTCATCTCTAGAGTCCAGCTTCATCTCCTTTGCATCTTCCAGTGAAGTGGGAATAGACAATGCAAATGTCTGTTTGGCTTTCTCTGTGATGCTCACAGCATCTGTCCTTCCTCCCACAGCACAGCAACACCAGGACCCATATTTCTCTGGTTCAGTGCCACTTCTGCCCCAGGTTTCAGCCCCTGCATGACTCAGCACCAGGCCCATGATTCACAAACGTATGTGTGGCATTGGTTTCCCCATGGGGGACCTCTGTCCCACCCCACACACCACTGACACCTCACCAGCAGCAGACCCACACAGGGCTGGGCCTTCTTGAAATGTGCAGGATTCCTCAGCCTTTCTCCCTGTACATAAAGCTAACGCCATCCTTTAGAACTCTCTAGCTATGGGGAGTGCAGATGTGTCCTGGCCTGGAGAGTCAGGGAGGGGTGACTGCCACCATGCTTTTACACTCTGAACCCTGCACTCTGGAATTAAAGTATGTATCCAAACTGCTGTGGACCTTGTTGGGGACTGAAATTGGAAGTAGTAGAGGGTGAACTTCCTAGGGTAAGGAGAAGAAAGGCTGTAGAAACAGTCACAGAAGGCTGCATTTCAGCATGTGCTGAAATGTGCTGTGGGCACTTCTGGGCTGGGTTTGTTCTGTAGTTGGTGAGCTGTTCTCGGGTTCCTTCTTGCTCTGGTTGCTCTCTGAAGCTCATGGACTGAGCACTGGAGAATGCCCTGAGGTGATCAGCACATTCACTTGTGAGGGGGGACATACAGATCACACAAACATGCACCTGCTCATGCATGCTTGTGTGGAATCATGCAAAAATCACTGCCCACAGACACGTGCATAAATCCAGCACACAGGCTGTGGTGTTTTCAAATGGATGGCCAACTTAAACTGCACCACGTGGCTTTCTCATTCCCCCACCTCAAAGGAAGATGTGAGGAGAAAATATTTAAACTACAGGGCTTATGAGTTGAGATAGGGTAGTTTAATTAAAGGAAAATAAAAGAAAGAGAGAAAAAAAATGAAGAACCAACAAGCAAAGCCCATTTGAAAGCAAACTGAGAGAAAACAACTATTCTCTACTTCCCATAAACAAATAATGATCATCCATGTCTTTGGAAGCAGAGCCTCAATAAGCCTAGCTGTTTTTTGAGTGGAACATAAGAGCTCCCCCTTTTCCTTCCTCTTTCACATTTTACTTCTGAGTATGACATCATCCAGTTTGTAATAGCCCTTTAATCAGTTTAGGTCAGCTGCCCTGGTGATGTCCCTTTCCCAAGTCTTGTCCACCCCCCGCCTCCTGTCTTTGGGGGGCTTGGAGAGAGTCGATGTTGTGCCAGCACTGCTCCACCATAGCCCCAACATGGTTGTGATGACAATGCTGTTCTAGCTCCAAGTGCAGAGCACAGCACTCTAGGGGCTGCTGTGGGGAATGCTGAGTCTGTCCCAGGCAGCCCCAGTACAGGCAAGTGCCCACAAGAGAGGAACATGTGCATGAACATGACAGAGTCTGCGTTCAACTGAGGCCCACCTGGGAGCAACCCCAGCAGAGTTTCTGGGCAGCATTTGTACTTTGGGTGAAGTCCATGATTTCATGTGGTACCCAGAGTGGGGTAGGTCACAGCCAGGAGCTGGGTCCCAAAGTGCCCCTAAGGAGTCACCCAGGCGGACATCATTTCCCTTTACTGGACTCTTCCAGCATGTGAGTTGAGTCTTCTGCCCACACTGATATGTGTTGCTGCCACTCAAAAGTTGCCTTCTCTGAGGCAAAAGCACAGCATAAACCAGGAAATGAAAAACAGCAGCATCACAGGAAGGCAACACACATCCTGTATTATTAGCAGGGATGTTTTGCATTCAAGAGCAGCTTGTCAGAAAATAGTCCCTGCTTCAAGGGATGCCTCTGGACATGGGGCAGCTAAGGCCCACTATAAAAGCCAGCCCATCTCCGTGCTCCCTTATCCACTTCTCTGGCCTTCTTCTCGTGAAGACTCAACAGGTGAGTGTGAAGCCCCTTCTTGTCGTGGTCATTCTCCAAAAGGACTGGGGCTGCTGTTTGTGGGAGAGGGAAGGGAGGAGAAGGTTTGCTATGGAGGCAGGCTTGGCCATCTGTACTGTGGTGGCTTCTGGGCTGTGGTCTAGGTTGTACCCAGATAGGTCCTGGTGGCTGTTTTTGGGCTCTTGTAGGATGAGGCCAAGAAGCCTTCACAAATCCCTCCAGCTCACAGCATGGCCTGTGCCTTGGTTCCCTCTCAGTGTGGTGACAGGCTGCTCATCACGCATGCCCACGTTGAGCTTCCTCTTTGCCCTCTCTCCCAGGTTCACCTCCTGCCACCAGACATGTCCTGCTACGACCAGTGCCAGCCATGCCAGCCCTGCGGCCCAACCCCGCTGGCCAGCAGTTGCAATGAGCCTTGCGTCAGGCAGTGCCAGAACTCCACCATTGTCATCCAGCCCTCTCCCGTGGTGGTGACCCTGCCCGGCCCCATCCTCAGCTCCTTCCCGCAGAACACGGCTGTGGGATCCTCCACCTCTGCTGCCGTTGGCAGCATCCTCAGCTGTGACGGAGTCCCCATCAACTCTGGGTGCTGTGACCTCTCCTGCATTACCAGCCGCTACTGTGGCAGCAGGTGCCGCCCCTGCTAAAGATGCCAGACAGTGCCCCAGACCAGGACCCCGGGAACTCAGAACATGCTGCTGGACAAGAATGGACAGAAGAACAAACTTTATGTTGTTGTTTTAAGAGGAGCTGACTTGTCCTGTAAAGACAGACAGGAAGGGGCCAGCCTGGCTTCTCTGACAACATGCCCAATGTCTACTTTTCCTGTTTTCCACTCACTTATTCTTTTTCTCCCTTTTCTTTGTTGCCCTCTGCTCCCCTTCAAACTCTCTGTGAGGTCACCATAAACTAGCCTGGAGTGACCTTCTATCCTCTCTCCACTTGTGCGTCCAGTTAGATGTATCCCCTGTGTCAGCTCTGCCTTAGAATAATTTTTGTCTGCTCCTGCTGCTCTCCGCCCTCGAGGCCTCCTCTTGGAGTCACCTAATTTCCCTCCTGAGACTCAATAAACATTTGCAGGAACCCTGATGGTGTCCCTGTCTGGTCTTTCCATCTTCATAGAGATGGCCAAAGGAGAAAGTTGTTGCTTTGGTGGAAATTTTGGTGTCCCTCACAGGTCTGCTGTTGGAACGTTACTGTTTCATGTCCTTATTAACAGCATAGACTTTGGGATCAAGTTCTCCCTCAGCAAGTCTGAAGATGACATCAAACTGAATGGACTATTCTATACAACTGAAAGAAGGGATGCCATCCAAAGGGACCTGGGCAAGCTTTAGAAGTGGGCCCAAATGAACCTGATGAGGTTTAACAAGTCTAAATGCAGGGTGCTGCACCTGGTCTGAGGCAATCCTGGACATGATTGCAGACTACGAGAAATACTCATTGAGACCAGCCCCACAAAGAATGACTTGGGGATTGTGGTGGACAAAAAGCTCAACAAGAACCAGCAGTGTGTGCTTGCAGTCCAGGAGGGCAACTGCTTCCTTCGATGTATCAAAGAAGTAGTGGCCATAAGGCTGAGGGAGGTGATTGCCCCCTCTACTCTATCCTCATGAGGCCCCACTTGGAGTGCTACATCCAGGTCTGGGGCCTTCAGAACAAGAAGGATGTGGACCTGCTAGAGCGAGTCTGGAGGAGGGCTGGAAAGATGATCAGAGGGCTGGAGCACCTCCCCTATGAAGAAAGGCTGATAGTGCTGGGGCTGTTCAGTCTACAGATGGGAAGGCTCTTGAGAGACCTCACTGCAACTTTTTAATACTTAAAGGGGGGTTATAAAAAAGATGTAGAACAACTTTTTACTTGGTCAGAAAATTTGATTGGTCTTCCATGATATTCTTGTCTCTAAAATGGAGAGACATGGATTTGACAGATGGACCACGTGGTAGGTAAGGAATTGGCTGATTGTTCGCACTCAAAACATTGCAGTAAATGGCTCAATGTCCAGGGGGAGATCAGATATGAGTGTTGTTTTTCAGGGGTCAGTACTGGGACTGATACTCTTAAATATCTTTGTCAGTGACATGGACAGTGAAATTGAGTGTATCTTAACAAGCTTCCCAATGACACCGAGCTGTGTGGTGCGGACAACACACTGAAGGGCAGGGATGTCATTCAGAGGGACCTTGACAGGCTTGAGAGGTGGGCCTGTGCGAACCTCATAAGGTTCAACAAAGGCCAAGTGTAAGGTCCTGCATCTGGGTCAGTCAATGCCAAGCACATCTATAGGCTGTATGGAGAGCAGCTCTGAGGGGAAGGATCTGGGGTTGCTGGCTGATGAGAAGCTCCAAGCACTTCTTGAAGCCCAAAAGGCTTGATGCTTTATCCACTTCCCTGTGGAGCCTTTTTCAGTGCCTGAACCATGCTAGTGTCAGTTGCCATGGACTGCTTAGTAAAGTATAAATATTGACAGAAAGATCTTCAAAGAATCAGAACTGTGGTGGGATGGGAGGCAGAAGAAGTGAATGCCTTGTGGTGAGTGAAAGACTATGGAACAGGGAGAATGGCAAAGATGATGCAGATGTAGGAGTCTGCCATGAAAAGCAGCATACTTCAGATGATGAGGGCAGAAAGGATACATTCAAGGTTCTCGCCTAGCATTGTACTCCCCAGGCCAGGCTCAGAAGAGGCCCACCACCACAGCAGAAACAGACAATAGTGTTCCTGGTATCCACTCTGCATCCATGCTCCTAAGGAGAGGAGGAAGCAGAGTTTCCTTCTCATGACTGAGATGTAATGCAATGCCTTGTGTGTGGCAATCAGAGCTCAATATTGAGAAGATGAGAAATTTAGTGATATCCAGAAGAAGTGGAAAAATAACTGTAATAGGCAGCTGGAAACACAAAAGTTTCTTTCTCCTGAAGACATGGAAAGTCTCCAGTGTTTTGGGAGAAATGGTAATGGTATACCAGCTCTCCAAGAAGGTGAGCAGGCTGAGGAAGAAGTACATTGGGATCCTCATGTGCTGGGCACTCCCCCCAGCGACAAAGAGGAGATCATTCCCATCAGGATTAGGAGAAAGGTGGAGAATATAATGATCAAAAGGGCGATGTTCCAGCTGCAATTTTCTGTTGAGCTCAGGAGAATGAATTCAGTCCCAAAAGTCCTGATCTCCTTTGCCATGGCTCTAAGATTTCAGGAGATGATGTCAGAGTGAAGTTTTATGCTGCAATAAGAGCAGTAGTAAACATCCACAAAAAAAAACTTTTCCTAGCCTAAGCGTCTTTTCTCACGGCCTCTCCTGATCACTGCCACTCTCATTCTCCCTCCACCTTTCCTCTCTACTTCACAGTCTCCTTCTATATAGACAACCATACAAACATCTATCCATCCTTCTCCAGGTATACATCTACACACTTTTTTTTCATGACCCTTCCAGAAGTCATCTACAAATTACAGTCTGTCAAGTCCAGATTCATTTTTTTCCCTGTTTCTGCCCTCTTATCTCAAAGCAGTTTCCAATTACCAAGTAGGTCTGAAAAAATTGGAATATTTTATAGAAATTAATTGCCAAGGTTTCAAAGAGATTTTTAAGTTGATGGAAAGTGATGATGGAATTCCCCTGCTTTCCTGTATACTATGGGGCTGTGGAGAAAGGTCTACTGCACTTCAGCTAAGCCTGAATAACGAGGAAGGCCTGCTGCTGAGAAATATCTCTTGTGAGGTTTCCTTTGGGATATGATGCCAAGGCCATATTGGGATGGTGTTGCACATCCTAGATGTCACAGGACTCTTACAGTGTCAGTGATGCTTTGTTGAAGCCATTTTCCCCAGACCGAGTGTCACCACCTCCCTTATCCTCATCTCTCCAGGCATGCCCTACTCTCCCAGTAGCTGCAGAATCAGACAAAGGCCTCTCTGAAAATAAAGGCTATTTCATCCCCAGGGAGCCAGCTGAGACTCACGGAACTGTGTTTTTACCTGTTTCAGGAGGCAGGATGGCCTCAGAAACAGATGAGTGCTGGGAGGCACTTGGCCAAAGCTTGGGACCCTCCACAGGCAGACCCAAGCACTCCAGCCCTGAACACATATCCTCAGATTACCAGGGGCTGAGGCTGAACCAGCACCTGGCACACCACACAGACATAACACTATAGGTACTGGGACAGTCTGGACACATGCCTAGGATCAGGAGAATTACATACACATTGCACTAGCATATACCAAGAATATATACACATTTCACACACAGATCCATGGACACATGCAAACATGCATGTGCATGCATGCACACACAGTTCCATAGATGCCCTGAAAAATGCAGGTACAAATACCACATACACAGGAACATGAGGCCATGCATGTGTGCACATGCAGACATCAGGTACATGTGCACACTCAGTGCCTCTGATGGGTTCACAAGGGGTCTGCTCCACATGCGTGTGCACACATTCCCAATGGGGTAGGAGCAGAGGCCAAAGGCAGCTGACAGAGGAGATGCTGGGGACCTTTCTGGCAGAGCAGGGCTGTGGCACTCTGAGCAGGACAAGGCTCCAGAGGAGAGGACAGCACAGTATGGGGATGCGCAGGGACTGCCCAGAGAGAGGAATCCAAGGATGTCAACCCATTTCTCCAGAGGGCAGCTTTAGGAGGAAGAGAAGGGAAACCCCACAGTGCAGTCCACCTGCCTGGAAACCAGCCCCATAGGGCTGTTGGAGGAAGTTGGATGGGAGGGAAAGAGGAAGACAGGAAGACATGGCACATCCACATGCAGGGAAGCCCTTGGGTGACCAGGCAAGGATCGCAGGTCTGGGAGCAGCTGGGCCCCTTCCTGTTACTGCAGCCACATACAACGCCACCAAAGTGCCGCAGGCAAGCACCACTTGCCTGTGCTGGACCCATCTGGCACTTGAGCTGAGTCCTCTGCCACCACTGACTCAGTCCTGGCTCAAAAATCCTGGCTCAAAAAGCCTGTCCATCCCAGTACTCAGCAGAAGCTTCTAAAAGGGAATGGGTATGACATAATCCAGGAAACAGCTCCACAGCCCACATCATTATATGTATGTGGGAGGTTTTCCATTCATCACAAACACCCAGAAAAGTATCACTTCTGTGGAGGCAACCTCTGGTCCTGGGCCAGTGCAAGGCCACCAGAAAAGCCAATCCTGCTCCTTGACCCCCTCATCTCCTTCTTCTTGGGAACCTAGTGTGTCTGAAGCCCTTTCACACGTACTTTTCAACTAATGCCAATATGTGTTATGATGGGTCCTGGTGATGGTGGTCATGAGAGAGCGACTGGGAAAGGTGTGACTCAGACCATGTGGGACCTGGATGAGATGGATTGTCATCTAAGAGAGATGCAGGAGCCTTGTTGGTCCTGGCCACTCTTTTCGGATCATGTCTTGATGAAGACATTTTGCTCCCCACATGTCGCTGTGCTCTGCTTCCTCTCTGCCCTCTCTCCCAGCTGCACCTCCTGCCCCCTGACATGTTCTGCTATGACCAGTGCCTGCCATGCTAGCCCAATCCCACTGGCCAGCAGCTGCAATGAGTCCTGTGTCAGGCAGTGACAGAACTCCATTGTCATCATACAGCCCTCTCCTTTGATCGTGGCTCTGCCTGGCTCCATCCTCAGTTCTTACCCACAGAACACCATTGTGGGACCCTCCATCTCCACTGCTGATTGAAGCATCCTCAGCTGTGACAGAGTCCCCATCACCTTTGGGTGCTGTGACCTTTCTGGCATTTCCAACCACTACTATGGCAGATAGCGTCCCCCCTGCTAAAGGTACTGGTGACACACCACATGAGGACTCCTGGGAACCCAGAAGGTGATGACAGACTGAGGACAGAACTTCTGGCCAATGATGTCTGAGAGGCTGAGCATCCAGTGTCCCCTCTCAAAAGGAAGGGAGATGGAGCTCTCTGAAAATATGGCCAAAGCCTATCTTCCATGTCTTTTACTCTCTCCACTATCTTCCCACTCTTCTGTTCTTCTGGGCCATAATGCCACCCATACCCATTCTGGGGGACCTGCTGGCCCCTCTGCCTCTGTAGGGAGGCAGATGGATGTCCTGTGGGATCTCTGCAATGGGTGATGGGCACAGATTTCTGGCACCTCCTGGTTCTGTTTGCACTGACAGCCTACTCTAGAAGTGACCCCATCTCCCTTGTCAGAGTCATTAACATTTTCTGCATCCAACCCTTTGCCTCCACCTGAGCCTTTTCATGGTGGTCTCATGTTACCAAGGAAGAAGGGCATTGCCTTTCTTCATATTCTTATCTTATTCATATTATTCATTTCTTTCTTCATATCCCCATTGGCAGGGGATATGATGAGCATGGGAGAGGGCCTTTCATCCTTCCCAGAGTAATATGACAGTAAGGCAGATGAAAATGAGGCTTTTTCAGGCACTGCCCCTTGGAGATACAGTTGTGGACAAAGTCACAGAGAACTGTTTAAAGTACAAGAAAACAACGGATTATCTCCTATGCTTCTCCCCACTCAGGGATCCCCTGCTCCTTGTGGGCAGGGGGAATCTGAATCTTGCTGAAGTTGTGTGCCAGCACCGTTATGTTCTCTTGACATACCCACTGAGGGAAGGTCCGTTCTACCAGAGCTCTGGGGAGAAGTCAGAAGACAAAGAAGCTTTTTGCATGGAACTTCCAGGCTCAGGTGAGTCTCTGTCCTGTTTCTTCCAGCCCTTGGTATGGAGAAGAGCCCATGGATCTGAATGGACCATGAGCTTTTTGAACAGAAAATGGCAAAAGCTGCCTTGTGCAGAGGTGCATGGGGAGAAGATTTCCAGGGCAGAGGCTCTTTCTGCACCTTCTCCTTTGTCTTAAGCCACTGACTTTATAGTGAGGCACTATGCCTGTCCCTGTGGGGGGAGTTTCTGCAGCAGTTGTTCATGGAGGCATTTCCCTTGAGGAGCCTCTTCTGTGCTAAGGGAAGAAAGGACACACAAACCCTTGGAGAAGAGAGCAGCACTCCAGGCATGGTTGGTTCCAGGGAGACTGAGCAGGTACAGGACATATGGTACCAAGACTGCCAGTCTATAATCCCAGGCAAGAACAGGAGGGAAGGCACTGTTAATACAGAGGTGTTTAATGTCCCCAGAGACTCCTTGGGGCTTTGATTCCAGGGGGTTGATTAGACCCCTGCTGAGACAAGCCTGACGGTCATCCTGACTTCACTTAGAGCACAGAGGAAAGAGGGCCCATTGATACCCCCTGCTGGTAGCTGCCTGGGTTGAGCTTTTCTTTCTCTGGGTTGCTTTGCTTCTTGCTCTTTTGATGTCTGAGGACACCAAAACACTACATTCAGCATGGTTTGTGAGATGGAGGAAGCTTCATCAGCACAGACATTTTTCTTCTGCCCAGTCTAAGCTTTTGCAGCCTGCAGGATGCCCGGCTTGGCCCAATCATGCAATACCCTACTGCCGTGGGAGCTGGTCGCTATGACACTTCTCCCTGTGCAGCAGATGTGGATGATTTCCTCAGCTCCCCTGAAGAGACATCAATGACCCCACGGGGTTGTAAGTCTTTATGTCTTCCTCTGCTTGCTTATTGTGATGAACATGGAGTGCTTTTGGGCCTTTGGCAATCAGGGTTGCTCTATGTGTTTTGTTCTGTCCCTCAGGCATAGGCTTTGCACACAGGCTGGCTGAAGGTCTGGAGATAACCTGGTGGCTGGGATGCAAATCCAGTTCATTCACTGACTCATTAAAGAGAGAGAAGAACTCTGTAAATCCCTGTTAGAACTTCTAGCTGTCTCTAGGCCGGACTGTCGACGAAGGCTTGAAGCAAGCTGCTTAGTCATGGGCTGGCAGGAATTTGCTGAGAGCAAGCCCCTGCAGGGAGTCCTGATTCCAAGCAGGATCTGGCAGCCCTGGAAGAGGAAAAAAAATGCCTGCTGTGGATCAGGTCGGCCAGTCAGGGTCAGCCCTCTCTGCACAGTTTTGCTCCTTCTCAGGAAAGACGTTGTTCCTGTGTTTCTTCTTTTGCCTTTGTTGAGGGTAACTTCAGTATGTCTGCAAGTTCTCCAGTGCTCAGCTTTACTTCAAGGATGCTCAGGACCAGTTCCATAGCTGGCAGACATTTTTCCTGTCAGTACTTAACTGCCATCTGATGTCAGCACTTTCTCATTACAGACAGGTTACATCTGTAACAGCTCCCATCAGCAGGGTGCCTTGTTCTTGCTTGATTACAGCACTGTTTTCTTAGGATTCCACGTATGGCTCTGCTTGGTACAGCTTCGTCATGTCCAGAAGGAATCAATCATGCAGGCAAGAGGGAGGATCCAAAGTGTGCTGGGGTAAACTATTTGTCTTTCCTGGTGTAAGAGGAATGAAATCAGCTGCAGCTGCAAGAAAAAGTAACCAGTTTAACCCAGGTGAAGGTCTTTCCCTGCCACGGCTGAGATGTGAGGTAGACTATGGGAAAGAGTTCTAGGCAGAGCTCTGACAAACATTTCTGGTTTGTTGGGATGGCCCATTGCCCTGGAATGGCTGTCCTGCTGTTGCAACTCAATACAGGACTGGTAATTCCTGGGGACATAGGTTTCTTAATTGCCCTACTCTTTGTTGCTTGCTTTGAAAGTCAAACCACACTGTTAGAGGTAATTTAACCATTAGCTGAAGATCTTGGAAAGTATTCTTTGCAAGCAGAGAAAACTGTGGGTGCATGCTGCTGCTGTGTTTGCACCAGGGAGCTGAGCTTCAATGAAACATCCACTAAGCTGAGCATCTGTCTGGCACAAGGGGGATCACTGGGCTAAACTTTTCTTTCTGGGTTGCTTTGCTTCTTGCTCTTGCAAGCAGACAGAAGACCTTCCTTGAGTCTGAGGACATAAAAACACCACATTAAGTATGGTTTGTAAGACAGAGGAGGCTTCATCAGCACAGACATGTTTCTCCTGCCTGGTCTCAGCATTTGCAGCCTGCAGGACACCTGGCTTGTCTCAGACATGCAATCCCCTACTACCATGGGAGCTGGTCACTATGATACTGCTCCCTGTGCAGCAGATGTGGATGATAGATTTTGCCAGCTCTCTTGAAGAGACAGCAATGACCCCAGCATGTTGTAGGTCTTTATTTATATCTCGATATGATTGCTTACTGTGATGAACACGGAGAGCTCTTGAGCATTTGGCAATCAGGGATATTCTATGTGTTTTGTTCAATCCCTCAGGCACAGGCCTTGCACATGGGCTGGCTGAAGGTCTGGAGATAACTTGGTGGCTGGGATGCAAAACCAGGTCATTTACTGACTCATTAAAGAGAGAGAGGAACCATGCAAATCTCAAATAGAACTTCTTCTAGGGGTCTCTGGGCTGGGATAGCTAGGGCTTGAAGCAAGCTACTTAGTCATGGGCTGGCAGGAATTTACTCACCCTGGGACTGAGAGGCTGAGAGCAACCACTGGGCAAGTCCTGGTTGCCAGAAGACTGCTTTACTCTGGGAGCCCAGGAAAGGATTAAAACTGAGGTCCAGGTCATCCAGTCAGGGTCAGCCCTCTCTCCACAGCCACAGACACCAGCCACTTTGGGAAAGGGGATCTGGCTGTCAGATCTTGGGGTGAACAGGGGAAGTAGTACTGCCAGGGGAGAACTGAGGGCCCCATCCCAAAGGTCTGCCTTACACAGACATATCCCCTCCCTCAACGGTGTTGTTGCTCAGCCAAGGCAGCTCCCTGCACCAGGGTGTCACTCACAGCACAGAGGTACAAGGCGCTGTCAGAGAGCTCGACTTCCTTCAGCTGCAGAACGCTGGATTTATCTGAAGTGTTCAGCTCTGTGGTAAAACGGCCGTTCTGCTTGGTGCCTGCTCCTGCTTGATAGGAAATCCGTTGAGGGGCTTGTCCCTTCTTCTGCTGGTACCAGAACAAACCATAAAAGTTGGAGCTCTGGTACGTGCAATTGGTCTGGAAGGTGTTTCTCTGCTCCACGGAGACTTGTCCTTCTTCCTGGGTGACAGACACCTGTCCCATGGTTTCTGGAAGAAACAGAAGGTCAATAGCTCTGCAGGGAAGCCTCCAGGCCACCAAACAAGAGTTGATTCAGACCTGTGGGGGATAAGGCTCCTGTCCTTTGCTGGGCAGAAAGATCCCAAGGCCTGGGCACAGCAAGGTGGTTTTGGGGCAGAGCTCAGAGCTCCCTGGACAGAGCGGACCCTGAGGAGAGCTGTGCTATGTGGCTGCTCCTCCTGCCTGCTCTCCTTCTGCCCAGAGGACCAGGGCACTGTCTGTCACCCACATACACAACACCCTCCAGCAGGTTGAGGGGCCTATGCAGCTTCTGGGAAAAGGTTCAACCTGCTTCCTCATCCCAGTCATCCTTGGGGGCTCCAAGGCCCATTTGTACACACAAAGCTGAGGTGAGTGGTGACAGGAGGGAGCCTTGGCTGTGCTGACAAGTGGGAGGACATTGGAGGACATGGCAGGAACACATCACGCAGAAGACAGACTGGACACACTGGTAATGTTCAAGAGAGAAGAGCTTAATTGTCCCTGTATCCACTTGGACAGGATCTTGCTTCTTTCCATAGGAAAGGGAGAAATGTGGGACTGCAGAGACTGCTGCAATCTCCTCTGGTTACAGTAGGTGGAATAGAGGAGAAAGGCAGAGAGAAATGGACTGAAAGGATGAGAGAAACAGGAGATGGGATTCGGGACTCTCCTCTCTGTCTTTTCATTTCCAAGAATAACAGCATCTTGAGAGAAGTGGTGCAGAGTCAAAAATGGGAGGAAAACAGCATTTCCCTGTGAATCAAGATATGTTCCCCACATAAATGAGGTAATGCTGATGAGAGCTTCCTGGGGAAAGAAGATTTATGCCTTGATTGAAAGCCAGCACTTACCCAGCAGTTGCCCCAGGAAAGCAGTGAGGATGAGATACCCACGCTGCATGCTGAGACCGACCTTCCTGTTTGCTGCGGGAGAGAGAGTCAGAAAAGCACCTCCCAGCCCCAAGAGAACAGAGCTGCCGGAAATTACTCTGTTGGGGGAACAAGGGAAGATGCAGCAATGAGAAGTGATTTGTTCTGACTGTGCCCAAAATGCTCCTTGGGGTTTCTCCCCCTTCCAGCAGGAGCAACCATTGAGGATTTTCACAATGAGTAGCCCTGGGAGCACGGGGGGGCGACATCAGGGAAAGAGGCTGCGCTCATCTCCTTTCCTAATGGGGTCCTCACCTCCCCAGCTACAACTGCCTTCTCTTCTGCACACGCCCTGTTTGGCAACGGCAGATGTCAGGGGAGTTTTCCCCACTGAGCTTGTGGCATCTACCTCTGGCATCTTCAGCGCCATGGGGATGTTCCTATTTCCCCTGAGACAAGATGACACCCCAGGTTCTCTCCCACATCCCCATAAAGAAGGGAGGAACCATGCTGTGTAGCAGCCCAGTGTCTCATTCTGTGTCCTGTTCTGGCAGGATAACCTAGCTTTTGCAACAGGAACCTGGCTTTAATGGGGTGTGAGGTACTAAAAGCCCAGAGGGGACAAGGACAATCAATTCTGTAGGGGTGGGCAGTCAGCAGGGAAAAGGATATGGGATCAGTGGGTCTCCTGCACTCACACTGATAGACCACAGGGGGCACCCACCCAGGGCTACATCCGTGGCAGTCTTGGCTTCCCTGATGCTTGGGCCCCCTCTATCACCACCACTAACACCTTGTCAGGCTTGGCAACTATTGGGACCATTGCACTGTCTTCCCCCATACCTCAGCATATCGTGAAGGTGGAGGACTCAGACACCCACAGGAATGACACTCCAAACCCTGCAGACCCCAACTGTTCCTTTCAAACCCTCCAGGCAGCGTGAATATTCTTTCTCCAAAAAATGATGTACTGCATGGGCGGAAGGCATTTTTATTTGTCAACTAATTCCCTTTTCAACCTTCTGTTTTCTTCCTCTAAACTTCCAGCCCATTCCTTCTTAATTTTCCACAATGCATCTGACAACCAACACCTTCTTTCCTTTTCCCTTTCCTTACCTTACAAATCTTGCTATGTAGTTAGTTAATTCCCTGCAGCATTTGGATGGTGGCTTATTGACCTTAGCCTTTCCTGCTTTGGATATTGCCATCCATTTCCAAGAAAATGCTTCCACAGTGTGGCCCATTTGTCAAGGGAAGCATTCATTATTCTAATACAATGATCCTGCTGACTACTCACAATTCTGTCACCCAACACTACAGAACACAGGCAGGTTCTTTCTACAGTTTCTAGTGTTTATCACAGAGTAGAGTTGCACTACATTTTTAGGAGGCTCAGTTACATAAGATTTAGTCACCAGGACAGACCCTCTGCAGATCACCTATCACCATGTGATAAACTCACAGCTTGGAAACATGCTTTACATAAATGAACACTAGTCGCTCACTCAGTCCTCAGAGGAAAAAGACAATGGTGGATACATCCCTGACCAGCAGGGATCACAGGCTTTGCCTTCCAACAACAGTCCTGCACTAACTCCCACTTAGGAATTGCTGCTGCCTGATTTTATAGACAGGGCTTGCTGTGCTGTTATTCTTCCCTATTCCCAAAAAGGTGTCACCATCTCCTGCCAACCCAGAACCTGGGTATTGATAACACTGATGGGTTTAATCCCCCATTCAATAGCTGCTCCCCACACCCTCGTGGTGACTCAGCACTGAGGGCTTGATAACACCAGTGCCCTTTCTCACCACAACAATGGCTGTCTCCACACACTGGGGCCAGTGAAGAGGAGAGACAAGGAGGCAGAGGTGCACATTAACAGCCCCCTTCCACATTCTGGATATTTGCCTTACTGTTGGTTATGCTAACCACACTGCCAGGCATCAGGAGCAGGGGCTGCCACTCACACCTGGCTCACCACAAGCCCCAGGTGTCCTTGCTGGGCAGGCTCAGCTCAGAGCTCCATGCAAACTGTGATGAGAGGGAACTGCACCTCACAGCACCCGCACCTTCCTGTATAAAGCTGCAAGCTGAGGGCACCAGTGTGGGCTCAGTGCACACAGGTAGACAGCGCTGTCCTGGAGCTTGGCATCTTGCACGTGGAGAAGCACCTGGGAGTTCTCCATGGAGAGCACAGAGGAGATCCTCTCAGAATGCACATGAGGCTTGAACTTGCTCACCTGCAGCAAGAACTGAGGGGACTGGGTCAGGCGCTGCTGGTACCAGAAGATATAGGGAAGAGAGCTGCTGGTGGAGAAATTGCAGTGCAGAGTTGCATTGTGTCCCACCTGGATGGCAGTTTCTTGGGCAAACTGCACCACAGAGTCTTGTGCATGACCTGCAAAGCCAGAACAGCATCTCATCACTGCTTGAAGATGTATCTCTTCTCTCCCTCTCTCCTGTGTCTATCATTTCACCAAATTTCTCACTGTCCCCACTCTCCATCTCCCTTTTCATGGGATGTGAAATGCTGAGCTAAGTACACATGCACTCTTCTTTCTGCAGATGCTATTCCCATACCCAAGTCTGTCAGCTTACCTACTTTTTAGCAGTATCTCACCAGGCTTTGAGTCCATCTGCTCTCTTTCTCCCTCAGCTCTATTAACAGTTTGTCTCTCTTCCCACATGCAGCACAAGAGATGAGCCATTCCTTCTGTACCTCATGTCATTATTTTTTACTGCAACATTTACTCCATACTTCACACAATGTGATGTGTCCTTGCTTTGTCCTCATGTAGCATCTCAGTTCTTGACCGAACTTAGCTTTCTTTCCAGGTCTACCAAGGATTACATTCATGCTGATGGCACATCCAGGCACATCTAGGCACATTTAGGAGGGCACAAGCTCCTATCTACCGTTCTGTTCTGTTCCCTAGCAGCAACCTCTCTTTCACCATCCATACCTATGAACAATGCATATAAGATGGCCAGGCATGTGCAAAGCAAACATGCAGAAGCTCATTCATCCTTGTATACTCATTGCTCCTGACATCTCCCAGACTGATTCCTGTACCCATCTGCAGCCCCTGCTCTCCCTACAGAAAGCACTTCCAGTTCTTCCAGGGAGGCAGGACTCCAATTTCTCCCCTCCAGAAATGATGGGATGCCATCTCCCCCCTAGCTTGCCCTCCTGAATGTCACATCTCACCAAAGTCTGACAGTGCCAACAAGGCTGCCAGGAAAAGCAGGACCATGTCACGCTCTAGCCTTCACAGCATGCCCACGTAGTGTCCGGAAAGAGGGAGCTCAAGCTTGTGAATTCAGTTCTCCCTCTGCCAGCTCAAAGCAGCCTCTGAACCCCAGCACAGAGGGTGGAGCAAAGCTCTCCTTCTGCTGCTCCTTGGGGCACACCTCTGCCCCAGCAAGGCTCTCAAGAGAGGGATGGACTAGTGGTTAAAGCAGTCAGAAAGGAATCCAGCCAATCTTTGCTGTGCCCCAGGTTCTCTATGGCTGGGCACAGGTTGTTCAGCACTGCGAGTTTCACACTTGCACAGTCAGCTGAAGGCTTCTGAAGACCAGTTTTTTCACTCGGTCAGTGGTAAGGCAAAACGACACCAACATGGCCACTATATGCTTCCCTCTCTTTGCCCTTCCTTGAATGGGGCAGCCCCAGCAAGGGGCAAGTGTCCCCAGTGGCTTCCCACTGCCATCCAGAACCCAGACAGATACAGAGGCCTGCATCCATCTCTGCTGTCAATGGAGAAGAGATGCCTTCTGCTGCCCTTGTCCTATTCTTCCCTAGGGGCTGTCTGGATGGAGGTAGGACCAGGCACAGGCAAAGGTGCCTAGACCCAGGTGCCCTACTTTCTCTGCCAGTCTGGTTATCCTTCACCTCTGCCCTGGGCAAGGGGGAAGGCTCTGCAAGGAAACATCTCCATTGACAGTGCCTGCTGCAAAGCCCCCTCCGCCAGGGAGAGCCACACTTTTTTACGCTGTCAGAGAAGGATGTCCCACCACGGCCCTCTGCTCAGCAGTCAGCACCTCTGCACACACAGACAGGAGTGAATCCTGCACCAAGGGCAGACCTTCAACAGCGTTGACTAGTGCAGCAAACTCCTCAACGACTCAGTCCTTTTTTCAAAATCCAGGACTCCAAAAGCTGTCATTAGAGTGTCCAGTGTCCAGTGCAGATATTTGTTGTATTGCCAGGACGTCATCTCAGCGCTAAAGGTACTGAATTTGGGCTTGGGACAAAGCCTGTACAACAAGCTCTTAAAACACAACTACAGAGGATGGAGGAAACCAAACCTGACTGCTGTGATGCTCGCTCGGGCCCATGCTGTTTAACTCCAGGCCCTGCAAGGGGACTTCCAAGCACCGGCAGCGCCCCCACGCGGCCCGGCTGTGGCTGTGCCCCCGCCTCACCCCCACCCCACCTGCCCGGCCCCACGCACTGCGGGGCACCCCCTGATGCCTCCAGCTCCGCAGGCCGTTGGCTGCCTTCGCTGCAAGGGCGCGCTGCTGGCTCGTGTCCGGCTGAGTGCCTCCAACACCCCACAGCCTTTCCTGCAGGTCTGTTTCCTTGGCAGCCGGCCTCCACCCTGCATTATTCCTGGGGTGCTTCCTGCCCAAGAGGAAAACCCTTTTCTTTGCTCCTTTGCACCATCATGCAGTTCTGGTCAGCCCCTTCCTCTAGCCTGCCTATGTTCTCTGAAGCCAAAGAACCAGCCCCACAGAGACCGGCCCTGCACAGAAGGATCTGGTTGTTGTTGTTGTTGTTGTTGATAGCAAGCTGAATATGAACCATCAGTGTGCCCTGGCAGCCAGAAGGGCCAACTGTATCCTGGGTTGCATCAAGCACAGCACTGCTAGTTGGTCGAGGGACGTGATTGTCCAGCTCTACTCTGCGCTGGTGCGGCCTCACCTCGAGTACTATGTGCAGTTCTGGGCACCACAGTACAGAAAGTATGTGAAACTATTGGAGAGTGTCCAGAAAAGGGATACTTGGATGGTGAAGGACCTAGAGGGGAAGACTTAGAAGGAGCGGCTGAGGTCACTTGGCCTATTCAGCCTGGAAAAGAGGAGGCTGAGGGGAGACCTCATCGCAGCCTACAGCTTCCTCATGAGGGGGAGTGGAGAGGCAGGTGCCGATCTATTCTCTCTGGTGACCAGCAATAGGACCTGAGGGAATGGAGTCAAGCTGTGACAGGGGAGGTTCAGGTTGGATATCAGGAAGAGGTTCTTCACCGAGAGAACTAGAACTCGCGCACTGGAACAGGCTCCCCAGGGATGTAGTCACAGCACCAAGCCTGTCAGAGTTTAAGAAGCATTTGGACTATGCTCTCAGTCATATGGTCTGAAGTTTTGGGTAGACCTGTATGGAGCCTGGAGTTGGACTTGATGATCCTTGTGGTTCCCTTCCAACTCAGGATATTTTATGATTCTATAAGCCCAGTTGTGACCTACGCTGTTACTACCTGTGTGCCCTGGTGGGGGCCATGCACTAACTGGCCATGGGTGCCCTCTTCCGAATGGTTGTGGCCTTAATGAAAGCATGCAACAGGACTGGATGTCTCTGGCATTGCCAGCTGCTTTCTGGCATTGCCAGCTGCTACTCAGGCAAAAGGTGCCCTCCATACCAAAGCTGCTGGCCCAGGGCCCATGGGAAGGGCTCACAGGAACATGGTGCTCAATGGAAAGCCACACTGAGGCATTCCAAATATTGTTACCCTGAATTAAACCAAAGATCCAAACTGTCCTGATATAGTCCTTTTTGGGGCCTGACATTGACAATAACAGAGGGTGATCGTTGCAATGTGAGGAAAAGTAGTGCTCAGGAGAGAGGAGCTGAGTTTCAGTGCCTCTTCCCTTGTGTCCTGGTTTCAGCTAGGATAGAGTTAATTTTCCTCCTAATAGCTGGTAGTGCGCTGTGTTTGGGATTTAGGGTAAGAATAATGTGGATACCATGCTGATGTTTTAATTGTTTCAGAGCAGTGCTTACAATAAGCCAAGGACTTTCCAGCTTCTTACACTGTCCTGTCAGTGGGCAGGCTGGGGGTACAGCAGGAGCTGTGAGGGGACAGCACCAGGACAGCTGACCTTAACTGTCCAAATGGATATTCTGTACCATAGGACATCACACTGAGCAATTAATATGCAGTGGCTGGCCAGGGAGCAGAGACCGCTGTTCAGGGATATGCTGGATATCAGTCATCAGGTGGTGAGCAATTGCACTGTGCATCACTTGTTTTGTACACATTAGTAGTAGTAATACTGTTATCATTATCATTATTATTATTATTTTCCTTTCTTTTCTGCCCTAATCAACTGTATTTAACTCAACCAACAAGCTTTCACTTTTTTTTTCAATTCCATCCCCCATCCCACAGAGGGGGGTGGGAGGGTGAGACAGCTGCTGTGTGGTACACAGTACACAGTACAGCTGCTGGCCGGGTTAAATCACAACACCTGGACAGATCTCTGCCAGGCTGGTGCCTTCTCCATCCAGCTGCACTCAGGCTCCTTCTGAGCCTGGGAACCAGCTCCACTGCAGGGCTCATGCACAGAGAAGGGGACAGTGCTGCCACTGTGCACATTCCCTTATAATGTGATTGTGCCTGACAAATCTGGTGGTTCTTTTACAATGGTGGATAGGGAAAGAGCAATTGACATCATCTGCCTGGACTTGTGCCAAGTATTTGACACCATCCGGCACAACATCCTTCTCTCTGAGCTGGGGAGGCATGGACAGATGGAATGCTCGGTGGATAAAGAATTAGCTGCATGGTCGCGCTCAGACCATGCAGCTAATGGACCCTTGGTATCCCTCAAGGGTCTGTACTGAGACCGGTATTAGTTAATATCTTTCCTGGGGGCATGGAGTATGGCACTGAGTGGCACCCAGAAAGTTTGTTGATGATACCAAGAGGTGCGTTTGACACATTAGAGGGAAGGGATTCCATTCATGGAGACTTAGCCAGGCTTGAGAAGTGGGCCCATGCAAGTCTTATGAGGTTCAACAAGGCCAAGTGCAAGGTCCTTCGTGTGGATCAGGGCAATCCCAATCACAACTATGAGCTGGGCTGTGAATAGGTTGAGAGGAGCCCTGAAGAGAAGGACTTGGTGTAGGTGTTTGATGAAAAACTCAACATGAGCAAGCAAAGTGCACTTAGAGCCCAACCGGCCAACCATAATCTAAGCTGCATTGAAAGAGGCGTGAGCAGCAGGTGGTGGGAGGTGATTCTCCCCCTCTACGTTGCTCCAGGAAGACATCAACTGGAGTGCTGCATTCAGCGCTGGGGCTCCCAGCACAAGAAAGACAAAGACCTGTTAGAGTGGGTCCAAAGGAGGGCCACAAAGAGGATCAGAGGGCTGGAGTACGTCAAGGGGTAATGGTTTTAAACTAAAGAAGAGTAGATTTAGATAAGTTATTAGGGAGAAATTGTTTACTATGGGGGTGATGCCAGAGAGGAAGAGGTTCCCCAGAGAACCTGTGGAAGCCCCATCCCTAGAAATATTCAAGGCCTGTTTAGGTGGATTTACATGGCAAGGTTTTCTTCAGAGGAGCTGGAAGAGGGTGGATGTGGGGAAGAAGTTGCAATGAACACCCAGACTCCAATGCAAGTTGCAAGCAAAGGAAAAGAATTTTTTATTGGCTCTTCTCTATCTGTCCTGAGACAGCGCAATACCATAGAAACCTCCTAGTGACAGAGTACAGCCTATGAGCACTTTGGTATTTTCTCACTGTCCAAGGTTAAGCAATTTCATGTTAGCGCTTATACTACAAAAACAACCTTTTGGTGTTCCCTATATCCTCCTAATCATCACGTTCCCAGGGCTTTCTGCTGACCAAAGCGATATGACTTTGGTGGCTATCCAAGTTCATATACACCTCTGGCCCAAGAGAAAGTGGTTTTAGTTTGTTTTCTTTGTTTCTCACTTCTCTAGCTAGTTAGTAATAGGCAATATGTTTTCTTAATCTCAGAATACTGAGACTGTTTTGTCCATAACAACAGTTTTTGAGTGATTTCTCTGTCCTTATCTCAAACCTTGAGCTCATTTCATCATATTTTCTCCCCTTTCCCTTTGAGGAGGGTGAGTGAGAGAGCAGCTGTGGTGGTATTCAGATGCAGAGCTGGGTAACACCACCTCAGCCACATTGGATGGCATTCTGAGTAGTCTATTCCAGTGGAAAGTGTTCATGCACATGGCAAGGAGGGTTGATCTAGATGATCTTTAAGGTCCATTCCAATGAAAGACATTCTATGATTCTGCCATTCTGTGATTTTACGGCATCGCTTATGAATTTACAGACTGCACAGAGAAACGCAGAGTCAAAAGCGGAAAGAATGTTAATCCTGGAGAGCGGTGTAAATGGGGATACGATCAAAGGCCAGTACAACAAATCACACACTAGGGGATGTAACAAGGGACCATCAGAGTAAGTTGAGGAGGAAAGGAATGGGAAGGATGTTCAATATCTTCATGCATAGGAGTCCTTGGGCATTTTTCTGAGACTTGGTGGAGCTTCTTCCTCAGAATGGCACATTAAACATCCCCAACAGTGTCACCCAGAAACACATCACCTGACTACTCAAGACATATGCCGCACTTGAGATGAGTATTCTGCCATCACAGATGCATTCCTGCCCTAGAAATACTTGGACGTTTCATCCCAGCACTCTAAAGAAGCCATCACTAGGGCATGGCCATGACCTAAAATCTGGAAATGAAAAGACAGCAGTGCAGGAAACCAACGCACAGCCCATATCATTTGTTGGGATGGTTTGCATTCAAGATGAGCTTGTCAGAAAATTGTTACCTCTGCCAAGGGAGACTCTGGGCCAGCAGCAATGAAGGACCAGTATAAAAGGCAGCTCAGCTCCCTGCTCTCCCATCCAATTCTCTCGCCTTGTCCTCCTTGGGAACCAGGTGAGTCTGAAGCCCTCTCTCCTCCTCTTCCAAAGTGGAAGGGATCTTGCATCAATAGACATCAAATCCGATGGTGGCTCAGAGCTATGGAGTTCAGTGCCTTGGAGTTCCTTGCCATGGAAGAGGGCTGGATAGAGAAGTTCTGTATAGGGAGAGGTTGGGAAAGGGGTCTGAGGAAGCTTTTGGTTTATGTGCTATGTGACTATGTGAGGGTGTTCCTGAGCCAGGCTGCTCTTTGAAGGGCCTTGTCAGGACAAAGTGATGAACACCATGTGCCTCCTGGCACAGCCTCCACATCCACCTTCAGCAGTTGCCTTGGCTCTTTTGTGATGGGGTAACTGAGCTGATCCTCACCTACCCATGTGCTCTGCTTCCTCTCTACCATCTTTCCCAGGTGCCTCTCCAGCCCAAGACATGTCCTGCTACAACCAGTGCCTGCCATGCCGGCCCTGTGGCCCGACTCCACTGGCCAGCAGCTGCAACGAGCCCTGCGTCAGGCAGTGCCAGAACTCCACCGTTGTCATTGAGCCCTCTCCTGTGGTGGTGACCCTGCCTGGCCCCATCCTCAGCTCCTTCCCTCAGAACACCGTTGTGGGATCCTCCACCTCTGCTGCCGTTGGCAGCATCCTCAGCTGTGACGGAGTCCCCATCACCTCCGGCTGCTGTGACCTCTCTGGCATTTCCAGCCGCTACTGTGGCAGAAGGTGCCTGCCCTGCTAAAGAAGCCAGTGGCCATGGCCCTGGGGTTCTTCTCCCAGGAACTTCGTATATGGTGCTACACAAAGGAGGAATCTTCAGGCCATTGCTTTCTCAGCTCCTCTGGCAAATGCTGGCAGGAAGGGGCCAGCCTGTGCTTTCTGAAAACATGGCTCATGCCTCTCCTTCCATCTCTCCACCTACCTCCTTCTCTTCCTTTTCCTTGTGCTCTTCTTCTCCCTTGGTCTGTGGGGCTCCTTAGTGCCAGCCCTCCCACTGCGGTAACAGCAGACACATGCCCTGCATGAACTCCACCATGAGCAAGGGACACTACCTCTATGTTGGCCTTGGTGATTCCCACACTGAGGGGCTTCTGCTTGGAGTGACCTCCTTTTCCTCTCTACACTCATTAAAGATTTCTGCATCCCAGCCTTGTGTGTAGATTTTTCTTCCCTCCGTGTATGCCCATCTGAGCTGCCCAGGGAGGATGGCTTTGCCCTTGGTGGGTATAAGACGGGTGTTTATGGAACCCCTTCCCCACTCCCAGAAGAATGGCAATTTGTGACACACTGCAGAGGGTTGTCTCTTGGGCACTGCCCCTTGGAGATGGAGAAGACATCCCTGGCTTTTGCAGAGAGATAGAGGGAGGGTAAGGGAAGGAAGAGAGGAGGGGAAGCGAAGGGAGAGGAGGGGACGGGAGAGGAAGGCAGGGGAGGGTATTGAAGGGAAGAGGAGGTGAATCATCACAGCACTGGATAATATGGATGTTATTTTGTTCAGGGAGATGTTGGCAAGGGGTGTGTATAGAGGAGGGAGCATGTCCCAGGGCAAAACACAACCATAGCCAAGTAAGAGCGAGCAGACAGTGTCTTGTGTCTCCTCAGATGGCCTCTGCCCAGGCTGAGGAGTGCAGCTGCCCACTTTCCCCTTTGCAGGCTCCACGGTTATGGAAGCTGAGCACATAACCAGGAGACACACAGACAGGGATGTGTATGCCCCGTCTGGGGAAGATATACCCAGTCTGGTACTGGCAGTGGCTGCTTTTGGGGGCCCAAAATGCTCCTGATGCATTTGCCTGGAGGCCGAGACCTCCTCCCCCTGCTCCAGGAGCTGCACAGGGACATCCTGGCTCCAGCAGCTGACAGCATAGGCCAGGGGCAGCCTCGCCCCCAGTCTGACTCTGGCAGCTGGCACCAAATCTGCTCTCATTTTTCTACCAGGAGCTGGCACTTTCTCCTTGCAGTACACGTGCACACAGGTAAGGACAGATTCCAGAGGAGGACAGGACACCCCGCTCCGTCTGCCCTTGTGTGCTCCTCCCAGCTCCCCTTGCCCTGCACGTCCCCACATGGGTTTGTATGGGTCTATCCCACACCCATTCCTGCCGGCGTCCATGTTTCACAACCATTGCAGTTGCAAGGCTCAGGCTGATCTTCCTGGCAGTGGCACCTGTGGCTTCTTGATAGGCCAACAACCAGTGTGAATTGCGAGGTTTCTGTCGTGATCGCCTTCACGTTTCTTTGGTCTGGTCGCTGTCTCTGTATGCTTGTTGATTGTGTTCCCTTTTCTTAGCGTCCCAACTGAAAACATCCCCAATCTGATAATCGCGCTAGCATAAACACGGCCACAGCCCCGCATAGCCCCCCACAAGTGGTGTGCCCCCTCCCCCCCTCACCGCCTCCCTCATCATCTGTCAGAGAAAACAAACAAAGAAACAAACACCCTTTGTTTCTCAGTTTTCCCATGGCTTCCTTCACCTTATAGGTCTTCAGGCTCTAGGTTGGTGCATGGAGCAGGGGCATCACAGCCCTGGAGATGCTGAACACCACTGTTCAGGGCGATGTTTGCAATGGGGTGGGTAGAGAGGAAGGAGCATGGCCCCAGGCACAACACAACTGCAGCCAAGTGAGAGTGAGCAGACGGTGTCTTGTGTCTCCTCACAAGCCTACTTCCAGAGGGCAACAAGGAACACCCTACAGGAGCTCAAGGAAGACAGGAAAACTGATGGTGCTATTGTAATCAAGGAGCACAGCAGTGCAGAAGCTCTCAGCAGATGCCAGCTGCATGACAGGTAGCAAGTCCCAGAAGAAGCCGTCAGTTACTATGTAGGGGCAGCACAGGATTATCGAAGCAGGAGTGCCACTTGTGCCAAGGAAGGGTGCAGGAGCTCAGTCCACAGGCTTCCCACCAAACAGGCACATACCTTCTTTCCCATGGCAGTGGATGGTAGATGCCAACAGATCTATCCTGGTCCTTGAGCGTGAAGAGAAGATCCCATTTTAGGCCCACTATTAGAGGAAGAGGAGCTAGACCACACAGCTAGAGAACAAAATTATCCTCGCTACACAGAAGGCATCTAAAAGCATAAGAGGCATCCTGACCAAGACATGGCAGGGATGACACCCACTAGATCAGGTTGTCCAGGGCCATCTGGTCGTGAACACCTCCAGGGACTGGGCATACACACCTTCTCTGTGCATGCTGTTCTAGTGCCTCAACAACCTTTGTATTGCCTCCTAACATCTAATCTAAATCTCCCTTCCTTTACTTTAAAGCCATTATCCCTAAATCCTATCATTACCTGATGTACTAGATGTTGCTCTCCATCTTTTTTATAAGGCGCTTTTAAGTATTAAAGAGCTGCAATCAGGTCTCTCTGGAGCCTTCTCTTCTGCAGACTGAACATCCCCAGCTCTCTCAGACTTTCTTTGTAGGAGAAGTGCTCCAGCCCTCCAATCATTTTGTGGCTGTCCTCAGGACCTACTCTAACAGGTCCACATTCTTCTCGTGCTGGGGACCCCAGACCTGGCTGCAGCACTCCCAAGTGGGACCTCACAAGGTCATAGCAGAGGGGGACAATCACCTCCATTGACCTGCTGGCCACTTCTCTTGATACAGCCCAGGATGCAGTTGCCATTCTGGGTTACAAGTGCGTGCTGATGGCTCATGTTGCACTTCTTGTCCACCAGAACCCGCAAAAGTCCGTCTCTGCAGGGCTGCTCTCAATGACTTCACCCATTCTGTGCCCATGCCTGGGATTGCCCCAAACCAGGTGCGGCACGTTGCAGTTGGACTTCTTGAACCTCATGAGGTTCACATGGGCCCACTTCTCAAGCTTCTCCAGGTCCCTTGGGATGGTATCCCTTCGTTCTGCTGTACCAACTGCATTGGTCAGCTTCATGTCATAAAAAGACACGAAACAGAACCAGTCTGTAGGCAGACACCGGAAGGACACCAAAATTCCCACCAAAGCAATGGCTTTCTCCCTTGGCCATCTCTTTGCAGATGGAAAGACCAGACAGGGACACACTCGGGGATGCTGCAAAAGTTTATTGAATCTCAGGAGGGAAAAGAGGTGACTACAAGAAGAGGCCCTGAGAGTGGAGATCAGCAAGAGCCACCAAAATCTGTTCAGATTTTGAATGGCAGACTTGCCACAGGGTATCCATCTAACTGGACCCACAAGTGGAGAGAGGCTTGCATGTCACACCAGGTTGGTTTCTGGGGATTTCACAGAGAGCTTGGAGGGCAGCAGAAGGCAACAAGGAAAAGAGAGAAAAAGAGTGAGTGAGTGGAAAACAGAAAAGGTAAACATTGGCCATGTTGACAGAGAGACCAGGTTGGCCCCTTCCTGTCTGTCTTTACAGGACAAGACAGAGATGGTCAGCCCCTCTTAAAACAGGAGCGTGAAGGTCTGTTCTTCTGTCCAGCAGCATGTTGTGAGTTCCTGGGGTCCTGGTCTGGGGCACTGCCTGGCATCTTTAGCAGGGGCGGCACCTGCTGCCACAGTAGCGACTGGCAATACAGGAGAGGTCACAGCACCCGGAGTTGATGGGGACACCGTCACAGCTGAGGATGCTGCCAACGGCAGCAGAGGTGGAGGATCCCACAACGGTGTTCTGTGGGAAGGAGCTGAGGATGGGGCCGGGCAGGGTCACCACCACAGGAGAGGGCTGGATGACGATGGTGGAGTTCTGGCACTGCCTGACGCAGGGCTCATTGCAGCTGCTGGCCAGTGGAGTTGGGCCACAGGGCTGGCACGGCAGGCAGGGCTGGCACTGGTCGTAGCAGGACATGTCTGGGGGCAGGAGGTTCACCTGGGAGAGAGGGCAGGGAGGAAGCAGAACATGGGGATGCATGACGAGCAGCCTGTCACCACACCCTAACAAAACCAAGGCACAGGCCATAGTGAGAGCTGGAGGCTGTGCAGGGATGTGTGAGGGCTTCTTGGCCTCATCCTGCCAGGGCCCAAAAGGAGACACCAGAGACTATCTGGCTACAGACTAGGCCCTAGTCCAGAAGCAATCTTAATGCACACCCAGCATCCCTCTGTGAGAAACCTGCTTCCCTCCTCCACAACCAGAAACCCCGAAATTTGGCATAGAACAGAGCTGATTGTAGCTGAGAAGTCCATGGAGATGAGACCTCGGATAATGAGGAGGACAAGAAGGGGCTTCACACTCACCTGGTTCCCAAGGAGGAGAAGGCCAGAGAAGTGGATGAGGGAGCACGGGGCTGGGCTGGCTTTTATAGTGGACCTTAGCTGCCCCATGTCCAGAGACATCCCTTGAAGCAGTGATTATTTCCTGACAAGCTCCTCTTGGATGCAAAACATCCCAGCTAATGATATGGGCTGTGTATTTCCTTCCTGTGATGATGTTTTTCATTTCCTGCTTATGCTGTTTCCCAGTTATGTCGCCTTTTGAGTGGCAGGTAGGAAGGCCCAGGTATTCCCAGGCAACACATGTCATTGTGGACAGAAGACTCAGCTCACATGCTGGAAGAGTCCGGTAAAGGCAGATGATGTCAGCCTGGGTGACTCCTTAGGGGCTCTTTAGAGCCCTTTTTGCGACAGGTGTCCCAACTCCTACTGTGACCCTAATCCACCTAACACTGTCCTCAGGGAAAACCTGCTGGCCTGCTTTGCCTCCTCCTGCTCTGACCCAGGGATGCCTGTATGGGGGGAGAAGTTGTTCAGGGCCCTTTCTGGATCACAAAAGAAAGGCCCAACAGGACATTGTCTGTTTTATTTATAAGGAATAAGAAGAGGAATGTAGACATAGAGTAAATCTTTCATGTACAGGTGACCTGGCTTTTGTGCAGCATCAGACAGAACTACATGGATTTTTTCCAAGACACAGAGTGCAGATCCTGTCCCTAAAGAATTCCTTCTTCACACCCATGCCTTGATGCCTTTCATTTTTGTGTTTTTTTTTTTTAAATTAAAAAACCATACACCTTCTCCTAGGCACGCCCTCCTACCCGAGTAGCTGCAGACCCTGACAAAGGGCCCTCTGAAAATAAGGGTTATTTCATCTGCTGAGAGCCTGTTGAGTCTCAAGGAATTGTCTTTTCACCTGGGTCAGGATCCAGGACAGCCTCACACAAACAGATGTTCCCCAGAGAGCTGTTGGGATGCACTGGGGAAGGATTTGGTCTAGGCTTGGGGCTCTCCACAGTGAGACCCAAACACTCCAGCCCTGAACCCATGTCAACAGACTACCAGGAGGTAACACTGCACCAGCACCTGGCAGCACTACACAGACATGACACAGGTCCTGGGACCAGCTGGACATATGCCCAGGGTCAGGTGAATTATGTGCACACAGATGCACTGGCAAATACTGTGTTGGGTCTGTCTGGGATGGAGTCACCTTGCCCTGCAGCAGCCCACACAGTGCTGTACTCTGCACTCGTAGCTTGAACAGCACTGATACCACTCCAGTGTTGTGTCTATTTCTGCATAGTGCTGGCACAGCATCAGGACTTCTTCCAAGCCCCCAAGAGCCAGCAGGCTGGGGGTGGGCTAGTGAAGAGGAGGGGACATTGCCAGGGCAGCTGACCTAAACCAGTCAAAGGGATATTCCATAACACCTGATGTCACACTCAGCCATAAAAGGTGGAAAGAGGAAGAAGAGGGGACGGGTGGGCTCTCGTTGTGAAAATGTCTGTTTTACTCAGGTGGGCAGCCGAGCTCCATCACAACCACTCTCTCACTCCCCCTCTCCTCAAACAGAAAGGGGGAGAAAATACAACACAGACAACTCGAGGTTTGAGATGAGAAAGGTTTAATTAAAGGGAAAAAGAATGGGGAGAAAAAGAAACAAAAGAAACAATAAGTCTGTGCGGAAGCATAGAGAGAAGGAAAAAAAATATACTCTACTTCCCATCAACGAGCAATATTTGGCCACGTCCTGGGAAGCAGGATCTCAAAACACATAGTGGTTGTTCAGGAGGAGGTGTTCTGTGGGAAGGAACTGAGGATGGGGCTGGGCAGGGTCACCACCACAGGAGAGGGCTGGATGACGATGGTGTATTTGCACTTGGACTTTTAATTTAAAAAAAAAAAAAAAACACAAAAATGAAAGGCATCAAGGCATGGGTGTGAAGAAGGAATTCTTTAGGGACAGGATCTGCACTGTGTGTCTTGGAAAAAATCCATGTAGTTCTGTCTGATGCTGCACAAAAGCCAGGTCACCTGTACATGAAAGATTTACTCTATGTCTACATTCCTCTTCTTATTCCTTATAAATAAAACAGACAATGTCCTGTTGGGCCTTTCTTTTGTGATCCAGAAAGGGCCCTGAACAACTTCTCCCCCCATACAGGCATCCCTGGGTCAGAGCAGGAGGAGGCAAAGCAGGCCAGCAGGTTTTCCCTGAGGACAGTGTTAGGTGGATTAGGGTCACAGTAGGAGTTGGGACACCTGTCGCAAAAAGGGCTCTAAAGAGCCCCTAAGGAGTCACCCAGGCTGACATCATCTGCCTTTACCGGACTCTTCCAGCATGTGAGCTGAGTCTTCTGTCCACAATGACATGTGTTGCCTGGGAATACCTGGGCCTTCCTACCTGCCACTCAAAAGGCGACATAACTGGGAAACAGCATAAGCAGGAAATGAAAAACATCATCACAGGAAGGAAATACACAGCCCATATCATTAGCTGGGATGTTTTGCATCCAAGAGGAGCTTGTCAGGAAATAATCACTGCTTCAAGGGATGTCTCTGGACATGGGGCAGCTAAGGTCCACTATAAAAGCCAGCCCAGCCCCGTGCTCCCTCATCCACTTCTCTGGCCTTCTCCTCCTTGGGAACCAGGTGAGTGTGAAGCCCCTTCTTGTCCTCCTCATTATCCGAGGTCTCATCTCCATGGACTTCTCAGCTACAATCAGCTCTGTTCTATGCCAAATTTCGGGGTTTCTGGTTGTGGAGGAGGGAAGCAGGTTTCTCACAGAGGGATGCTGGGTGTGCATTAAGATTGCTTCTGGACTAGGGCCTAGTCTGTAGCCAGATAGTCTCTGGTGTCTCCTTTTGGGCCCTGGCAGGATGAGGCCAAGAAGCCCTCACACATCCCTGCACAGCCTCCAGCTCTCACTATGGCCTGTGCCTTGGTTTTGTTAGGGTGTGGTGACAGGCTGCTCGTCATGCATCCCCATGTTCTGCTTCCTCCCTGCCCTCTCTCCCAGGTGAACCTCCTGCCCCCAGACATGTCCTGCTACGACCAGTGCCAGCCCTGCCTGCCGTGCCAGCCCTGTGGCCCAACTCCACTGGCCAGCAGCTGCAATGAGCCCTGCGTCAGGCAGTGCCAGAACTCCACCATCGTCATCCAGCCCTCTCCTGTGGTGGTGACCCTGCCCGGCCCCATCCTCAGCTCCTTCCCACAGAACACCGTTGTGGGATCCTCCACCTCTGCTGCCGTTGGCAGCATCCTCAGCTGTGACGGTGTCCCCATCAACTCCGGGTGCTGTGACCTCTCCTGTATTGCCAGTCGCTACTGTGGCAGCAGGTGCCGCCCCTGCTAAAGATGCCAGGCAGTGCCCCAGACCAGGACCCCAGGAACTCACAACATGCTGCTGGACAGAAGAACAGACCTTCACGCTCCTGTTTTAAGAGGGGCTGACCATCTCTGTCTTGTCCTGTAAAGACAGACAGGAAGGGGCCAACCTGGTCTCTCTGTCAACATGGCCAATGTTTACCTTTTCTGTTTTCCACTCACTCACTCTTTTTCTCTCTTTTCCTTGTTGCCTTCTGCTGCCCTCCAAGCTCTCTGTGAAATCCCCAGAAACCAACCTGGTGTGACATGCAAGCCTCTCTCCACTTGTGGGTCCAGTTAGATGGATACCCTGTGGCAAGTCTGCCATTCAAAATCTGAACAGATTTTGGTGGCTCTTGCTGATCTCCACTCTCAGGGCCTCTTCTTGTAGTCACCTCTTTTCCCTCCTGAGATTCAATAAACTTTTGCAGCATCCCCGAGTGTGTCCCTGTCTGGTCTTTCCATCTGCAAAGAGATGGCCAAGGGAGAAAGCCATTGCTTTGGTGGGAATTTTGGTGTCCTTCAGGTGTCTGCCTACAGACTGGTTCTGTTTCGTGTCTTTTTATGACATGAAGCTGACCAATGCAGTTGGTACAGCAGAACGAAGGGATACCATCCCAAGGGACCTGGAGAAGCTTGAGAAGTGGGCCCATGTGAACCTCATGAGGTTCAAGAAGTCCAACTGCAACGTGCCGCACCTGGTTTGGGGCAATCCCAGGCATGGGCACAGAATGGGTGAAGTCATTGAGAGCAGCCCTGCAGAGACGGACTTTTGCGGGTTCTGGTGGACAAGAAGTGCAACATGAGCCATCAGCATGCACTTGTAACCCAGAATGACAACTGCATCCTGGGCTGTATCAAGAGAAGTGGCCAGCAGGTCAATGGAGGTGATTGTCCCCCTCTGCTATGACCTTGTGAGGTCCCACTTGGGAGTGCTGCAGCCAGGTCTGGGGTCCCCAGCACGAGAAGAATGTGGACCTGTTAGAGTAGGTCCTGAGGACAGCCACAAAATGATTGGAGGGCTGGAGCACTTCTCCTACAAAGAAAGTCTGAGAGAGCTGGGGATGTTCAGTCTGCAGAAGAGAAGGCTCCAGAGAGACCTGATTGCAGCTCTTTAATACTTAAAAGCGCCTTATAAAAAAGATGGAGAGCAACATCTAGTACATCAGGTAATGATAGGATTTAGGGATAATGGCTTTAAAGTAAAGGAAGGGAGATTTAGATTAGATGTTAGGAGGCAATACAAAGGTTGTTGAGGCACTAGAACAGCATGCACAGAGAAGGTGTGTATGCCCAGTCCCTGGAGGTGTTCACGACCAGATGGCCCTGGACAACCTGATCTAGTGGGTGTCATCCCTGCCATGTCTTGGTCAGGATGCCTCTTATGCTTTTAGATGCCTTCTGTGTAGCGAGGATAATTTTGTTCTCTAGCTGTGTGGTCTAGCTCCTCTTCCTCTAATAGTGGGCCTAAAATGGGATCTTCTCTTCACGCTCAAGGACCAGGATAGATCTGTTGGCATCTACCATCCACTGCCATGGGAAAGAAGGTATGTGCCTGTTTGGTGGGAAGCCTGTGGACTGAGCTCCTGCACCCTTCCTTGGCACAAGTGGCACTCCTGCTTCGATAATCCTGTGCTGCCCCTACATAGTAACTGACGGCTTCTTCTGGGACTTGCTACCTGTCATGCAGCTGGCATCTGCTGAGAGCTTCTGCACTGCTGTGCTCCTTGATTACAATAGCACCATCAGTTTTCCTGTCTTCCTTGAGCTCCTGTAGGGTGTTCCTTGTTGCCCTCTGGAAGTAGGCTTGTGAGGAGACACAAGACACCGTCTGCTCACTCTCACTTGGCTGCAGTTGTGTTGTGCCTGGGGCCATGCTCCTTTCTCTCTACCCACCCCATTGCAAACATCGCCCTGAACAGTGGTGTTCAGCATCTCCAGGGCTGTGATGCCCCTGCTCCATGCACCAACCTAGAGCCTGAAGACCTATAAGGTGAAGGAAGCCATGGGAAAACTGAGAAACAAAGGGTGTTTGTTTCTTTGTTTGTTTTCTCTGACAGATGATGAGGGAGGCGGTGAGGGGGGGAGGGGGCACACCACTTGTGGGGGGCTATGCGGGGCTGTGGCCGTGTTTATGCTAGCGCGATTATCAGATTGGGGATGTTTTCAGTTGGGACGCTAAGAAAAGGGAACACAATCAACAAGCATACAGAGACAGCGACCAGACCAAAGAAACGTGAAGGCGATCACGACAGAAACCTCGCAATTCACACTGGTTGTTGGCCTATCAAGAAGCCACAGGTGCCACTGCCAGGAAGATCAGCCTGAGCCTTGCAACTGCAATGGTTGTGAAACATGGACGCCGGCAGGAATGGGTGTGGGATAGACCCATACAAACCCATGTGGGGACGTGCAGGGCAAGGGGAGCTGGGAGGAGCACACAAGGGCAGACGGAGCGGGGTGTCCTGTCCTCCTCTGGAATCTGTCCTTACCTGTGTGCACGTGTACTGCAAGGAGAAAGTGCCAGCTCCTGGTAGAAAAATGAGAGCAGATTTGGTGCCAGCTGCCAGAGTCAGACTGGGGGCGAGGCTGCCCCTGGCCTATGCTGTCAGCTGCTGGAGCCAGGATGTCCCTGTGCAGCTCCTGGAGCAGGGGGAGGAGGTCTCGGCCTCCAGGCAAATGCATCAGGAGCATTTTGGGCCCCCAAAAGCAGCCACTGCCAGTACCAGACTGGGTATATCTTCCCCAGACGGGGCATACACATCCCTGTCTGTGTGTCTCCTGGTTATGTGCTCAGCTTCCATAACCGTGGAGCCTGCAAAGGGGAAAGTGGGCAGCTGCACTCCTCAGCCTGGGCAGAGGCCATCTGAGGAGACACAAGACACTGTCTGCTCGCTCTTACTTGGCTATGGTTGTGTTTTGCCCTGGGACATGCTCCCTCCTCTATACACACCCCTTGCCAACATCTCCCTGAACAAAATAACATCCATATTATCCAGTGCTGTGATGATTCACCTCCTCTTCCCTTCAATACCCTCCCCTGCCTTCCTCTCCCGTCCCCTCCTCTCCCTTCGCTTCCCCTCCTCTCTTCCTTCCCTTACCCTCCCTCTATCTCTCTGCAAAAGCCAGGGATGTCTTCTCCATCTCCAAGGGGCAGTGCCCAAGAGACAACCCTCTGCAGTGTGTCACAAATTGCCATTCTTCTGGGAGTGGGGAAGGGGTTCCATAAACACCCGTCTTATACCCACCAAGGGCAAAGCCATCCTCCCTGGGCAGCTCAGATGGGCATACACGGAGGGAAGAAAAATCTACACACAAGGCTGGGATGCAGAAATCTTTAATGAGTGTAGAGAGGAAAAGGAGGTCACTCCAAGCAGAAGCCCCTCAGTGTGGGAATCACCAAGGCCAACATAGAGGTAGTGTCCCTTGCTCATGGTGGAGTTCATGCAGGGCATGTGTCTGCTGTTACCGCAGTGGGAGGGCTGGCACTAAGGAGCCCCACAGACCAAGGGAGAAGAAGAGCACAAGGAAAAGGAAGAGAAGGAGGTAGGTGGAGAGATGGAAGGAGAGGCATGAGCCATGTTTTCAGAAAGCACAGGCTGGCCCCTTCCTGCCAGCATTTGCCAGAGGAGCTGAGAAAGCAATGGCCTGAAGATTCCTCCTTTGTGTAGCACCATATACGAAGTTCCTGGGAGAAGAACCCCAGGGCCATGGCCACTGGCTTCTTTAGCAGGGCAGGCACCTTCTGCCACAGTAGCGGCTGGAAATGCCAGAGAGGTCACAGCAGCCGGAGGTGATGGGGACTCCGTCACAGCTGAGGATGCTGCCAACGGCAGCAGAGGTGGAGGATCCCACAACGGTGTTCTGAGGGAAGGAGCTGAGGATGGGGCCAGGCAGGGTCACCACCACAGGAGAGGGCTCAATGACAACGGTGGAGTTCTGGCACTGCCTGACGCAGGGCTCGTTGCAGCTGCTGGCCAGTGGAGTCGGGCCACAGGGCCGGCATGGCAGGCACTGGTTGTAGCAGGACATGTCTTGGGCTGGAGAGGCACCTGGGAAAGATGGTAGAGAGGAAGCAGAGCACATGGGTAGGTGAGGATCAGCTCAGTTACCCCATCACAAAAGAGCCAAGGCAACTGCTGAAGGTGGATGTGGAGGCTGTGCCAGGAGGCACATGGTGTTCATCACTTTGTCCTGACAAGGCCCTTCAAAGAGCAGCCTGGCTCAGGAACACCCTCACATAGTCACATAGCACATAAACCAAAAGCTTCCTCAGACCCCTTTCCCAACCTCTCCCTATACAGAACTTCTCTATCCAGCCCTCTTCCATGGCAAGGAACTCCAAGGCACTGAACTCCATAGCTCTGAGCCACCATCGGATTTGATGTCTATTGATGCAAGATCCCTTCCACTTTGGAAGAGGAGGAGAGAGGGCTTCAGACTCACCTGGTTCCCAAGGAGGACAAGGCGAGAGAATTGGATGGGAGAGCAGGGAGCTGAGCTGCCTTTTATACTGGTCCTTCATTGCTGCTGGCCCAGAGTCTCCCTTGGCAGAGGTAACAATTTTCTGACAAGCTCATCTTGAATGCAAACCATCCCAACAAATGATATGGGCTGTGCGTTGGTTTCCTGCACTGCTGTCTTTTCATTTCCAGATTTTAGGTCATGGCCATGCCCTAGTGATGGCTTCTTTAGAGTGCTGGGATGAAACGTCCAAGTATTTCTAGGGCAGGAATGCATCTGTGATGGCAGAATACTCATCTCAAGTGCGGCATATGTCTTGAGTAGTCAGGTGATGTGTTTCTGGGTGACACTGTTGGGGATGTTTAATGTGCCATTCTGAGGAAGAAGCTCCACCAAGTCTCAGAAAAATGCCCAAGGACTCCTATGCATGAAGATATTGAACATCCTTCCCATTCCTTTCCTCCTCAACTTACTCTGATGGTCCCTTGTTACATCCCCTAGTGTGTGATTTGTTGTACTGGCCTTTGATCGTATCCCCATTTACACCGCTCTCCAGGATTAACATTCTTTCCGCTTTTGACTCTGCGTTTCTCTGTGCAGTCTGTAAATTCATAAGCGATGCCGTAAAATCACAGAATGGCAGAATCATAGAATGTCTTTCATTGGAATGGACCTTAAAGATCATCTAGATCAACCCTCCTTGCCATGTGCATGAACACTTTCCACTGGAATAGACTACTCAGAATGCCATCCAATGTGGCTGAGGTGGTGTTACCCAGCTCTGCATCTGAATACCACCACAGCTGCTCTCTCACTCACCCTCCTCAAAGGGAAAGGGGAGAAAATATGATGAAATGAGCTCAAGGTTTGAGATAAGGACAGAGAAATCACTCAAAAACTGTTGTTATGGACAAAACAGTCTCAGTATTCTGAGATTAAGAAAACATATTGCCTATTACTAACTAGCTAGAGAAGTGAGAAACAAAGAAAACAAACTAAAACCACTTTCTCTTGGGCCAGAGGTGTATATGAACTTGGATAGCCACCAAAGTCATATCGCTTTGGTCAGCAGAAAGCCCTGGGAACGTGATGATTAGGAGGATATAGGGAACACCAAAAGGTTGTTTTTGTAGTATAAGCGCTAACATGAAATTGCTTAACCTTGGACAGTGAGAAAATACCAAAGTGCTCATAGGCTGTACTCTGTCACTAGGAGGTTTCTATGGTATTGCGCTGTCTCAGGACAGATAGAGAAGAGCCAATAAAAAATTCTTTTCCTTTGCTTGCAACTTGCATTGGAGTCTGGGTGTTCATTGCAACTTCTTCCCCACATCCACCCTCTTCCAGCTCCTCTGAAGAAAACCTTGCCATGTAAATCCACCTAAACAGGCCTTGAATATTTCTAGGGATGGGGCTTCCACAGGTTCTCTGGGGAACCTCTTCCTCTCTGGCATCACCCCCATAGTAAACAATTTCTCCCTAATAACTTATCTAAATCTACTCTTCTTTAGTTTAAAACCATTACCCCTTGACGTACTCCAGCCCTCTGATCCTCTTTGTGGCCCTCCTTTGGACCCACTCTAACAGGTCTTTGTCTTTCTTGTGCTGGGAGCCCCAGCGCTGAATGCAGCACTCCAGTTGATGTCTTCCTGGAGCAACGTAGAGGGGGAGAATCACCTCCCACCACCTGCTGCTCACGCCTCTTTCAATGCAGCTTAGATTATGGTTGGCCGGTTGGGCTCTAAGTGCACTTTGCTTGCTCATGTTGAGTTTTTCATCAAACACCTACACCAAGTCCTTCTCTTCAGGGCTCCTCTCAACCTATTCACAGCCCAGCTCATAGTTGTGATTGGGATTGCCCTGATCCACACGAAGGACCTTGCACTTGGCCTTGTTGAACCTCATAAGACTTGCATGGGCCCACTTCTCAAGCCTGGCTAAGTCTCCATGAATGGAATCCCTTCCCTCTAATGTGTCAAACGCACCTCTTGGTATCATCAACAAACTTTCTGGGTGCCACTCAGTGCCATACTCCATGCCCCCAGGAAAGATATTAACTAATACCGGTCTCAGTACAGACCCTTGAGGGATACCAAGGGTCCATTAGCTGCATGGTCTGAGCGCGACCATGCAGCTAATTCTTTATCCACCGAGCATTCCATCTGTCCATGCCTCCCCAGCTCAGAGAGAAGGATGTTGTGCCGGATGGTGTCAAATACTTGGCACAAGTCCAGGCAGATGATGTCAATTGCTCTTCCCCTATCCACCATTGTAAAAGAACCACCGGATTTGTCAGTCACAATCACATTATAAGAGTAAATATCACACCCCTAATCTGAGAGACCCTGCCCTAACGAGGGACCCTTCCTCTCTGAGGATGTGCAGAACAATTCTGACATGGCAACACTATGCTAATTAAGGAAGCAATCAGAGGCAATGGGATTATACAAGCACATAAATGTATTGAGAAGGGGTTGTATAAAAGTAGTGAGGAAATTTCTAAGGGGTGCCAGATTTGTGGGAAGTCACTGGGTACCCTGACTTGCACAATTCCAAAATAAACAATCTCTCAAACCTTCCGTGTGTATTGGCTCATTGCACACCAGATAATGGATCTGGAATTTTAACCCGCTTGTGCCCCCTCCCAGCTTTTTATGCACCTCCAGCCTCCTTGGTGGGAGCCTGGTATGAGAAGATGAAAAGTCCTTAAATTAGTAGAACAAGAGTACTGCAGAAGTTAAAATGTATGTGTCATTGGATGAGAATTCCCTTTTCAATCTTAGGTTTTCTTGGTGTCACCATCTCCTGGCAAACCAGTACCTGCGTATTGATAACCCTGATGGGCTTAATCACCTTGTCAGTAGGTGCTCCACACACCCTCGTGGTGACTCAGCACTGGGGACCTGATAACACCAGTGCCCTTTCTCACCACAACAATGGCTGTCTCCACACACTGGGGCCAGTGAAAGGGAGAGACAAGGAGGTAGGGGTGCACATTAACAGCCCCCTTCCACATTCTGGATATTTGTCTTACTGTTGGTTATGCTAACCACACTGCCAGGCATCAAGAGCAGGGGCTGCCACTCACACCTGGCTCACCACAAGCCCCAGGTGTCCTTGCTGGGCAGGCTCAGCTCAGAGTTCCATGCAAGCACTGGTGAGAAGGAGTTGTTCCTCACAGCACCTGCACCTTCCTGTATAAAGCTGCATGCTACAGGTGCCAAAGTGGGCTCAGTGCACACAGGTAGACAGCGATTTCCTGGAGCTTGGCATCTTGCATGTGGAGAAGCACCTGGGAGTTCTCCATGGAGAGCACAGAGGAGATCCTCTCAGAATGCACATGAGGTTTGAACCTGCTAACCTGCAGCAAGAATTGAGAGGATTGTGTCAGGCGCTGCTGGTACCAGAAGATGTAGGGAGCAGAGTTGCTGGAGGAGAAATTGCAGTGAAGAGTTGTGTTGTGTCCCACCTGGATGGCAGTTTCTTGGGCAAACTGTAACACAGAGTCCTTCTGTGTGTGTCCTGCATGCAGACTGTAACAAGGAGTTCTTTTGTGAATGACCTACAAAGCCAGAACAGCATCTCATCACTGCTTGAAGATTTATCTCTTCTCTCCCTCTCTCCTGTGTCTATCATTTCACCAAATTTCTCACTGTCTCCACTCTCCATCTCCCTTTTCATGGGATGTGAAATGCTGAGCTAAGTACACATGCACTCTTCTTTCTGCAGATGCTATTCCCATACCCAAGTCTGTCAGCTTACCTACTTTTTAGCAGTATCTCACCTGGCTTTGAGTCCATCTGCTCTCTTTCTCCCTCAGCTCTATTAACAGTTTGTCTCTCTTCCCACATGCAGCACAAGAGATGAGCCATTCCTTCTGTACCTCATGTCATTATTTTTTACTGCAACATTTACTCCATACTTCACACAAGATTATTTTTCCTTGCTGTGTCCTCATGTAGCATCTCTGTTCTTGCATGGACTTCTTTCCATGTTTACCAAGGATCACGTCCATCTCCACATACACTGACAGAATTTTGACCAGAACATCTAGGAGGGCACAAGCTCCTATTTGCCATCCTGATCTGTTCCCTAGCAGCAACCTCTCTTTCACCATACATACATATGAACAACGCATGTAAGATTGCTAGGCATCTGCAAAGGAAACATGCAGATGCTTATTCATCCTTGTATACTTGTTGCTCCTGACATCTCCCCGACTGATTCCTGTACCCATCTGCAGCCCCTGCTCTCCCTACAGAAAGCACTTCCAGTTCTTCCAGGGATGCAGGACTCCAATTTTCCCCCTCCAGAAGTGATGGGATGCCATCTTGCCCTTAGCTTGCTCTCCCGAAAGTCAGGTCACAACTGAAGGCCTCCATGCCAACAGGCATGCATGGATGGACAAGGAGCAACTGGTAAACTGTATGAGAAAGAAGAGGCCTACAGAAAATGGAAGCGAGGACAGGTACCCTGGCAGGAACACAGAGGAATCATCAGCAGCCAGGGATCAGGTTAGGAAAACTAAAGCCCTATTAGAATTTAATTTGGCCAAGGACATCAAGGACAACAAGAAAGGCTTCTCTAGGCATATCTGTGATAAAAGGAAGACCAGGGAAATTTCAGGTCCTCTCCAGAAGGAAACAGGGAACCTGGTTACCCAGAATTTGTGAAGGCTGAAGTATTAAATCATTTTTTTTGCCTCAGACTTCACCAGCAAAAGCTCTAGGCAGTCCTCGGCTGCATTAGCAGTGTTGCCAGCAGGTCGAGGGAGGTGATCGTTCCCCTTTACTCAGCACTGGAGAGGCCACTCTGGGAGTAGCATGTCTGTGTCTTAGCTCTCCAGGACAGCAAAGTCAAAGACATCCTGGAGAGAGGCAATGACGGGCCCCAGTGACGACTGAGAGACTGCAGCATCACTCCTCTGAGGAAAGGCCAAGAGACCTGTGACTGCCCAGCCTGGAAAGGAGAACACCTGGGGGAATCTCATTCCTGTATAGCAATAACTGAAGGGATGGTACAGAGAAGATAGAGCCAGGCTCCCCTCTGTGGGGACAAGTGCCAGGACAAGAAGCACTGTGCACAAAACTAAACCTTTTTTTTTTTTTTTTTTTTTTTTTCTGTCAGGAGAGACAGGCCAGCTATCCAAGGTGGCAGAATTGCTTTTTACATGAGGAGTGAAGTGACTATAATGTATTGAGTACTGTTCAGGGGCGGATGAGATGCGAGTTGAGAGTCTGTGGGTGAGAATTAAGGGACAGGCTGGCATGGCGGATACTGCTGTGGGTGTCTATTACAGGCCACCAGATCAGGATGATGAAGTTGACAAGACCTTCTACAGGCAGCCGAGAGCAGCCTCGCAATTACAGGCCCTGGTTATTATGGGGGATTTCATTTACCCTGACATTTACTGTAAGGGTAGCCAGCCATCCACAGTTGAGGGCAGCCTTGGTTGCAGTGACCATGAGATGGTGGAGTTCAGGATCTTATGGAATCTAAGGATCTCTTTAGAATTAAACTTTGCAAGAAGGGTCAAGGTGAACAGAAAGGGCTTCTACAAATACATTGCAAATCAAACAAACACCAGAGGCAATGTATATCCACTGATTAATGATATGGGTGCCCTGGTGACAAAAGATAAAGAGAAGTCAGAGTTACTGAATGCCTTCTTTGTCTCTGTCTATAATGCCAGAAGCTGTCCTGAGGAGCCCCGTATTCCTGAGGCCCCAGATGAAGTCTGGATAAAGGAGGAGTTTGCCTTCGTTGATGAGGACTGGATTAAGGACTGATTAAGTAAGCTGGACCACGGGTCCTGATGGGATGCACCTGTGTGTGCTGAGGGTGTTGGTGGAAGTCATTCCTAAGCCACTCTCCATCATCTTTGGTAAGTTGTGGGTAACAGGAGAGGTGCTTGAGGACTGGAGGAAAGCAAATGTCACTCCGGTGCCCTTGAAAGGGGCAATAAGGAGGACCAGGGTAACTATAGACTGGACAGCCTCACCTCTATCCCTAAAAAGGTGATGGAACAAGTTATCCTTGGTGTTGTCTGTCCTGGTTTCAGTTAGAACAGAATTAATTTTCTTCCTAGTAGCTGGTGGAATGCTATGTTTTGGCTTAGGATGAGAAGAGTGCTGATAACACCCCGATGTTTTAATTGTTGCCGAGCAGTGCTTATACTAAGCCAAGGACATCTCAGTTTCTTGCTCTGTCCTGCCAACGGGCAGGCTGGGGGTGCAGTAAGAGCTGGGAGGGGACAGACCCGGGACAGGTGACCCAAACTAGCCAAAGGGGTATTCCATACCATCTGACGTCATGCTAAACAATATATAGGGGTGGCTAGCCGGGGGAAGGGGGCCGGACTGCTCGGGGTTAGGCTGGCCATCGGTCAGTGGGTGGTGAGCAATTGCATTGTGCATCACTTGTTTGTACACATTATTAGTAGTAGTACTATTATCACCATTGTATTATTATTATTATTATTATTTTATTATTATTGTTATTATTATTTTCCTGTCTTATTAAACTGTCTTTATCTCAACTCACGGGCTTCACTTTCCATTTCTCTCCTCCGTCCCAGAGAGGGAGGCGGGAGGGTGAGCGAACAGCTGCGTGGTGTTTAGCTGCCAGCCGGGCTAAGCCACGACATTGTCTCTAGGCTTATCAAGGAGAAAAGGGTCATTAGGGGCAGTCACCATAGCTTCACCTCGGGGAAGTCGTGCTTGACCAACCCGATAGGCTTTTATGAAGACATAACCAGATGGATAGGTGATGGTAAATTAGTGTACATGGTCTATCTTGATTTCAGTAATGCCTTTGACATCATCTCCCACAGCATCCTTGCTGCTAAACTGAGGAGGTGTGGCCTGGATGATCAGGTAGTGAGATACACTGTGAACTGGCTGAAGGGAAGAAGCCAGAGAATTGTGGTCAATAGGACAGAGTCTAGTTGGAAGCCTGTATCTAGTGGAGCCCCTCAAGGGTTGTTACTGGGACCGGTGATGAGGGAATAGAGTGCAGTGTCAGCAAGTTTGCTGATGACACTAAACTGGGAGGAGTGGCTGATGTTCTAAAAGGCTGTGCTGCCATCCAGTGGGACCTAGACAGACTGGAGAGTTGGGCAGGGAGAAATTTAATGAAATATAACAAGGGCAAGTGATGCCACCCACTAGATCAGGTTGTCCAGGGCAATCTGGTCTTGAACATCTCCAGTGACTGGGCATACACGCCTTCTCTGTGCTGTTCTAGTGCCTCAACAACCTTTGTATTGCCTCCTAACATCTAATCTAAATCTCCCTTCTTTTATTTTAAAACCATTCCCCCTTTGACATCCCCCCCACTGTCAAAAGACAAGAACAGATGTGTGAACACAAGCAACCAGACACTCAGGTGAGTGCACAAGGTGAGCTTATGAGGACAGATGCTATGCTGGACCTCGTTCTCACAGCAACTGGGGCAGATAGCATGTGAATCTCAAGGGCAGCCTTGGCTGCCCTGACTGTGAAATGGTGAAATTTAGCATCCTGAGCACAGCAAGGAGGGAGGACAGCAAGCTTGCTGCCCTGGACTTTGGGAGAGCAGACTTTGTCCTCCTCAGGGATCTCCTTGGTAGTGTACCATGATACAAAACGCCGGAGGGAAGAGAGGCCTAAGAAAGCTCGGGCCTAAGAAAGCTCAGGAGAGATGCATCCCGACAAAAAGGAGTCAGGCAAAATGCCAGCAAGCCTGCATGGATGAACAAGGAGCAACTGGTAAACTCTATGAGAAAAAGGAGGCCTATAGAGGGTGGAATCGAGGACAGATAGTCCGGGAGGAGCACAGAAAAATCATCAGAACATCCAGGGATTAGGTTAGGAAAGCTAAAAGCCCCATTAGAATTTAATTTGGCCAGGGACATCAAGGGCAACAAGAAAGGCTTCTCTAGGTACGTCTGTGATAAAAGGAAGACTAGGGAAATTGTGGACCTCTCCGGAAGGAAATGGAAAACCTGGTTACTCAGGATATGGTGAAGTCTGAGTTAGCCAATGTCTTTTTTGCTTCAGCCCTCACCAGCAAGAGCTCTAGACACCTAGCCCAAGTCTCAGAAGGCAAAAGCAGGGACTAGGAGAATGAAGAACCACTGATCAGGTTCAGGTTCAAGACCAACAAAGGAACGTGAAGGTGCACAAGTCCATGGGATTAGATGAGATGCACCTGTGGGTCTTATGGGAAGTGGTGGGTGATGTTGCCAAACTACTGTGCATCCTAATTGAGAAGACAAAGGGAACTACATACTGGCCAGCCTCACCTCTGTGACCCGCAAGATCATGGAACAGATCCTCCTGGAAACTATGCTTGCACACACAGAAAATAAGGAGATGATTGGTGAAAACAAACATGGCTTCACTAGGGGCAGATTGTGCCTGACAAATCTGGTGGTTCTTTTACAATGGTGGTATAGTGGGTTTACGTGGCAAGGCTTTGGTAGCAGGGGGCCATAGGGGTGGTTTCTGTGAGAAAGATCTAGAAGCTGCCCCATGTTTGGGAACAGCCCCATTGTTTTCCAGAGCTGAGCCAATAAGTGATGTTGTTTTGTGCCTCTGTGAGAGTATATTTAAGACAGGGAAAAAAAACGCTGCGCAACACAGCAGCTGGGAGAGTGAAGGGAGTAAGGAATGGCCTTGCAGGCACCAAGGTCAGTGTAGAAGGAGGAGGAGACGTGCTCCAGGCGCCGGAGCAGAAGTCCCCTGCGGCCTGTGGTGAGGACCATGGTGAAGCAGGATGTCCCCCTGCAGCCCATGGAGTACCACGGTGGAGCAGGGTTCCATGCTGCAGCCCGTGGAGGAGACCACAGTGGAGCAGGTGGCCCTGCAGCGACGGAGGCTGCCACCTGTGGAAGACCCCTGCCGGAGCAGATTCCGGGCCGGACCTGTAGCCCGTGAAGGGGAGCCCACGCAGGAGCAGGTGACCTGGCAGGAGCTGCTGCCCGTGGGGGAGCCAGGTTGGAGCAGTTTTCTCCTGAGGGATGGACCCCATGGTATGGAGCCATATCTGGAGCAGTTCTGGAAGAGCTGCTGCCTGTGGGAACCCCACGCTGGATCAGTTCATTAAGGACTGCATCCTGTGGGAAGGACCCCACAGCACAGGGGATGAGAGTGACCGAGAAGGAGCGAAAGAGAAGAAGCACTGTAGAGTGACCATAACCCCCATTCCCCCGTTCCCCTGCACCGCTCGGGGGAGGAGGTGGAAGAGGGAGGATGGGGGGGGGAAGGTGCTTTTGGTTTCTTTCCTTTGTTTCTCACTTCTCTAGCTTGTTAGTAATGAGCAATAAATCTTACTGTCTTCTTATGCTGAGTCTGTTTTGCCCGTTACAATAATTATTGCATGATTTTCTCATCCTTATCTCAACCTTTGAGCCCTTTTCACATATTTTCTCCCCATTCCTCTTTGAGGAGGGGGAGTGAGAGAGCGGCTGTGGTGGAGCTAGGCTGCCCACTCGAGCGGAACCACGACAGGTGGATAGGGAAAGAGCAATTGACATCATCTGCCTGGACTTGTGCCAAGTATTTGACACCATCCGGCACAACATCCTTCTCTCTGAGCTGGGGAGGCATGGACAGATGGAATGCTCGGTGGATAAAGAATTAGCTGCATGGTCGCGCTCAGACCATGCAGCTAATGGACCCTTGGTATCCCTCAAGGGTCTGTACTGAGACCGGTATTAGTTAATATCTTTCCTGGGGACATGGAGTGTGGCACTGAGTGGCACCCAGAAAGTTTGTTGATGATACCAAGAGGTGCATTTGACACATTAGAGGGAAGGGATTCCATTCATGGAGACTTAGCCAGGCTTGAGAAGTGGGCCCATGCGAGTCTTATGAGGTTCAACAAGGCCAAGTGCAAGGTCCTTCGTGTGGATCAGGGCAATCCCAATCACAACTATGAGCTGGGCTGTGAATAGGTTGAGAGGAGCCCTGAAGAGAAGGACTTGGTGTAGGTGTTTGATGAAAAACTCAACATGAGCAAGCAAAGTGCACTTAGAGCCCAACCGGCCAACCATAATCTAAGCTGCATTGAAAGAGGCGTGAGCAGCAGGTGGTGGGAGGTGATTCTCCCCCTCTACGTTGCTCCAGGAAGACATCAACTGGAGTGCTGCATTCAGCGCTGGGGCTCCCAGCACAAGAAAGACAAAGACCTGTTAGAGTGGGTCCAAAGGAGGGCCACGAAGAGGATCAGAGGGCTGGAGTACGTCAAGGGGTAATGGTTTTAAACTAAAGAAGAGTAGATTTAGATAAGTTATTAGGAAGAAATTGTTTACTATGGGGGTGATGACAGAGAGGAAGAGATCTTTTAGATGCCCAATTTGTAGAGATCTTCTAGATGCCCAAGAGAGATCTTACCAATGCCCGATTTTTGGAAATGTTCAAAGATATTTTGGATGGGGCTCTGGGCAGACTATTCTGCTGGAAAGTACTCATATCCATGGCAGGGAGTTCACTCAGTGATCTTTAAGGTCTATTCCAATGAAAGCCATTCTATGATTCTGCCGTTCTGTAATCCTATGGCATTGTTTATGAACTCAGACTGCACAGAGAAGGGCAGAGTCGAAAAGGCAAAAATATAAATTCTGGAGGGCAGTGTTAATGGGGATGGGATCAAAGCCAGTAGAAAAAATCACAGACCTGGGGATGCAAGAAGGGACCATCAGAGTGAGTTAAGCATGGAAGGAAAGCGAAGGATGTGACACATCCTCATGCACAGCTGCCTTTGGACATCCTTCTGACACTTGCTGGAGCTTCTTCCTCAGAACGGGAGAAGTCCAATAAAGTGATCCAAACAGACATCACATGACTACTCAGGACATATACAGCCCTCACAGATGAGTATTCCGCCCTCACTGATGCATTCCTGCCCTAGAAATACTTGGACGTTTCATCCCAGCACTCTAAAGAAGCCATCACTAGGGCATGGCCATGACCTAAAATCTGGAAATGAAAAGACAGCAGTGCAGGAAACCAACGCACAGCCCATATCATTTGTTGGGATGGTTTGCATTCAAGATGAGCTTGTCAGAAAATTGTTACCTCTGCCAAGGGAGACTCTGGGCCAGCAGCAATGAAGGACCAGTATAAAAGGCAGCTCAGCTCCCTGCTCTCCCATCCAATTCTCTCGCCTTGTCCTCCTTGGGAACCAGGTGAGTCTGAAGCCCTCTCTCCTCCTCTTCCAAAGTGGAAGGGATCTTGCATCAATAGACATCAAATCCGATGGTGGCTCAGAGCTATGGAGTTCAGTGCCTTGGAGTTCCTTGCCATGGAAGAGGGCTGGATAGAGAAGTTCTGTATAGGGAGAGGTTGGGAAAGGGGTCTGAGGAAGCTTTTGGTTTATGTGCTATGTGACTATGTGAGGGTGTTCCTGAGCCAGGCTGCTCTTTGAAGGGCCTTGTCAGGACAAAGTGAGGAAGACCATGTGCCTCATGGCACAGCCTCCACATCCACCTTCAGCAGTTGCCTTGGCCCTTTTGTGATGGAGTAACTGAGCTGATCCTCACCTACCCATGTGCTCTGCTTCCTCTCTACCATCTTTCCCAGGTGCCTCTCCAGCCCAAGACATGTCCTGCTACAACCAGTGCCTGCCATGCCGGCCCTGTGGCCCGACTCCACTGGCCAGCAGCTGCAACGAGCCCTGCGTCAGGCAGTGCCAGAACTCCACCGTTGTCATTGAGCCCTCTCCCGTGGTGGTGACCCTGCCCGGCCCCATCCTCAGCTCCTTCCCGCAGAACACCGTTGTGGGATCCTCCACCTCCGCTGCCGTTGGCAGCATCCTCAGCTGTGACGGAGTCCCCATCACCTCTGGCTGCTGTGACCTCTCTGGCATTTCCAGCCGCTACTGTGGCAGAAGGTGCCTGCCCTGCTAAAGAAGCCAGTGGCCATGGCCCTGGGGTTCTTCTCCCAGGAACTTCGTATATGGTGCTACACAAAGGAGGAATCTTCAGGCCGTTGCTTTCAGAATGACTGACATTCCTTAGCTACTCTGGCAAATATTGGCAGGATCCAGCCCAGTGTCTACCCTGAAATTTCTGAAAACACAGCCCATGCCCCTCCTTCCATCCCTTCACCTACCTTCTTCTCTCCCTTTTCTTTGTGTTTCTTCCTTGGGCTGTGTTGCTTCTCAGAGCCAGCCCTCCCACTGCAGGAACAGCAGACACATGCCCTGCATGATCTCCACCATAGGCAAGGGACAGTAGGCCTTTTGATTGGCCCTGGTGATCCCTGCACTGAGGGGCTTCTGCTTGGAGTGACCTCCTTTTTCTCTGTATACTCATTAAAGATTTGTGCATCCCAGCCTTGACTGTAAATATTTTTTCCCTCTGCATAGTCCGTCCTGAGCTGTCCAGGAAGAATGTAGAAGTGGGGGAAAGGCCAGGGAAGGAGAGGGACACGCATAGAACAAAAGGATTTCCCAAAGCTAAAGGTGAAGAAAGGACAAAGGTGGATCAAAGTGGCCATGAAGCAGTTGAGATTGAGTCTGAAGGAAGGAGAGCAGTTTGTTGGAAGTGGAGTTAAAGTGTTGCTTGTATTCACTGAAGAAGAGCTTCTGCAAAAGTGGCTTCTGGTACGGAAAGAAGCCCAACATCGCTGGGTGTGCCGTCCTGACCTCTCACACGTAGCTGGGTCTGACCCACATCAGACCCCCAGCGACCTACCCGGAAGAACTAATGGGCCTCAGCAGGACCGGTCCAGGCCAGGGCTGGACTGGCGGGGGAACCTCCGCGCCTGTACCGTAAGACGGCCCCCGCCGGCAGAGCGGCAGCGCCCCCTGGGGGCTGTGCCCCTGCCTCCCCCCCCGCCACACACGCCCGGCCCCGCCCGCCACGGTTCCTGCACGGCCGCAGCCCCGGCTCCTCTCCCCGTGGCTCTCAGGGCGCAGTAATACACCGCCGCGTCCCGAAGCCGGGGCTTGGTGAGCCACAGGGCGCTGGACCGGCGGTCTGCTGCCACCACGAGCCACCCCGGCAGGTCCGTCAGTGCTCTGGAGCCTCCAGTACCGAACACTAGGAATGCGGGTCCTTGGCCCGGGAGATGGCGGTACCAGTGGATGACTTCACCAGTCTGGATGTTGGGGTGTGAGCAGGTGATATTGATGCTGGTGCCCTCGGTGGTCTCTGCCCATGGTTCCTGCTGCACCTGGGCTCTGCCCACAGCCACTGCCAAGAAAGAAAGCAGGAGAAAACTCAGCAAATGTCTTTCCTGCACCGAAAATGTCACAAAGTGGGAAAGGGAAGAAGAAAACAGTTGACAGCTGATGGGAGCATTTCCTCAATAGAAAGCACACAAAGGGATTTCTCTGGGAAGGGTTATTTGGGGACCAAGTCAGAACACGGCTGTTTGGAAGGAGGGTCCGAGCCGAGCCAGGAGGAGAAGGGAAGCAGGCAGAAATGAGTGGGGGTGTGCCGAAAGGAGAAGAGGGAGGCAGGGAGCAAGGCAAGGTGGGAGGCAACGGCCGGCTGAGCTCGCTGGAGGCAGGCGGGATGGCTGCAGAGGGAGGCCAGAGGGGAGCGAGGTCCGTAAGAAGCCGGCGGGCCAGAAGCGAGGGCAGCCCCGTCCCGTCCCGTCCCGTCCCCGGCGCCGGCAGCCCCGCGCACCCAGGAGCACCGCGGCCAGCGCCGCCAGCCCTGCGGCCCGGCCCTGCCGCATCCCGCCGCTCCGCCGCCCGCGCCGCGCTGCCCCCGCCAGCCCCGGCTCTGCTCCGCCCGCGGCGCCTCCTCCCCGCCGCCGCCGCCCGGCGCCGCCAGCTCCGCCCCGGGGCCGCTCGGGGGCTGGCCCGGGCTGCGAGTGCTGGGCGCCTGTGGGCGGGCAGGGCTTCGGCTGCTGCCCGCGGGGCTCTGCCCGCCTGCAGCCCAGCCCGGGACGCGGAGGCGTGGAGGCGTGCGGGGAAAGGCTGAGGCAGCTCCTTCGGCACGGAAGAGGAGGCGGGATAAGAGAGGGAGTAGCAAAGGGAGAGAGAAAGGGAGAGGGAGCAGAGACAGCAGCTGCCCGTCTGCAGCGTCCCCAGCAAGAGGGGCAGGCAGGGGGCAGTGGGCAGCGCCAGGCCAGGTCGGGTCTGGTATGCGGTGCTGCGACCAGTGGTTCCCGGGCTGCGGCCGGCACTGCCCTTGGACGGGGCGCACCGACAACACCCCGAGCCCGAGGGTCCCTCCAGCTGGTGCTACCCGTGGAACTTGGCAGCACCGGTCGAGGGCCTCTGCCCAGGCTGAGGAGTGCAGCTGCCCACTTTCCCCTTTGCAGGCTCTACGGTTATGGAAGCTGAGCACATATCCAGGAGACACACAGACAGGGATGTGTATGCCCCGTTTGGGGAAGATATACCCAGTCTGGTACTGGCAGTAGCTGCTTTTGGGGGCCCAAAATGCTCCTGATGCATTTGCCTGGAGGCTGAGACCTCCTCCCCCTGCTCCAGGAGCTGCACAGGAACGTCCTGGCTCCAGCAGCTGACAGCATAGGCCAGGGGCAGCCTCGCCCCCAGTCTGACTCTGGCAGCTGGCACCAAATCTGCTCTCATTTTTCTACCAGGAGCTGGCACTTTCTCCTTGCAGTACACGTGCACACAGGTAAGGACAGATTCCAGAGGAAGACAGGACACCCCGCTCCGTCTGCCCTTGTGTGCTCCTCCCAGCTCCCCTTGCCCTGCACGTCCCCACATGGGTTTGTATAGGTCTATCCCACACCCATTCCTGCCCGCGTCCATGTTTCACAACCATTGCAGTTGCAAGGCTCAGGCTGATCTTCCTGGCAGTGGCACCTGTGGCTTCTTGATAGGCCAACAACCAGTGTGAATTGCGAGGTTTCTGTCGTGATCGCCTTCATGTTTCTTTGGTCTGGTCGCTGTCTCTGTATGCTTGTTGATTGTGTTCCCTTTTCTTAGCGTCCCAACTGAAAACATCCCCAATCTGATAATCGCGCTAGCATAAACACGGCCACAGCCCCGCATAGCCCCCCACAAGTGGTGTGCCCCCTCCCCCCCTCACTGCCTCCCTCATCATCTGTCAGAGAAAACAAACAAAGAAACAAACACCCTTTGTTTCTCAGTTTTCCCATGGCTTCCTTCACCTTATAGGTCTTCAGGCTCTAGGTTGGTGCATGGAGCAGGGGCATCACAGCCCTGGAGATGCTGAACACCACTGTTCAGGGCGATGTTTGCAATGGGGTGGGTAGAGAGGAAGGAGCATGGCCCCAGGCACAACACAACTGCAGCCAAGTGAGAGTGAGCAGACGGTGTCTTGTGTCTCCTCACAAGCCTACTTCCAGAGGGCAACAAGGAACACCCTACAGGAGCTCAAGGAAGACAGGAAAACTGATGGTGCTATTGTAATCAAGGAGCACAGCAGTGCAGAAGCTCTCAGCAGATGCCAGCTGCATGACAGGTAGCAAGTCCCAGAAGAAGCCGTCAGTTACTATGTAGGGGCAGCACAGGATTATCGAAGCAGGAGTGCCACTTGTGCCAAGGAAGGGTGCAGGAGCTCAGTCCACAGGCTTCCCACCAAACAGGCACATACCTTCTCTCCCATGGCAGTGGATAGTAGACGCCAACAGATCTATCCTGGTCCTTGAGTGTGAAGAGAAGATCCCATTTTAGGCCCACTATTAGAGGAAGAGGAGCTAGACCACACAGCTAGAGAACAAAATTATCCTCGCTACACAGAAGGCATCTAAAAGCATAAGAGGCATCCTGAGGTAGCCATTGTACATGTCAGTGAAGGGGAAGTTGCAAAAGATAAACTACATCGGAGAGTGCAAGATGGTGTTAGGAAGGTGTTAGGAAGATGTTAGGAAGAACTTCTTTACTTAGGAAGAACTTCTTTACTGAAAGGGTTGTTAGGCACTGGAACAGGCTGCCCAGGGAGGTGGTGGAGTCACCATCCCTGGAAGTCTTTAAAAGACGTTTAGATGTAGAGCTTAGGGATATGGTTTAGTGGGGACTGTTAGTGTTAGGTTAGAGGTTGGACTCGATGATCTTGAGGTCTCTTCCAACCTAGAAATTCTGTGATTCTGTGATTCTGTGTTTGGGCACCATCATCACTAGTGAATTCCCAGTCCAGATCAAGAGATAGATGTCTTAGAACAGTATGATAGAATTATAGAACCATAGAATGACTTGGGTTGGAAGGAACCTTAAAGATTGTTGAGTTCCAGCCCCTCTGCCATGGACAGGGAAGCCACCGATTAGATCAGATTGTCAGGGGCACTCTGGTCTTGAACACCTCCAGGGATTGGGCATATACATGTTGTCTGTTCATACCGTTCTAGTGCCTCAACAACCTCTATGTTTCCTCCTAACATTTAATCTAAATCTCCCTTCTTTTAAATTAAAACCATTCCCCCTAGTCCTATCATTACCTGACTTAGTAAAAAGTTGCTCCCCATCTTTTTTATAAGCCCCCTTTAAGTACTGAGCAAGACATAGTACACGTAAGTGAAGGGGAAGTTGCCAAAGACAAACTACATGGGACAGCTCAAGTGCTGGTTGGGCACCACCCTCACCACCGTGAGTGTATTCCCACTCCAGGTCAAGTGGTAGATGACAGAGAACGGTATGACAGAACCATAGAATGGCTTGGGTTGGAAGGGACCTTAAAGATCACCGGATTCCAGTCCCCCTGCCAAGGCACTTGGGCCAGGGCTCTTGGCAAGACATCAGCTCTCTTGGGCATTGCATTTAACAGTTGAGAATCTCATTTATTAGCCTGACTAGTAGCGGTAAATTAATCTGCTGGAGTGCCCCTACTGAGCACTCCTGGGTGTCAAGGCAGGCATAAGCTTACATCATTTAAGGAGAAGGTGTACATTCCACTATATATTTTGTAGCACTAAAACAGACACTTGGTTTTCTGTTGGGCCTTTCTTTAGAGATCCAGGAGGGGCTCTGTACAACCTCTCCCCTCATACAGACATCCCTTGGTCAGAGCAGAAGGAGGCAAAACATGTCAGAAGGTTTTCCCCGAGGGCAGTGTTAGGTGGGGTATGGTCACAGGTAGGAGCTGGGAAACCTGTGGCCAAAAGGGCCCCAAAGAGCCCCTAAGGAGACACCCAGGCTGACGTCATTTGCCATTACTGGACTCTTCCAGCATGTGAGCTGAGTCTTCTGCCCACAATGACCTGTGTTGCCTGGAAATACTTGGGCCTCTCTACCTGCCAATAAAAAGGTGACTTAACTGGGGAAAAGGCATGGCACAAAGCAGGAAATAAAAAACATCACAGGAAGGAAATACACAGCCCATATCATTAGCTGGGATGTTTTGCATTCAAAAGGAGCTTGTCAGAAAATAATCACAGCTTCAAGGGATGTCTCTGGACATGGGGCGGCTAAGGTCCATACAAAAGCCAGCCCAGCCCCGTGCTCCCTCATCCACTTCTCTGGCCTTCTCCTCCTTGGGAACCAGGTGAGTGCGAAGTTCTTCCTTGCCCCCTCACTCTTCAACAGGACAACTAATCTCTGCGGACCTCTTAGCTGCAGTCAGCTCTGTTCCATGTCAAATCTTGGGGCTGCTGGTAGTGGGAGAGGGAAGTGGGGAGAAGGTTTACCATGGAGGAAGTCTGGGTGTGTACTACAATAGCTTCTTGGCTAGAACCTTGGCTGCAGCCAGATAGGCCCTGATAGCTTCTTTGGGGCCCTGGCAGGATGAGGTCAAGAATCCCTCACACATCCCTGCACAGCCTCCAGCTCCCAGCACGGCCTATGCATTGGTTTCCTCAGGGTGTGGTGACAGGCTGCTCCTCATGCATCTCCATGTTGAGCTTCCTCCCTGCCCTCTCCCCCAGGTGAACCTCCTGCCCCCAGACATGTCCTGCTACGACCAGTGCCGGCCATGCCAGCCCTGCGGCCCGACCCCGCTGGCCAGCAGCTGCAACGAGCCCTGCGTCAGGCAGTGCCAGAACTCTACCATCGTCATTGAGCCCTCTCCCGTGGTGGTGACCCTGCCCGGCCCCATCCTCAGCTCCTTCCCGCAGAACACCGTTGTGGGATCCTCCACCTCTGCTGCCGTTGGCAGCATCCTCAGCTGTGACGGAGTCCCCATCAACTCTGGGTGCTGTGACCTCTCTTGTATTGCCAGCCGTTACTGTTGCCGCCCCTGCTAAAGATGCCAGACCCTTTCCCAGACCAGGACCCCAGGAACTCACAACATGCTGCTGGACAGAAGAACAGACCTTCATGATATTGTTTTAAATTGAGCTGACCATCGCTGTCTTGTCCTGTAATGACAGATAAGAAGGGGCCAACAAGGGTTCTCTGACAACACAGCTCATATCTACCTATTCTGTTTTCCACTCACTCACTCATACTTTTTACCCTCTATTTCTTTTTGCCCTCTGCTCCCCTCCAAGCTCTCTGTGAGGCCCCCAGGAACCAGCTTGATTTGAGTGCCCTCTAGCCTCTCTCCACTTGTGGGCCAGGTAGATGTAGCAACTCTGCAATAGGAAAAGCTGAACAGATTCTTTTTCTTCTCCTCCTGAGCTTCACTCTCGGGGCCTCCTTTGGAGTCACCTAATTTTCCTCCTGAGACTCAATAAACATTTGGAGCAACCCTGAATGTGTTCTGGTCTCGTCTTTCCATCTGCATAGAGATGGCCAGGGAGAAAGTCATTGCTTTGGTGGGAATTAGCTGTGGCTGTGGGCACTGCCTCAATCCTCTAAGCTTTGGACGGCGGTTCACACTGCAGCAAATCACCTTTCAGGCACTGTCTCTTGAAGGTGAGGAAGACATCCCTAGTTCTTCCACAGGCAATGGCCACCAGTCCTTGACTTGTAAGTCTCTGCCTAAATAAGTTCTGTTAACATTGGAGGCCCCAGCTCTGGGGCATCTTGCTTTGGGTGGAGCTGTGCTGGGGGTGGAGGCTTGGACAACGATGTTCCCAAAGGATTGCAGAAACTGGGAATGGGTAATTGTCTTGGGGATGGCCCTCTGTCTCGCCTCCCCTTTTCCCTCTCCTCCAGCACCTGATCATAGGCAGCATGCCAGGGTTTGAAGAGCAGATATAGCTTCCTTGAGCAGCCTTATCACCCTTCAATACAACATCTGGCATGGCACAGCTATTCCCACAAGTTCGTACTCCTACCAGCTACAGCAGGACGCATTGGAACACCCAGTCCCTGTGAACCCAACTCCTTATTACATGAAGGCAGGCCCAGGACAGGGACTGGTGCCCAAACAGTCATGGCTACTGCATCTTGGATTCTCTTCCCCAGGCATGGAACAACATTCAACAGACCCAGGAACTCGAAGGTTCCATAGGTGCCACAACCCCACAATGCTCCAGATAAGACATTCTGTGAATGCAGAAATCCCAATGACCACTGAGAGATGGCAGTGAGAATGGGACCTGATTGTACACTCAGCAGGATCTGTATATGGGCCCTGAATGGCACAAGACATACACCAGCCCAGCCACAGGGCACACACTGGGGGATCTTCTCCCAGGCATCAAGCTCCTCTGTCATTCCCAGAGCCACAAGGATGAAGTGGTCCTTGTGCACCATGCAGCACCACTGCTCCCCACACCCAAGTCAGGGCCTTCCCACAGTAGCACACCTTGGGGCCCTGTGGTGTATGCAGGGTGTACACAGTGCTGTGCACTTTGCTTTCACACAGATTCTACATGTTGCCAGTGCAACTTCTGCACATAACACATCTGTTGCCCAGCTTACAGCAATAATCAATAGGTGCTCCTGAGCCAGAAATGTGTCCTGTCTAAGACTGATGTCTGAGGTGTAGTAGCATACTCACAATTTGAGATTAACTTTTTTCTAGGAAATAGAAAAAACCTTCTAGAGAACAAGTCAAATTGTTGATGCCATCTTTCCTATTCCCTGCCTGCAGCATAAGTTAATCAAGGAGAACAAGACCAACATTTAAAAAAGATGTTGTCCACATAGCATCTCAATTTCGCTGAAAAACATATAATAACAGTACTGTAGGATATCCTGAGTTAGAATAGACCCACAAAGATCACTGAGTTCCTCTCCTCTTGCTCCACAGAGGACTACCTACAAATTATACCACGTCTGAATGTTCAAACGCTTCTTGAACCCCATCAGGCTTCATGCTGTGACCACTTCCCTGGAGAATCTATTCCAGTTCCCAAGCCATGCCAGTCTCACTTGCAGCACACTGTCAAGCAAAGTACAAATATTGACATAAAGGTCCTCAGAGAATGGAAACTGTGGTGAGATTGGAGGCACAAGCACAGAATGCCTTTTGGTGAGTGAAAGACAAGGGAAGAGAGAGAACGGCAAAGAGGATGCAGATGTAGGGGTCCCAGATGCCCTGGGACCAGCTGGACACATGCCTAGGGTCAGGTGAATTATGTGCACATGTGCACTAGCACATACCAAGAATGCATACGCAATACACACACAGATTGATGGACACATGCAAGCATGCATGTGCATGCATAAATGCACAGTTCCATAGATGCTCTGAAAAATGCAGGTGCAAACACTGCATATGCAGGAACACAAGGCCATGCATGTGTACACATGCAGACATCAGGTACATGTGTGCACTCAGTGCCTCTGATGAGTTCACAAGGGCTCTGCCCCACACGTGTTCACACACATTCCCAATGGGGCAGGGGCAGAGGCCAAGGGCAGCTGACAGAGGAGATGCTGGGGACTTTTCTGGCAGGGCATACCTGTGGCATTCTGAGCAGGACAAGGCTCCAGAGGACAGGACAGCACAGTGTGGGGATGCACAGGGACTGCCCAGAGAGAGGAGTCCAAGGAGGTCAACCCATTTCTCCAGAAGGCAGCTTTATAAGGAAGCGAAAAGAAACCCATCAGTGCAGCCCACCTATCTGGAAGCCAACCCCATGGGGCTGTTGGAGTAAGTTGGGAGGGAGTGACGGAGGGAGGAAAGGAGGGAGAGTAGAAGAGATGACATATCTGCACATAGGGAAGCCCTCAGATGACCAGGCAAGGATTGCAGGGCTGGGAACAGCTGGGTCCCTTCCTGTTACAAATCACAAACAACACCACTCCAGTACCCCAGGCCAGCATCACTTGTCTGCACTGGACCAACCATGTGCTTGAGCCAAGTCCTCTGCTACCACTGACTCAGTCCTTGCCCAGAAATCACACAGAAATTGCACACAGAAGAAGCCTCCAAAAGGGAATGGGTGTGGCATAATGGGGAGGGCAGACCCGGGGAACTACAGGCCGGTCAGTTTGACCTCAGTACCAGGGAAGCTCATGGAGCAGATCCTCTTGGGAGTCATCATGCGGCACTTGAAGGGCAAGCAGGCGATCAGGCCCAGCCAGCATGGGTTTATGGAAGGCAGGTCCTGCTTGACGAACCTGATCTCCTTCTACGACAAAGTGACGCGCTGGGTGGATGAGGGAAAGGCTGTGGATGTGGTCTACCTTGACTTCAGCAAGGCTTTTGACACCGTCTCCCACAGCATTCTCCTCAAGAAACTGGCTGCTCATGGCTTGGACTGGCGCACGCTTCGTTGGGTTAGAAACTGGCTGGATAGCCGGGCCCAAAGAGTTGTGGTGAATGGAGCCAAGTCCAGTTGGAGGCCAGTCACTAGTGGCGTCCCCCAGGGCTCGGTGCTGGGGCCGGTCCTCTTTAACATCTTCATCAATGATCTGGATGAGGGCATTGAGTGCACCCTCAGTAAGTTTGCAGATGACACCAAGCTAGGTGAGTGTGTCAATCTGCTCGAGGGTAGGAAGGCTCTGCAGGAGGATCTGGATAGGCTGCACCGATGGGCTGAGGTCAACTGTATGAAGTTTAACAAGGCCAAGTGCCGGGTCCTGCACCTGGGGCGCAATAACCCCAAGCAGAACTACAGGCTGGGAGAGGAATGGTTGGAGAGCTGCCAGGCAGAGAAGGACCTGGGAGTGATGGTGGACAGTCGGCTGAATATGAGCCAGCAGTGTGCTCTGGTGGCCAAGAAGGCCAACGGCATCCTGGCTTGTATCAGAAACACTGTGACCAGCAGGGCTAGGGAGGTGATCGTCCCCCTGTACTCGGCTCTGATGAGGCCGCACCTCGAGTACTGTGTTCAGTTTTGGGCCCCTCGCTACAAGAAGGACATCGAGGTGCTTGAGCGGGTCCAAAGAAGGGCGACGAAGCTGGTGAGGGGCCTGGAGAGCAAGTCCTATGAGGAGCGGCTGAAGGAGCTGGGCTTGTTCAGCCTAGAGAAGAGGAGGCTCAGGGGTGACCTTATTGCTATGTATAAGTACATTAAAGGAGGCTGTAGCGAGGTGGGGGTTGGCCTGTTCTCCCATGTGCCTGGTGACAGGACGAGGGGGAATGGGCTAAAGTTACGCCAGGGGAGTTTTAGGTTAGATGTTAGGAAGAATTTCTTTACTGAAAGGGTTGTGAGGCACTGGAACGGGCTGCCCAGGGAGGTGGTGGAGTCACCATCCCTGGAAGTCTTCAAAAGACGTTTAGATGTAGAGCTTAGGGATATGGTTTAGTGGGGACTGTTAGTGTTAGGTTAGAGGTTGGACTCGATGATCTTGAGGTCTCTTCCAACCTAGAAATTCTGTGATTCTGTGATTCTGTGATAAGCCAGGAAATCATAAAGACAGTGTAGAGGGGGAAACAGCCCTACAACCCATGTCATTAGCTGGGAGGGTTTCCATTCATCACAAGCCCCCTAGAAATTTATCACTTCTCTGAAGGCTACCTCTGAGCCTGGGGCAGTGCAAGGCCACCAGAAAAGCCAGCCCAGCACCTCATCCCCCTCCTCTTCTTCTTCTTGGAAACCCAGCGTATCTGAAGCTCTGATAAGATCCCCCAGCATGGGGGATCTGCTGGCTTTTCTCCCTCTTTTGGGCTGATTCCTCATGTACTGGGTTGTGGTAATGGTGGTCATGAGAGAGGAATTGGGGAAGTTGTGACTCAGAGACTATGTGGGACCTGTCTGTGGTGGATTGTCATCTAAGAGAGACGCAGTATCATTGTGGGTCCTGGCCACTCTTTTCAGATCATGTCTAGATCAAGATATTTTGCTCCTCACATGTCCCTGCACTCTGCTTCCTCCCTGCCCTCTCTCCCAGTTGCACCTCCTGCCCCAACACATGTCCTGCTGCAACCAGTACCTGCTGTGCCAAGTCCTGCAGCCCAATGCCACTGCCAGCAGCTGCAATGAGCCCTGCATCAGGCAAGGCCAAAATTCAACTACCATCATCCTGTGATGGTGGTTCTGCCAGACCCCATCCTCAGCTCTTACCCACAGAACTCTGCTGTGGGATCCTCCACCTTCACTGCTAGTTACAGGATCCACAGCTGCGATGGAGTCCCTGTCAACTTTGGGTGCTGTGACCTTTCGTGCATTTCCATCTGCTGCTGTGGTAGAAAGTGCTAAAGCCACTGGTGACACACCACACAAGGACCCCTGAGAACCCAGAAGGTGATGCTGGACTGAAGACAGAGCTTCTGGCCAATGATGTTTGAGAGGCTGAGCACCCAGTGTCCCTCTTCCAAAAGAGCGTAGCTGGGGCTCTCTGAAAACATGGCCAAAGTCTAACTTCCATGTCTTCTTCTTTCTCTCTACTCTATTCCCTCCCTTCTGTTCTTCTAGGCTGTTAAGACCTCCATACACAGCCTGGGGGTTCTGCTGGTCCCTCTCCCTTTGTGGGACAGGCAAATGGATGTCCTGTGGGATCTCTACCATTGGTGATGCGCACAGACTTCTGGCACTTCCTTGTGCTACTTGCCACCTCTGACAGCCTCCTCTAAAAGTGATCTCATTTCCCTCATCAGCATCATTACATTTTTCTGCATCCCACCCTCACATTGCAAGGTAAGAAAGGCACTGGTGTGCAGGGGAATATGGTGAGCACAGGAGGGTGTGTTCAGACTCCCAGTGGAATATGGGACACACTGTAGTGGGGACACTTCAGGCACTGTCCCTTGGAGCTACAGTGGTGTACAAAATCACAGTGATTTTGTACAAGAAAACAATTTTTTTTTTTTTTTTTGGTATTTTGGTATTATTATTTTTTTGTACAAGAAAACCAAAAAAAACACAAAAGATTTTGTGTACTCACAGGGATCACAGGGGTGTACAAGAGAACCAGAGATCCTTTCCTGTGCTCCTCCCCACTCAGGGATCCCCTGTTCCTTGGGGGCTGGAGGAATACGGTTCTTTCTGAAGTTGTGTGCCAGCACCGTTATGTCCTCTCTAAATGCCCACTGAGGGAAGGTCCACGCTACCAGCCCTGGGGAAAAGTCAGAGGACAAATAATTTTTTTTGCATGGGACTTCCAGACTCTGGTGAGTCTCTGTCCCATTGCTTCCTGCCCATAGTATGGAGCAGAGCCCACAGATTGCCAGAGTGAGGGACTGTGCCTATGCCTAGGGTGGGGAGGGGTGGTGGTGGGGTGTTCTGCATATGGTGCTGTTCATGGAGGCATTTCCCTTGGGAAGCCTCCTCTGTACTCAGGGAAGAAAGGACACAAATACCCCTGGGGGAAGAGAGAAGAGCTCCAGGCATGGCTGGTTCCAGGGTGACTGAGCAGTTACAAAACGTGGTACCAAGAGTGCCAGTCCATAATCCCAGTCAAGAACAGGAAGGAAAGCACTGTTCCTGCAGAGGTGTTCAATGTCCCTAGAGACCCCTTAGGGATGTTATATATGGAGTGGTAATTCTTATCGAGAAAATGGTTGATATTAATAAAGAAGGGGGAGATTTGGGAATGTGGCCATGGGGGTTGGAAAGCCCCATGGTTGAGATAACATTAGACTCTTAACAATGAGGCCATCAGGAATATAAAAGAGTTTAGAGGGAACAAAGAAGGGTGATTCAGGAGACTCCATGCAGTCTCTGGTTTCTTGTTCTCCAGCCATTAAGGCATGGATGGAAACCCAAACATCTGGGTGTTTGCTGTTGTTGTTACATTTAAAGTTGTTTGACCAATGAAAAGTTGTTTTGAAAAGAACTGCTGTGGAGAGAAGAGTATAAGAGGGGAGCCTGCCCTCAAGATAAAAAAAAAAAAAGGCAACGCGATGTGATGAAGTTATGTCATCAATAAAGAAGCAGGAAAAAGAAGTGAAGAGGAACAGGCTGGCAGAATGGAGACCAGGACGGGAACAGGCACTTTGATTGCCTCATGAAGATAGGTTCAGCCAAACTCTGCAAACCGCTCAGAGAAGCTTGTAGAGAAAGTTGCTGGAAATAGGCGCACCAGAGCTGGAAAGAAGCTCAAGCTGAGAGAAGCGGACCTGTGCACACAACTGCCCCTCGCTGGTAAGCAGTTGCACATTATGGGGAATCATACCTCCTTAGAAACAAAGACTGTCCTGGTAACCTTACAGCTTATTCTCCTTCTTAACAATTAGACAGTTTATGATCCTGAAACATGGAACCAAACTGAGGTCAAGGTGTGGGACTCTGCAACTAAAAACGACAAGGTTGCAGTGGGATTGCTTGGCACCTGGCGAGCAGTCTCTCTGGCGAGCAGGCCTTAAAGAGCCATGTGGAGCCACAATCACAAACATGCGGCTTGCCAGATAGTGAGGGAGCTGCGGGCTCCTTTACTGATCCAACTGCTACGCCATGGGCCCCTCTGCTGCTACAGCCATCGAAGACTTTTGCTGTTACGCCCCCTGCTGACCTGGACGTGCCTTTTGACCCAGGCCTATTGGCCTTGAAAAAGAGATGGATATGCTTTTCTTCGATTCGGGAAGAACGGGATACATAAGGCCCAAAGACCGAGTTGCTTGACAACTTGAAGCGAGACATATTGTTCAAAAGGAATAGAAAATGGAGACTAGTTTGTAGTCAAGAAAAGGAATTGAAAATGGAGACCGTTAAGTCATGGAACTTAAAGGATTGTTTGCTACCTTTTCTGATTGTACGTATGCATAGGCATACTTGGGTTTAGTACGTAAAAGCAGTGTTCTTTATATTTAGAATGTTTGATGTTCATGTGTGCGTATTGATGGAGTGTAGACTCCCCGCACACCCAGCGCTGTTTACTTGCCTTTTATACCTTTTATAGCTTTTATACCTTTTAGAAATATTTGTTTTATAAATATTACAAAACTCAGATTGAGTTGAGACTTCATTTATAACAGGGAGATGATCCCAGGGGGGTTGAATCAGACCCCTGCTGAGACAAGGCTGAGGCTGGTGCTGCCTTCCTTGAGAGCAGAGGAAAAGGGGGCCCGTGGCTGCCCCCTGCTGGAGCTGCCTGCACTGAGCTCTTCTTTCTGGGTTGCTTTGCTTCTTGCTCTTGCAGACAGAAGAGCTTCCTTGAGTCTGAGGACATCAAAACACCACATTCAGCATGGTTTGTGAGATGGAGGAACCTTTATCAGCATATCCTCATTTCTCCTGCTTTGTCTCAGCATTTGCTGCATGCAGGACACCTAGGTTCTCCCAGACGTACAATCCCCCACTGCTGTGGGAGCTGGTCACTACAAAACTGCTCTCTGTGCAGGAGCTGCAGATGATCACATACCCCTGGCACCCCTGAGGAGACAACAACCACCCCATCTGGTTGTAAGTCTTCATTTATATCTTTCTTTGCTTGCTTATTGTGATGAACATGGAGATCTCTTGGGCATTTGGCAATCAGGGATATTCTATGTGTTTTGTTCTGTCCCTCAGGCACAGGTTTTGGACATGAACTGGCTGCAAGTCTGGAGATGATGAAATGGCTCAGAAAAAAATACATTTTATTTACTGACTCATTGAAGAGAGAAAAGTACACAGCAAATCTCTGTCAGAACTTGTTCTAGGAGTCTCTGGGCTCAGCTGGCCATGATTTGAAGCAAGTTGATTTATCATGGGTTTTCAGGAATTTACTAAATCTGGGATCAAGGGGCTGAGAACAAGCCCCCAGGGGAATCTTGGTTCCCAGCAGGATCTGCCCTATTCAGGTAGCCCAGGAAGGGAAGAAAAACAGAGCACTGTGGTCCTGGTCAGCCAGTCAGGGTCAGCACTCTTTGCACAGCCACAGGCACCAGCCTCTTTGGGAAAGGGCATCTGGCTGGCAGATCTCAGGGTGCACAGGGGAAGCAGAGCAGCCAGGGGACTGAGGACGCCATCCCAGAGCTCTGCCTTGCACTCCCTTCCCAGGGTTATTGCTCAACCAGTGTAGCTCCCTGCACCAGGGTGTCACTCACAGCACAGAGGTACAAAGCGCTGTCAGAGAGCTCGACTTCCTTCAGCTGCAGAACACTGGATTTCTCCGTGATGTTCAGCTCCGTGGTGAAACGGTCACCCTGCTTGGTGCCTGCTATTGCTTGATTTGAAAGCAGCTGAGGGCCTTGGCTCTTCTTCTGCTTGTACCAGAGCAAGCCCCTAAAGTAGGAGGTCTCGTATGTGCAGGTGGTCTCAAATGCATTTCCCTGCTCCACAGTGACTTGTCCTTCTTGCTGGGTGACGGACACCTGCCCCATAATTTCTGGAAGAAAGAGAAGGTCAGCAGCTCTGTAGGGAAGTCTCCAAGCAGCCAAACAGGAGTGAATTCAAAGCTGTGGGGGATAAGGCTCCCTGTCCTTTGCTGGGCAGAAAGGTCCCAAGGCCCAGTCACAGCAAGGTGGTTTGGGGGCAGAGCTCCTTAAGCCAGAGCGGACCCTGAGAATAGCTGTGCTGGGTGCCTGCTCCTCCTGTCTGTTCTCCTTCTGCCCAGGGGACCAGGACACAGCCTTTCATGCCTAGCTTTGTGTGCTGAGTCCAGCAACCTCCAGTAGGTTGAGGGGCCCATGCAGCTACAGGGAAAAGGTTCAACCTGCTTCCTAATCCCTGTCATCTCTGGGGATTCTGATGCCAATCAGTATACACAGGCTGAGGTGAGTGGTGTCTGGAGGGAGCCCTGGCTGAGTTGACAAGCAGGAGGACATTGGAGGCCAAGGCAGGAATGCATCAGGCAGAAGACAGACTGGACACCCTGGTAATGTCCATGGGAGGAGAGCTTTAATGTCTCTGTAACAAGATTTAATGTCTCTCCAACTGAAATCTCATCTGGTGGACTAGAAGAGAGAGGCAGAAAGAATTGGACTGAAATAACAGGAAAATTAGGAGAATGACCTCATGTCTCTCTTGGTGCAGAGCCAGTAATGGGAGCCAACATTTATCAGCATTTCCCTTTGAATCAGGAGTTGTTCCCCACTTAAATGTGGTAAGGTTGATGAGGGCTTCCTGGGGAAAGAAGATTTATACCTTGATTAAAAGCATGCACTTACCCGGCAGTTGCCCCAGGAAGGCAGTGAGGACGAGATACCCACGCTGCATGCTGAGACCGACCCTCCTGTTTGCTGTGGGAGAGAGAGTCAGAAAAGCACCTCCCAGCCCCAAGAGAACAGAGCTGCCGGAAATGACTCTGCTGGGGGAATAAGGGGAGATGCAGCAATGAGAAATGATTTGTTCTGACTGTGCCCAAAATGCTCCCTGGGGTTTCTCCCAATTCCAGCAGGAGCTACCATTGAAAAATTTCAGTCAGGAACCCTGCTGTGCAACATCCCAGGGACTGTGGCTGTTTCTATTTCTGTTAGGAAAACCTAGCATTTGCAAGAGGAACCTGGCTCCAGTGGGGTGTGGGATGCCACAAGCCTGGGGTAGAGGGGGAACAAAGTCAACCTATTCCATAGGGGGAGGTGTGGTGAGTCAGCAGGGAAAAGGATGTTGGATCAGTGGGTTCCCAGCAGCTGAAAGGGCATCTGAAAGGGCATAACTTGACCTAGGCTATTCCCTTTTCCTTTTGGTGTTATCTCCAACTAATGGTATTTTAATTGGAATTGGAGGGTCACTCTTACTGGCCTTCATCTACATTCATGATCCATCCTCACAGATAATAAAAAAAAGAGAACCACCATAATTCATAATTTTTTAGTTAGAATTTTTCATGTTACAGACATTGCCTTGTGTTCTTTCGTGGTGTTCCAGAATAGTTTGGCTCCATCTGTCTCTTTGTCCTGCAGTCAAGTATCAGAAGCATCAAAAAGCTCTTCCTTAACCTTCTTTTGAAGGCTGAAGAATACTGTTTCTCTCTGCCACTCATCATGGCTCACACTGATGAATAAGCACAAATTTCACATCTGGAAGGAGCCTCTGCAGTTCACCTGACTCAACATCCTGATCATGCAGGGCCAGCAGGGTGTCCTTGGCTATGTCCAGAAGGCTTTTGAAAATCTACCAGGATGAAGACTCTACAGCCTGGTGGGGCCATCTCCTCCAAGGCGTGGTCAACCATGCAGTGAAAAAGTATTTGCTAATGCTCAGAAAGAGCCTTCTGTGTTTCATTTTGTGGCCATTGCTTCTTGTCCTGGCACTCATCCCCACAGAGAGGAGTCTGACTCCATCTTCTTTGTGCTGTCCCTTCAGTTATTCCTATACATGAATGAGATCCACCTGAGCCTTCTCTTCTTCAGGCTGAGCAGTCCCAGCTCTCTCAGCCTTTCCTCAGAGGAGAGATGCTCCAGTCTCTCAATTGTCACTGTGACTCTTCTTTGTCTCTCTCCAGTATTTCTTTGACTTTCCTGTCCTGGGGAGCCAAGACACATATAGAAATGAGAGCCAACATTTAGACACTACTCCTGGAGTGGCCTCTCCAGTGCTGAGTAAAGGGGAATGATCTCCTCCCTCGACCTGCTGGCAACACTGCTAATGTATCCGAGGACACCATTAGCCCTCTTTGCAGACAGGACACAGTGTTGGTTCATGGTCAGCTTGGTGTACACCCAGGGCTTTTTCTGCCAAACTGCTCTCCAGACTGTCAGCATGTTATGCACCCCATGACCATCTTGGTGGCTGTTGAGGGATGCTAGCGAAGTTGCTGCCTCTGGCAGGTACCAGAGCATTGGGACTCTGGTTCTAGACTGCTTAGTGCACCCAGAGACCTTCAGAACTCTCTGTTCTTTGCTGATGGATGGGACTTCTGCTTTCCCTTTTGCAGGCTGGGCCAGTAGCAAACCTGAGTGTGTATCCGAGGAAGGAACACACATGGAGACACATACAGGACACTAATATAGCTGCTCATACAGACTGCAGCCACAGGCAGGTCACTGCCTTTAACAACACACAAAAGAACGCCACCAGCACTCATCAAAACGTTCCCTACGGAGAGCCAAGCCCCATTCCTCTCCTCTGTCTGGTCAGGATTGAAGATCTCTGCTGGAAACACACAACCTCACCTACTAGATGTGCAATCACACCCATGTTCATGCATTCCATCTCTTGGGAGGAACGAATTAAAAGGAAATGAATGGCAAGGAGGATGGGATGAGAGTGGCAGATTGGCAAGGAGGATTGTAAATGCACTCAAGTGACCTTGCATCTGGGAATGCGCAAAATCTGGAGAGAACTAATGTAGGAAACGTTGCAGCACGGGCCCTCAGCCCATCTCGTGATCCTGCCTGGAGCCTGACTCCTCCCTCCCAGCACGTGGTCCCCCTCCTTTCCTCTGGTGAGGCCTATCTGATGTTTGCTTTCCCGAGGGATGCATGCCATCACCCATTGGTCTTGCAAGCATCCCCACCCTCACAGAGATCTCTCAAAGATTACCATGGGTTCTCAGCATGCCCAATTTCTATGCCTGGGTCCTGGGCTCCCTTAGCCACCTCTGACTGAGACTTTACAGACAGTTTTCCTCTCATTCACCAGCTAGTCCGTCTTGAAATATGCTTAAGAAATGGCACAGATACACCTCCACATATCATGTTAAAGTCACTAAGTGTTGTGGTTTAACTGATGGGCAGCTAAGTACTGTGAGACGTATGCTCACTGCTCCTCTGCTGTGGTGAGGGGAGAGAACCAGAAAAAAAGAAGTGTAAGAGCTCATGGGTTGAGATAAGGACAGTTCAATAAGAAGGAAAGGCAGAAATAAAAATAATAAAAGAAAACAACCACCAAACTAGTGACACATAATGCTATTGCTCACCAAAAGCCAAGCAATGCCCAGCCATTCCCTGAGCAGTGGCAGCACCCTCATCCAACTCCCCAAGGCATCATGGATGAGCAGGACATCACATGTCATGGGATATCCTTTTGTCCATTTTGACTCTGCTGTCTTTGATACCACTCGATCATTAGCTCTGTTTTCCCTAAAAGAGATAAAATATGTCCTTTGAGGACAGGGTAAGATAACCCAGGCCTTGGAGGTGTCAAGAGGATGATTAACTGAAGAATTGCTAATCAAGAAGAACATTATGTTGACATTCTTGAGGGAAAACATCCTGATGTGTGTCCTTGAATACAACATCAGTCAATGTAATCTGAATAGATGGCTGAAAAGCAAAGATCAGGAGTATTCCAATGTGAACTCTCTCTATACTATCCTCATTATAAGAGTAAATATCACACCCCTAATCTGAGAGACCCTGCCCTAACGAGGGACCCTTCCTCTCTGAGGATGTGCAGAACAATTCTGACATGGCAACACTATGCTAATTAAGGAAGCAATCAGAGGCTAAAAGTATAAAAGTATAAAAGTAGTGAGGAAATTTCTAAGGGGTGCCAGATTTGTGGGAAGTCACTGGGTACCCTGACTTGCACAATTCCAAAATAAACAATCTCTCAAACCTTCCGTGTGTATTGGCTCATTGCACACCAGATAATGGATCTGGAATTTTAACCCGCTTGTGCCCCCTCCCAGCTTTTTATGCACCTCCAGCCTCCTTGGTGGGAGCCTGGTATGAGAAGATGAAAAGTCCTTAAATTTGTAGAACAAGAGTACTGCAGAAGTTAAAATGTATGTGTCATTGGATGAGAATTCCCTTTTCAATCTTAGGTTTTCTTGGTGTCACCATCTTCTGGCAAACCAGTACCTGCGTATTGATAACCCTGATGGGCTTAATCACCTTGTCAGTAGGTGCTCCACACACCCTCGTGGTGACCCAGCACTGGGGACTTGATAACACCAATGCCCTTTCTCACCACAACAATGGCTGTCTCCACACACTGGGGCCAGTGAAAGGGAGAGAAAAGGAGGCAGGGGTGCACATTAAAAGCCCCCTTCCACATTATGGATATTTGTCTTACTGTTGGTTATGCTAACCACACTGCCAGGCATCCCTTCCAACCAAAGCCATTCTACAATTCTGCTGTTCTGTGACACTATGGCATTTTTTGTGAACTCACAGACTGCACCAAGACACATTGGAGTCAAAAGGGGAAAGAATATTTTTTCATGGACTGCAGTGCTAATATGGATGAAGTCAAAAGTGAGTAGAACAAATCACACACCTTGGGAGACAAGAGATGACCATCAGAGTGAGTTGAGGAGGAAAGAAAAGGGTACGATGTAGCACTTCCTCATGCATAGGCATACTTCAGAATCCAACTTGCACTTGCAGGATCTTCTTCCTCAGAATACTACTTCAAACATCCACAACAATGTCACCCAGACAGACATCACCTGACTACTCAGGACACATCTATCACTTGAGTTTTCTGCCATCGCTAATGCATTCCTGCCCTAGAAATCCTTGGGCCTTTCATCCCAACACTCCAAAGAATCCTTAAATGGGGCACGGGCAAGACCTAAATCTGGAAATGAAAAGGCAGCAGTGTAGGAAACCAACACAGACCATACATATTATTAGTTGGGATAGTTTGCATTCAAGATGAGCTTGATAAAAAATTATTAGCTTTGTTAAGGGTGTCTCATGGCCTACGGCAATGAAGGACCAGTATAAAGAGCAGTCCAGCTCCCTGCTCTCCCATCCAGTTCTCTCGCCTTGTCCTCCTTGGGAACCAGGTGAGTCTGAAGCCCTCTCTCCTCCTCTTCCAAAGTGGAAGGGATCTTGCATCAATAGACATCTCATCTGGTCGTGCTTCAGTGCTATGCTGGGCCTCAGAGTTTCTTGCCATGGGAGAGGGGTGGATACAGAAAGTCTGTGTAGACAGTGACTGGGACATGGGTCTGAGGCGGCTTTTGGTTTATGTACTATGTGAGAGCGTTCCTGGGCCAGACTGCTCTTTGAAGGGCCCTGTCAGGACAAAGCGATGAACACCATGTGTTTCCTGGCACAGCCTCCACCTCCACCCTCAGCTGTTGCCTTGGCCCTTTTGCGATGGGGTAACTGAGCTGGTAAGTCACCTATCCATGTGCTCTACTTCTTCTCTGCCCTCTCTCCCAGGTGCATCTCCTGCCCAAAACATGTCCTGCTACAACCAGTGCCTGCCATGCCGGCCCTGTGGCCCGACCCCGCTGGCCAGCAGCTGCAACGAGCCCTGTGTCAGGCAGTGCCAGAACTCCACCATCGTCATTGAGCCCTCTCCCGTGGTGGTGACCCTGCCCGGCCCCATCCTCAGCTCCTTCCCGCAGAACACCGTTGTGGGATCCTCCACCTCTGCTGCCGTTGGCAGCATCCTCAGCTGTGATGGAGTCCCCATCACCTCCGGCTGCTGTGACCTCTCTGGCATTTCCAGCCGCTACTGTGGCAGAAGGTGCCTGCCCTGCTAAAGAAGCCAGTGGCCATGGCCCTGGGGTTCTTCTCCCAGGAACTTCATATACGGTGCTACACAAAGGAGGAATCTTCAGGCCATTGCTTTCAGAATGTCTGACCTTTTCAGCTCCTCTGGCAAATGCTGGCAGGAAGGGGCCAGCCTGCGCTTTCTGAAAACATGGCTCATGCCTCTCCTTCCATCCCTTCACCTACCTCCTTCTCTCCCTTTTCTTTGTGCTCTTCTCAGAAGAGGGGTCTCAGTGACCTGCTTTTGCTCTGTACACTCATTAAAGAATTCTGCATCCCAGCCTTGGCTGTAGATGTTTCATCCCTCCGTGTATGCCCTCCTGAGCTGTTCTGGGAGAATGCAGTGTGCTCAGGTGGCCAAGAAGGCCAACGGCAAGGTTAGGGAAGTGATTGTCCCCCTGTACTCGGCTCTGGTGAGGCTGCACCTTGAGTACTGTGTTCAGTTTTGGGCTCCTCGCTACAAGAAGGACATCGAGGTGCTTGAGCGAGTCCAGAGAAGGGCGACAAAGCTGTTGAGGCATCTGGAGAACAAGTCGTACCAGGAGCGGCTGAGGGAGCTGGGCTTGTTCAGCCTGGAGAAAAGGGGGCTCAGGGGCGACCTTATTGCTCTCTACAGGTACCTTAAAGGAGGCTGTAGCAAGGTGGAGGTTCTCCCACATGCCTGGTGACAGGACAAGGGGGAATGGGCTAAAGTTGCGCCAGGGGAGTTTTAGGTTGGATGTTAGGAAGAACTTCTTTACCTAAAGGGTTGTTAGACATTGGAACAGGCTGCCCAGGGAAGCGGTGGTGTCACCATTCCTGGAGGTCTTTAAAAGACGTTTGGATGTAGAGCTTAGGGATATGGTTTAGTGGAGGACTGTTAGTGTTAGGTCAGAGGTTGCACTCAATGATCTTGAGGTCTCTTGCAACCTAGAAATTCTGTGATTCTGTGATAATGGCTTTGCCCTCGGTGGGTATAAGATGGGTGTTTATGGAGCCCCTTCCCCACTCCCAGAAGAATGTGTGGTTGCAACACACTGCAGAAGGTCTGCAGTGTGTTGGGCACTGACCCTTGGAGGGGAAGAAAACATCCATGGCTATCGCAGATTGGGAGAGATAGAGCAAGGAAGGGGAAGGGACAGGGGAGAGGACAGGAGTGGAGATTGGGGGGGGGAGGAGAAGGAGAGAAGGAAGGGAATGGGATGGGATGGGATGGGATGGGATGGGATGGGATGGGATGGGATGGGATGGGATGGGATGGGATGGGATGGGATGGGATGGGATGGGATGGGAGGCATTACACCACTGGAGAAGATGTATGCCACTTTTTTGAGGGAGACATTAGCAATGTGATTGGTACAGAGGAAGATGGGATGGCCCCAGGCACAATATAATCACAGTCAAGTATGACGGGTAGCAGTGTGACGGGTAGCAGGCCCCAGAAGAAGCTGTCAGTGACTGTGTAGTGCCAGTGCAGGGCAATGAAAGGCAGAGTGCCACTTCTGCCAAGGAGGGGAGCCCACAGGCCTCCCACGAGACAGGCACAGACCTTCCTTTTCATGGCACTGGAGTACTTCATTGGGTGGCAAATGGACACATATTGGTCATAGGCCATGATTGTGAAGAGTAGATCCCAGCATTTAGGCCCACTAGTAGAGGAAAAGGAGCCAGACCACACAGCTAGAGAATAAAATTATTCTCTCTGCAGAGAAGGCATCTAAAAGCATGAGAGGCATCCTGACCAAGACATGGCACATGTCAGTAAAGGGGAAGTTGCCAAAGACAAATTACATGAGATTTCAAGTGCTGGTGGGGCATCACTATTAGAAGTGTATTCCCAGTCTGGATAAAGAGGTAGATGACTGAGAAGAGGATGATAGAATTATAGAACCATAGAATGGCTTGGGTTTGAAGGAACCTTAAAGATCATCGAGTTCCAACCCCCCTGCCATAGGCAGGGATGCCACCCTGTGGTGCCATTGCCTGAAGTAACTAGGAAAATAAAACTAACATTCACATTTTAAACTAAATGTACAGCATTGAAGAGGCTTTCAGGGTAGGGCATAGCTGCATTACCTGAGTGTTCCCTAGGCTTAGATGCTATCGTGCTGGGGGAACTTGGTGTGCTAGCTCTAATGAGCATTATGGAGTGTAGAGTGAAGTGGAGACATCATGGCTAGGCTCTGTGACCAGGTGGGGACTCGATTGTTCTTGTGCACACCGAGACCTATAAGCTGCACTTTTTGCTACCCTGATCTAAGGACTCATCATGTTTTGACAAATGTTGTACCCTAGTATACTTTTACTCATTATAATATTATTATAATACCAAAACACACCTCCATCCCAAAAGTTACCCGCCTCCAAGGTGCAACCACCCCTCACTGAGCAAGTGCTCTGAATTTCTAAGAGCCTGTTACTTTAAACAGAGATGGGAGAACTTTTCACCAATCATAACTAAGATATGCTTGACTAGAGTCACTCAAGCTCCACCTAAAAGATAGAAAATAATATAAATTGGCCTAAGAGAGAGGGGATTGTTAGGGAAGATACCACCATCAGGGGAGATACCATCCCGAGGGAATACAACATCCTGAGGACCTCCTGACTCCTGGGACCAGTCGACGGGCTAAGCTTCTCTTCTCCCCCCATTGGCTTTTGGGTGAGATTTGAACACTTGGTTATAAATCTCTCTAGAGTCATTGATCCTTTTAACACGTTAATTTCTAGGCTGCACACCTGTAACACCTGTAACGCCTGTGTCACCTGTGTATTTCATGCATGCTAGCTTGCTTTTGCAGACAGTCACTATCGCTGGCAATCCAAAGAACCTGTGTACCTGTTGCTGTAATAAATCACACTTGATTGCATTGTTCCTGGTCGTGATAGCTCTCATTAACTGTGACTGTAGTAAGAGTGGTTATACGTTATTGGTGAATACGTGGCCATGATAGTTCAGTGCTTTGAATCTAACCAGACCCCTAACAGTTAATGCATTATTGGTGAATCTGTGATTGTGCTGGTTCAGTACCCTGAATCCGACCCGGCCAATAACAGTTAATACACCCCTTAATGCGACACACCCACTAGATCAGGTTGTCCAGGGCAATCTGGTCTTGAACACCTCCAGGGATTGGGCATACACACATTCTCTGTGCATGCTGTTCTAGTGCCTCAACAACCTCTGTGTTGCCTCCTAACATTTAATTTAAATCTCTCTTCTTTTAATTTAAAACCATTCCCCCTAGTCCTATCATTACCTGACTAAGTAAAAAGTTGCTCCCCATCTTTTTTATAAGCCCCCTTTAAGTATTAAAAAGCTGCAATGAGGTTTCCCCAGAGCCTTCTGTTCTGCAGACTGAACAGCTCTCTCAGACTTCCTTTGTAGGAGAAGTGCTCCAGCCATCCAATCATTTTGTGACTGTCGTCAGGACCTACTCTAACAGGTCCACATTCTTCTCGTGCTGGGGACCCCACACCTGGCTGTGGCACTCCAAGTGGGACCACACAAGGTCATAGCAGAGGGGGACAATCACCTCCATCGACCTGCTGGCCACTCCTCTTGATACATCCCAGGATGCAGTTGCCCTTCTAGGTTACAAGTACCCACTGCTGGCTCATGTTGTGCTTCTTGTCCACCAGAACCCCCAAGTCCTCCTCCACAGAGCTGTTCTTAATAAGTGCTTCACTCTGTCTGTACCCATGCCAGGGATTGCCCTGATTCAGGTGCAGCACCTTTCAGTTGGACTTGAACCTCATGTGATTCACATGGGCCCACTTCTCAAGCTTCTCCAGGTCCCTTTGGATGGCATCCCTTCCTTCTGTTTTATCAACTGCACCACTCAGTTTGGTGTCATCTGCAAACTTGCTGCACTCAATCCCATGCTCGATGTCATTGATAAAGATTTGAAAGAGTACCAGTCCCAAGACAGAACCCTGAGGGGCACCACTTGTCACCAGCCTCCACCTAGGCATAGAGCCATTGACCACCAGTCTCTCAGTGTAGCCTTCAAGCCAGTTCCTTATCCACTGCATGTTCCACCCTTCAAATCCTTCTCTCTGCAATTTGGAGCTCAGAATGCCATGTGAGACTGTGTCAAAGGCATTAAAGAAGTCCAGGCAGAAGACATTTGTCAGTCTTTGCCTGTCAACTGATGCATTCAATCCACAGAAGTGACTCATAGAAGGCTACCAGATTGTTCAGGCATGACTTGTGCTTGTTGAAGCCATACTGGCTGTTATGGATCACCTCCTTACCCTGCACAGTCTTTGACATTGCTTCCAGAAGGATCTGTTCCATGATGTTCCCAGGTAGATAGATGAGGCTCATCAATTTGTATTTCTCCAGGACCCCCTTTCAACCCTTTCTAAAAATGGAAGTGACACTTTTTCCACTCACCAGGGAATTCACCTGACTGCCTTGGCTTTCAGATTGGATGGAGAAAGGCTTGACTTTCTAGGTTTCAAAAGCTCGACTTTCAAGGCTTGACTTGACATCAGCCAGTTCCCTGAGGACCCTGGGATGCATGGCATTGGGCAACATAGATTTGTACCTGATCAGTTTTGTCCAGTGATCTCAAGCCTGCTCTTCCCTTAAAGTGGGAGGGACATTGCTCCCCCAGCCCTCACCTCAAGGTTCTGGGGTTTGAGAGATGTGGGAAGCTGAGTGGCAGAGAAGAGTAAGGCAAATAAGTTGAGTACCTCAGCCTTCTCCTTGTCTGTCCTTCAGTTCTCCCTTCTCATTTATTGTTGGGATTGCACTCTCCTTTCCTTTATTTTCTGGCCAATGCATCTATAGAATCCCATCTTGTTATTATTTGCATCCCTTGCCAGGCTCAGTTCCAGCTGTGTCTTGGCTTTCCTGATCCTAACCTTGCACATCCAGACAGCATCCCTGTACTCTTCCCAGGCCACATGTCCCTGATTCCACTGCCTGTGCATTTTCTTATTGTGCCTCAGTCTGACCAGCAAGCCCTTGCTCATCCACGCTGGTTTTCTGACTTCCCTGCTCGCTTTCTTACAAAGGGGATGGAGAGCTTTTGTGCTCTCAGAAAAGTGTCCTTAAAGAGTTGCCAGGTCTGTACACCTCCGTTACCCTAAGGACAGTGTTACAGGGGATCTCATCCACTAGGTCATTAAACAGCTGTAAGTTTGCTCATAGGAGGTTCAGAGTCCTGAATTTGCTCTCCAGCAGGCCCATGTTCCTAGAGATCAACCTCAACCAGGGTGTGTTCACTGCAGCCCACACTGCCTCAGATCTTAATCACTTTAATGAGCTCTTCTGCATTGGAGAACACCAGGTACAGTAACGCTTCTGTGGTTGGCACCAATATATGGAAGTGAAGAAGGAATTCTCTATGAACAGGATCTGCACTGTGTTTCAGATATGCACAGGGTTCCTGCACATGAAAGATATACTTTCGGTCTACATTCTTATTACTACTCCTTCTAAATAAAAGAGAAAATTTCCTGTTGAGCCTTTCTTTTAACAGCCAGAAAAGGTCCTGCACAACTTCTTCCCCCATACAGACATCCCTGGGTCAGAGCAGGAGGAGGCAAAACATGTCAGAAGATTTTCCCTGAGGGCAGCGTTTGGTGGGATAGGGTCACAACCTGGGAGCTGGGCCACCTCCGGACACAAGGGTCCCAAAGAGCCCCTAAGGAGTCACCCAGGCTGACATCACTTGCCTTTACTGGACCCTTCCAGCACATGAGCTGAGTCTTCTGCCCACACTAAAATGTGTTGCATGGAAATACTTCGGCCTCTCTACCAGCCACTCAAAAGTTGCCTTAATTGAGGAAAGGGCATAAAGCAGGAAATGAAAAACATCATCACAGGAAGGAAACACACAGCCCATATCATTAGCTGGGATGTTTTGTATTCAAGAGGAGCTTGTCAGAAAATAATCACAGCTTCAAGGGATGCCTCTGGACATGGGGCAGCTAAGGTCCACTATAAAAGCCAGCCCAGCCCCGTGCTCCCTCATCCACTTCTCTGGCCTTCTCCTCCTTAGGAACCAGGTGAGTGTGAAGCCCCTTCTTGTCCCTCTCATTCTCCACAAAGGAGTCTCAGCTCTATGGACCTCTTAGCTGCAATCAGCTCTGTTCCATATCAAATCTTGGGGCTGCTGGTAGTGGGAAAGGGAAGTGGGGAGAAGGTTTGCCATGGAGGGAGTCTGGGTGTGTACTACAATGGCTTCTTGGCTAGAACCTCAGCTGTAGCGAGATAGGCCCTGGTAGCTCTTCTTAGGCCCTGTCGGGATTAGGCCAAGAATCCCTCGCACATCCCTGCACAGCCTCCAGCTTCCAGCATGGCCTGTGCCTTGGTTTTGTTAGGGTGTGGTGACAGGCTGCTCCTCATGCATCCCCATGTTCTGCTTCCTCCCTGCCTTCTCTCCCAGGTGAACCTTCTGCTCCCAGATATGTCCTGCTACGACCAGTGCCGGCCATGCCAGCCCTGTGGCCCAACCCCGCTGGCCAGCAGCTGCAACGAGCCCTGCGTCAGGCAGTGCCAGAACTCTACCATCGTCATTGAGCCCTCTCCCGTGGTGGTGACCCTGCCCGGCCCCATCCTCAGCTCCTTCCCTCAGAACACCGTTGTGGGATCCTCCACCTCCGCTGCCGTTGGCAGCATCCTCAGCTGTGACGGAGTCCCCATCAACTCCGGGTGCTGTGACCTCTCTTGTATTGCCAGCCGCTACTGTTGCCGCCCCTGCTAAAGATGCCAGACCCTTCCCTAGACCAGGACCCCAGGAACTCACAACATGCTGCTGGACAGAAGAACAAACTTTTTGCTGTTGTTTTAAGAGAAGCTGACTATCTTTGCCTTGTCCTGTAAAGACAGACTGGACGGGGCCAGCCTGCGTTCTCTGACAACACAGCCAATGCCTACCTTTCCTGTTTTCCAGTTACTCACTCTTTTTCTCTTTTTTCCTTGTTACCCTCTGCTTTCTCTGAGGCCCCCATAAACCAGCCTGGATTGACCTGTATGCCTCTCTCCATTTGTGGGCCAGGTAGATGAATGTCCTGTGGCAAGTCTGCTATTGCAAATGCTAAATAGATTTTTGTCTGCTCCTGCTGCTCTGCACTCTCAGGGCCTCTTCTTGTAGTCACCTCTTTTCCCTCCTGAGATTCAATAAACTTTTGCAGCATCCCCGAGTGTGTCCCTGTCTGGTCTTTCTGTCTGCAAAGAGATGGCCAAGGGAGAAAGCCATTGCTTTGGTGGGAATTTTGGTATCCTTCAGGTGTCTGCCTACAGACTGGTTCTGTTTCATGACTTTTTATAACACCAAGCTGAGGGGTGTATTTGCTACAGCAGAAGGAAAGGATGCCATCCAAAGGGACCTGCACAGGCTTGAGAAGTTGGCCCATGTGAACCTCATGAGGTTCAACAAGTCCAACTGCAAGGTGCTGCATCAGGTTTGGGGCAATCCCAGGCATGGGCACAGAATGGATGAAGAACTCATTGAGAGCAGCCCTGCTGAGATGGACTTGGGGGTTCTTGTGAATGACAGACTCAACATGAACCAGCAGTTCACACTTGCAGCCCAGAATGGCAACTGCATCCTGGGCTTTATCAGAAGAGGAGTGGCAAGCAGTTCGAGAGAAGTGATTGTCTCCCTCTACTCTGTCCTTGTGAGGCCCCACATGGGGTACTGCATCCAGGTCTTGGGCCCTGAGCACAAGAAGGATGAGGATCTGTAAGAGTGAGTCCAGAGGAGGGCTACAAAAATTACCAGAGGGGTGGAGCCTTTCTCCTACAAAGAAAGGCTGAGAGAGCTGGGGTATTCGTCCTGGAGAAGAGAAGGCTCAGGAAGACTTCATTGCAGCTTTTCAATACTAAAAGGGGTCTTATGCCCTTAGATGGGGAGGGACTCTTTACTCAGGGAAATAATGACAGGGCAAGGGGAAAAGGTCTCAAACTAAAAGAGGGGAGATTTAGATTAGACTTTTGGAGGAAATTCTTCACTGTAAGGTTAAAGAGGAACTGAAGCAGGTTGAAGAGAAGTTGTGAATGCCCCATCCCTGAAGGTGTTCAAGGCCAGGCTGGATGGGACATTGGCCAACCTGATCTAGAGGGTGGCATACTATAGGTATGTCAGTGATAAAAGTAAGACTAGTGAAATTGTGGGCCCTCTCCTGGAGGAAACTGGATACCTGGTTATCAAAGTTATGCTAAAGGCTGAGTTACTCTATGACTTTTTTGCTTCAGTCTTCACCAGCAAGAGCTCTAGCCATTTAGCCCACAAGTCCCAGAAGGCAAAGGCAGGGACCAGGAGAATGAAGAAGTGCCTGCTCTAGGAGATGATCAAATTCAAGAACAGCTAAGGAACCTGAAGGTCCACAAGTATATGGGACCTGATGAGATTCATCTGCACGTCCTGAGGGAAGTGGTTGATGAAGTATCTAAGCCACTATTTGTCATAATTGAGAAGCTGTGGCAGAATGGTGAAGTTCCCACTGACTGTAAGAGGGGAAAAATAACTCCCCATTTTTAAAAAGGAAAACCGAAAGACTCGGAGAAGTACAGGCCAGTCAGCCTCACCTCTGTACCCAGCAAGACTATGGAGAAGATCCTCCTGGAAACTATGCTGAAGCACATTAGGAGATGACTGGTGACAGCCTGTATGGCTTCACTAAGGGCAGATTGTGCCCAGCAAATCTGGATGGCCTTCTATGATGGGACTAAAGAACTGGTGGATACAGAAAGCGCAACAGACATCATTACCTGGATTTGTGCAAAGCATTTGACGCTATTTCCCATTATATCCTTGTCTCTAAACTGGGGAGACAAAGATTTGACAGATGGACCACTCGGTGGATAAGGAATTGGCTGGATGGTCACACTCAGAGAGTGTGGTCAATGTCTCAATGTCCAAAATGAGATCAGTGATGAGTGGTATCCCTCAAGGGTCTGTACTGGGACCAGTATTAGTTAGTATCTTTCTTGGTGACATAGAGCCGTGCATATGACACATTGAAGGGAAGGAATGCCATCCAGAAGGACCTAGACAAGCTTGAGAAGTTGGCCCATGTGAGTCTCCTGACGTCCAGCAAGGCCAATGTAAGGTCATTTGCATGGATAAGGGCAATCCCAACCACACAGGCTGGACTGAGAATGGCTTGAGAGAAGCCCTGAAGAGAAGGACTTGGTGGAGGTGTTTGATGAAAAAATCAACATGAGCAATCAAAGTGAACTTACAGCCCAGAAAGTTAACCATAATCTCAGCTGCATTGAAAGAGGTGTGACCAGCATGTGGAGGGAGGTGCTTGTCCCCTTCATTGCTTCTATGTGACCCATCTGGAGTGCTGCATTCAGCTCTGGGGCCCCCAGCATAATAAAGCCATAGACCTGTTAGAGTGGGTCCGGAGGAGTGCCATGAAGATGATCAGAGAACTGGAGTATGTTAAGGGCTAATGGTTATAAACTAAAAGAGTATATATTTATATTAGGCATTAGGAAGAAATTGTTTACTATGTGGATAGTGATACAGAGGAACAGGCTGTCCAGAGAACTTGCGGATGCCCCGTCCCTGGAAATATTCAAGTTCACATTGGATGGGAATCTGGGAAGCCTGTTCCAATGGAAAGTAACCATACCCATGGCAGAGGATTTGAACTTGAAGATCTCTAAGGTCTCTTCCAACCAAAGACATTATATTATACTGCCATTCTGTGATTCTATGGTATTGTTTGTGAACTCGCAGATGGCACAGAGAAGGTCATAGTCGAAAAGGGAAAGAATATAAATTCTGGAAGGCAATGTAAATGGGGATGGGATCAAAAGCCAGTAGAACAAATCGCATACATGGGGAGGCGACTACGGACCAAGAAAGAGTTAAATACGGCAGGAAAGGGAAGGACGTGACACACCCTCATGCACAGAAGTCCTTCAGAAACCAACTGAAGCCTGTGGGAGCTTCCTCCTGAGTATGACACTTCAAACAGCCCCAACAAAGTGACCCAGACAGACATCATCTCACTGCTCAAGACACATCTATCACTTGAGTTTTCTGCCATCGCTAATGCATTCCTGCCCTAGAAATCCTTGGGCCTTTCATCCCAACACTCCAAAGAATCCTTAAATGGGGCACGGGCAAGACCTAAATCTGGAAATGAAAAGGCAGCAGTGTAGGAAACCAACACAGACCATACATATTATTAGTTGGGATAGTTTGCATTCAAGATGAGCTTGATAAAAAAATTATTAGCTTTGTTAAGGGTGTCTCATGGCCTACGGCAATGAAGGACCAGTATAAAGAGCAGTCCAGCTCCCTGCTCTCCCATCCAGTTCTCTCGCCTTGTCCTCCTTGGGAACCAGGTGAGTCTGAAGCCCTCTCTCCTCCTCTTCCAAAGTGGAAGGGATCTTGCATCAATAGACATCTCATCTGGTCGTGCTTCAGTGCTATGCTGGGCCTCAGAGTTTCTTGCCATGGGAGAGGGGTGGATACAGAAAGTCTGTGTAGACAGTGACTGGGACATGGGTCTGAGGCGGCTTTTGGTTTATGTACTATGTGAGAGCGTTCCTGGGCCAGACTGCTCTTTGAAGGGCCCTGTCAGGACAAAGCGATGAACACCATGTGTTTCCTGGCACAGCCTCCACCTCCACCCTCAGCTGTTGCCTTGGCCCTTTTGCGATGGGGTAACTGAGCTGGTAAGTCACCTATCCATGTGCTCTACTTCTTCTCTGCCCTCTCTCCCAGGTGCATCTCCTGCCCAAAACATGTCCTGCTACAACCAGTGCCTGCCATGCCGGCCCTGTGGCCCGACCCCGCTGGCCAGCAGCTGCAACGAGCCCTGTGTCAGGCAGTGCCAGAACTCCACCATCGTCATTGAGCCCTCTCCCGTGGTGGTGACCCTGCCCGGCCCCATCCTCAGCTCCTTCCCGCAGAACACCGTTGTGGGATCCTCCACCTCTGCTGCCGTTGGCAGCATCCTCAGCTGTGATGGAGTCCCCATCACCTCCGGCTGCTGTGACCTCTCTGGCATTTCCAGCCGCTACTGTGGCAGAAGGTGCCTGCCCTGCTAAAGAAGTCAGTGGCCATGGCCCTGGGGTTCTTCTCCCAGGAACTTCATATACGGTGCTACACAAAGGAGGAATCTTCAGGCCATTGCTTTCAGAATGTCTGACCTTTTCAGCTCCTCTGGCAAATGCTGGCAGGAAGGGGCCAGCCTGCGCTTTCTGAAAACATGGCTCATGCCTCTCCTTCCATCCCTTCACCTACCTCCTTCTCTCCCTTTTCTTTGTGCTCTTCTCAGAAGAGGGGTCTCAGTGACCTGCTTTTGCTCTGTACACTCATTAAAGAATTCTGCATCCCAGCCTTGGCTGTAGATGTTTCATCCCTCCGTGTATGCCCTCCTGAGCTGTTCTGGGAGAATGCAGTGTGCTCAGGTGGCCAAGAAGGCCAACGGCAAGGTTAGGGAAGTGATTGTCCCCCTGTACTCGGCTCTGGTGAGGCTGCACCTTGAGTACTGTGTTCAGTTTTGGGCTCCTCGCTACAAGAAGGACATCGAGGTGCTTGAGCGAGTCCAGAGAAGGGCGACAAAGCTGTTGAGGCATCTGGAGAACAAGTCGTACCAGGAGCGGCTGAGGGAGCTGGGCTTGTTCAGCCTGGAGAAAAGGGGGCTCAGGGGCGACCTTATTGCTCTCTACAGGTACCTTAAAGGAGGCTGTAGCAAGGTGGAGGTTCTCCCACATGCCTGGTGACAGGACAAGGGGGAATGGGCTAAAGTTGCGCCAGGGGAGTTTTAGGTTGGATGTTAGGAAGAACTTCTTTACCTAAAGGGTTGTTAGACATTGGAACAGGCTGCCCAGGGAAGCGGTGGAGTCACCATATCCTGGAGGTCTTTAAAAGACGTTTGGATGTAGAGCTTAGGGATATGGTTTAGTGGAGGACTGTTAGTGTTAGGTCAGAGGTTGCACTCAATGATCTTGAGGTCTCTTGCAACCTAGAAATTCTGTGATTCTGTGATAATGGCTTTGCCCTCGGTGGGTATAAGATGGGTGTTTATGGAGCCCCTTCCCCACTCCCAGAAGAATGTGTGGTTGCAACACACTGCAGAAGGTCTGCAGTGTGTTG